>NC_059431.1:100039344-100339344 GCF_021028975.2 Sphaerodactylus townsendi | reverse complement strand
TGCCAGTGGCATAGCACCCATAGGGCGGTGTGTGTGTGTGTGTGATGCCCCAGGCAAGCTGCGGCGGAGGCATAGCCGAGCCGTGGAGGGGGCGTTCCGGGGGCGTTCCAGAGTGGGGCAGGGGCTGGCAGCACCGCAACAGAGGTGCAGGGCACGCACTCGTCCTGGGCACAGTTTCCCCTCACTCTACCTCTGCCATCTGCAAAGCCCATCATTCACCTCCGTGAGTTTTCTTTCTCTCCCTGGGCCATGTCCTTCAACTGGGAGTAGAAATGAAATGACAACCTGTGCATCCAAATCCTTCAACTTCCTCCCCAGAGTCTCAAAATCCCTCGTGATGTCCCAAAAGCTACATCTTGCAATTATAAATAAGTACCAAAACAGTGGGTAGGAGGCACAGCAAGATGATCCCTGACCCATCATTGGTCCTGATGTTATTTTTGGACCAGTCAGAGGGCCTTTCCTCACTTCCCTTAAGCCCCGCGCTACTCGAGGAGAGTAGCGCGGGGTCCCTCGGCACTCCCCACTGAGAGGGGCGGCGACAGCGCAGCCGACCCCGAAGCTGCTGCTGTTGCGCCCCTCAGCGCGCAGCATCCCAGGCGCTCTTCTCAACGGCGCCTTTTGATGGCTCCGATGGGACAGCCGGAGGTATACAGGATGCTGCTTGGCTGAGGAAACAGTTAAGCAGCATAGAGGGGAAGGACGAAAGTGGGGAAAGGCCCATAGAAACTTGTGTCACATGGTTACAGGCTAACTTTATAGGAAACTAGACCACTGACTCTCTCCCCCAATTGTGGAGCCAATCAAGAGCATGATCCAAAAGATGATTCTCAGAGAGAAGCAAGACTCCCCCTCCTACTGCTGAAAGCAGTTAAGCCAGAATACTTTGAAATTCAAAGACACCATCTCAGACTTTTCATCACGGCCTGGGAACAGCAGAAGAGTTATATGCTTTTGATATGAAATTCTCCCCATGTTAATTGTGAACACTTGGATCATATATCAGGAAATGGGATGCTACTTTAAATTTATGACATGACCAAATGCATTTATTGCTTTAAATTTATGACATGGCTAAACTGTCAAGTTGATTGATACAGAGGTGACACTTCTCTTGACACCGTAGAAAGTGCCTCAGTTGGCGGGGGTGGGGGAGCAATTTCAGCACACTCAGTCCTCCCTTTCCCTTCCCTGAATCTCCCACCTGCCAGTGCAGCAGAGGCCTGGTCCTTCCTCCTTGGCTGCCGTGGGTACTGCCTTTTAAGGCAGCCCATGGGGGCAGGAGAATCCTGGGTTCATCCAGTGCCCTGTGATAGGGGGCAGGACTCTGTGGAGCATGACCAACAGGGAGGTTGGGTTCCCAAGTGCAGGCCTTCTCCCCACCACCCCCATGCCCCATTCTTCCCCACAATCTCCCCACATATTGAAAAGGCAAACACATTTCTTGGATGGCTCTGTTTGTTCGCTTTCTGCAGATTTTAGTACAACATGGAAATATGGGATGGCAAATGGACAATATCCATTTGCTGCTGGCTGATTATTCCGATTACTTATGTGTGCCTCTCCTCCTGCTGTGAAACGAGGGCGAACACACCTTGCTGGCATCACTTGCTCCTGATCTTTTCTCACGTGAAAATTAATGGCGTCTCATGTGTGGTTTCACCTTTGGCAAAGACCCTTCTAGCTATTGTGCCCATGAACTGGCCTTTTCCACATACTGCACTAACCCCATTTTGAAGGTGTTTTCAATCCCACCATTTTCCATGAGGTAAGTCCACACTCCTCTCCTCAGATAGTTGTTTCCCGTCCCCCATCATTTTTGTTTTGTTTTTTCCATGTATGAGCTGTAGTGATGATTCGTAGTATCGCTGATCTGATGATCTGAAGAAATAAAGGGGGAAAGAACAATGCAAGAAATGATGAAAACAAAAGGAGATGGATGAAGCAGTGAGGTCAGGGATGGAAAAAACCGACTTTACCAAGTGCTGAAGAGTAGTTTGGACAACCACATACAAGGCGTGGATAACAGCCAGACTTTTTTGGCCAGAAAAAAACCCATTTCAGTATGATCACACTGTGTAGCATGCTAGCTTGGAAAGCACTGGGATACAGCGCAGGAAGTGGTTCTTCAATCACATTCAGAATCCTTGAGATGTGATATACATCCCATAGGAAGCTTTTATCCCAGCTCGGCTGCATTAATATTTTAATGTATATTTATGATGCTAATAGGAAATCACAGCCAAGCCAAAGGGCCCCAAGGGCCCAGAAAGCCAGCATTTCACTGGGGTGATCTTATTAAAAGCTTGTGGTCAGAAGAACAGCGAGAGACTTCGAAATTAATGACCTTCAGCTTGGACTCCCCAGAGGCATTTGTCGACAGGACTTGTTGCTGACATTCTAAGCAAATCTCTTACCGCAGCAGCAAAGCCTGCATAAAGAAATCGCTTACGAGAGAGAGAAGCCCACTAACCCAAGGCCCACGCACCGCTCCCATTTCCAGAAAGAAACACAAATTTTAATTTGCCTCTTACATATTACACTCTTGGGTTCCCAAGGGGATATTGCTTGCATGATACCAGCATAATCTGCTGACTTTACACATGGTCAATGAAAGCGTTTGCATGGAAATGGAAATATTTCACAAGAGTTTCGGTTCACCTTCCCTCTGTATCGAGAGACCTTGTTTTCCTTTAATATGGGAGGCATGAGCTTCATTTCAGTCCCATATTTATGCACTGTGAGTCATGTCAGCAAAAAAGGAAGAGATACGCAAAAGGACTATATGGCATAAAGTGCTTGAATTTGAAAACCAGAATCCACTTCGGCATAATCGGAACAGCGGCAGACAATTCCAGGCATCAGAAAGCTTTCAGTAGAAGGGATGCTTCGAATACGCATCGGTTTGGCTCACGTGCACCGGATCACTGCTTTGAGCAATTTCGTTTTTTTTTGCCATGCACGGTTTTGGGCCTGTTCGACTGGGCCGGGTTTCAAACAGAAACAGCATGTTCTCATACCTGGCGGCGATTGGGGAGGAGGAGCGTTCGAGGCTAATTCCGCTAAGTTGAACTGCTTCAACTACCGGAATTACGGCTAATGCCGGGCTACAGAGATCAAAGGAAGCCAGAACGCGGCTGGTTCCAGCTGGCGTCTGTGAACTTCCGGACTTACCTGCTCCTTCAAATGAAGCACCTTCTGGATGAACGCTTGGAGCTCTCTGAGCAGACAAAGCCCCACGCAGCTTTACGAACGTGCCTGGCGAGAGGAGAGGAAGAGACTGGGATTTCAAACTTTGCTTTGAATCTCGCCCAAAATAGAGTACCGAGAAAAGGCCGGGTTATAAAGAAACATAACACAGAGAGTAAATTGCAGCTTTAGAGGTAGGTAGGCAGGCGAGGCGGCCAGTGCGACGGTCCAGAACTGACCGGTGACGTGCGGTCGGCCGGCGTTACCGGCATCGCTGCATTACTTCCAGATTCACCCCAAACTGAAGCGTAATGGGCGAATCTATGCTGATATACTGTGACGGCGCGCGTTCTAGGCTGCCGCTAACTGCCTTTATCTGGCGACAGCAGGACTGAACAAGGAGACGCTACTGCCGCAAAGCAGAGTACGATTCGAAATCCGGCAGCATCCCAGAACAATACGTAACACCAGTTTGTAGAGACTTTCAAGAGTCCGGAATAAGTTCGTGAGACTTACGGGTGAGACTAACCATATTCTCCAGAAGCTATTGTTTGAAACCAGGCCAGTATTGTCTACTCTGACTGGCAGGAATTTTCTAAGTCAATTCTGCACTGTCCAAATATCCCAGGTTGAGCAAGGGAAATATCCCGGTTTGGCCAAGATGTTTGCACAGTTCCCAGTCCTAAAGTGGGTTTGTCACATGATATTCCCCTTATCCCAGTTTTTTCAAAAACCACTAACATGGCAATCTTTTTCCAAAATCCTGCACTGAGTCCACTTCTGTGCGAACACCTGGGAGCAAAACCGGTTTATTTTTCCCACCCTGCCACCTGATCTCCCCGCCTGACGTCATGTCAGTTTCATCTCTGCTGAGCCGCCGATCGGTGTGACAGCCCACCCTTCCTGAAACGTTCCCCCAAGCACGATTTCTGCTCATGGTATCAACCAAGTGCCATTTTGCCTGGGTTAATCGAGAGTTAATCAGTACTGGTTGCTCAGAGCATGTAGCTAGGGATATGTGCACCTTGGGCCAAATGTTACTGGGCATTTCATGGGGTGGGGGTGGGGGGCAGGCAGGGTCTTGTTTTCTGCAAAATAAGAGAATGTGAGTGGGAATGTGAGGCTCTGCCCCATTGTTGTTCTACATTTTTGGCTCCGCTTGCTGTGTTGTGGGCTGCACCTGCCCCTATGCAAAACTGGAAAAGAGGGGGCTTGGTCTTCCTGCAGTCACCGTGCATTGACCAGTCAGAGGCACTGGACACCGGGGAAGTTCACACATGCGCAGGTATGCTTGCGGTGTAAATACAAAAAACCCAGGCTTGTGCGAAACAAATCAGAGCATTTCCTCCCCATCTTAACTCAATTCCTTCACAGAAATGGGCACCCATGCAAAGGGAGAAACCAGGATAAAACAGACACAGACACAGTAACCCGGTATGATCATGCTGTGCAGAATCAACCAGGGAGAGACTCTGCATGTAAAGTAAATATTCTACCACCAAGCTACAGCCCCTCTGCAGTTTCACAAAACAGAAAGATTATGAACGGAATCTAAGTGAACAGATTTGTAAGGCCATCCTATGCCGAAGTTAGTTACTCCCATCTAAGCCCATTTACTTGAGGGGGCTTAGACAAGAATAACACTGAATGGAATTGCACAATCAGTTTCCAAAGTGGAGAAAATGCTGGGTGAAAAGACCTTTCACCCATTAGGTCCATGTTTAAAAAAATGTGCCAATCAGGACTTGGCCAGATATACCTCCCAAACAATGGCCATCTTCACTGCACCTTTATCTTCCAGAGATCTGGGACAGTCCACCCCATGCTGGCCATTATGGAGTCAGACCTGCCCCACTCCTATTACTACAAATATACCTAAGAGCAGTCCATTAGGAGCCCTGTGGTGCAGAGAGGTAAGCTGCTGTCAAAGCTCTTCTCACAATCTGAGTTCGATCCCAAAGGAAGTCAGTTTCAGGCTGCCCGCTGAAGGTTGACTCAGCCTTCCATCCTTCTGAGGGCAATAAAATGCATACCCGTCTCGCTGGGGATAAAATTTGGATAACTGGGGAAGGCCATAGCAAACCACCCCATTTGGCTAGTAAACATGACGTGACGTCACCCCATCTGTTCATAATGACCCAGTGCTTTCACAGGGGACTACCTTTACCTTTTTTAGGCTGATTGGGTATTCCGATCAGCCCCCACACACACCTGAATCCTGCAAATTCCAAGATGTGAGGGCCAGACAGTTCTCAGATTTGCGTCTGCTGCCCATAGTTAACTGAAATGAGTCTGAGCTGAAAGGCACTGCACAGTGGGCAGACATATATTTGCTCCTGGATAACCAAACTCTCCCTAAAAGGCAAACAATTCCACTTCAAAGCCCAAGGCCTGCTGATTGAAATGAAAAATATAGTAAGAGTGCTTGTAACTTTTAAGTATCTTTATTGCCATGACAGTCTTTCAAGCAGAGGAAATGTGCACTGCGGCTGTGGAGGTTTCATCCACGGCCATTTGTTCACACTCCTTTGCAAGGAGAGACAGCTGATCTCTGGGGCAAAGACGTTCTACTAAATGAACACCAGGCTGTCAAAGTCGGCATAAACAAATGTCCTGGCCAGTCAGGTGCCATTTGAGAGAAGGTGCGACCCCATGATTGGCACCACAGATGTCTCTTATTCCTGTGTTAGCTAGCTTGGAAGAGTGTCAGTTTAACACTGAGTATTCAAATAGGATGTTTACAGCCCTTCCAGTCTTTTGCAAGATGAAACCCCATTGGTATAACCAACATGATACAAATAAAACATAAATAGACTTTTTATAATGGATGTGAAGAGGGCACTGCTTTAAGGAAAAATGGTTTTGAAAAAGGTATGATGGACCCATCTTTGCTTGTGAAATCACACCTTTTCTCAGGTTTCCAACCTCCAGGTGAGGCCTGGAGATCTCCTGGAATTAAACCTGATTGTCAGACTATAGAGATCAGTTCCACTAGAGACAATAGTTGCTTCAGAGAGAGAGAATGGCATTATACCCTGCTGAGGTCCCTCTGCTCCCTACACCCCACCCTTGCTGCACCCACAAATTTCCAGGCATTTCCCAACCTGGAGCTGGCGATGCTACATCCACCTGAATACAAAAGAGCTATACAGAAGTTCTATCCGTGGCACATGCATGCATAAAGCTGCCTTATGCGGAATCAGCCCATTCATTTATCAAAGTTAATATTGTCTTCTCTGATTGTCATGAAGAAGAAGAAGAAGAAGAAGAAGAAGAAGAAGAAGAAGAAGAAGAAGAAGAAGAAGAAGAAGAAGAAGAAGAAGAAGAAGACGACGACGACGACGACGACGACGCCGACGACGACGACGCCGACGACGACGAGGAGGAGGAGGAGGAGGAGGAGGAGGAGGAGGAGTTAGGATTTATACCCTGCCTTTCTATCCTGTAAGGAGACTCAAGGTGGCTTACAAGCTCATTTCCCTTCCTCTTCCCACAACAAACACCTTGTAAGGTAGGTGGAGCTGAGAGAGTTCTGAAGGACTGTGACTCGCCCAAGGTCACCCAGCAGGAATGTAGGAGTGTGGAAACACATCTGGTTCACCAGATAAGCCTCAGCCACTCAGGTGGAGGAGTGGGGAATCAAACCAGGTTCCCCAGATTAGAATCCACCTGCTCTTAACCACACACCATGCTGGAAATGGTGAGGACTGGATTCGAATCCATGGGGCTTTCCCCACTTACCTTCTGCTGCGCGCTACTCTGGGAAAGTAGCGCGGGATCCAGCGGCGCTCCCCACTTGCAAGGGCGGCAACCACGCAGCCGCCCCGACACTGCCGCTCTTGCACCACCTCAGCGCGCGTCATTCCTGGCGCTGAAGAAACGGCACCTTTTGATGACCCCGCGCAGAGCCAGGAATGACGCGCGCTGAGGGGGCGCGAGAGCGGCGAGCAGCAGAAGGTGAGTGGGGAAACCCCCCCTGTACATGCAAGACTGCTTTTCCACTGACCCGTGACTTCTTCCCAAGCCAAGTCTGCTATGATGGCTAATTCAGATGCAAGTCATCCCTTGAAGCTGTGTATACCAGTGGGGAACATCCATGTGTGAATTTGTGACATGCTGACACGTGTCCTCTATAGCTGACCCTGTGTTTTGACATTTTCACAATGTGCATTTCTCCATTCCTAGACCACATCACTGATTGCTGCAAGCTAGGAAAGGTAGCATTCCTTAGGATGACATCAGCATGTGCAAGAAATTAAAATTGCTTATGGAGTGGGAATGAGAATGGTAGGTGCTGATTTGGCCCTTTGTTTTTGTAACCTGACTCTGGCAGTAGTCCTGGCTGCACTTCTCTAGTTGGATTGGGGCCGGAAGGCAAGGAGGAGAATGCACCCCATACTGGCAACTGTTGGCTGTCAAGGCTGGAGTCAGCCCACTTAGCCCTTGGCACAACATGGAATGGTAACATCAGTGTGGGCATCTAGTCAGTCCGCAATTCCCATCTTCTTTGTCCTAGTGACAAAGGACTGTCACCTGCCTGATCAGATTTGGTTCCGCGATGTGGAAGGGAAGACCAATTTGAAAATAAAGATGGTGGAGCAGCCAACTGGAGCCATGCAAACACTATGAACCACCGCAAGTAAGGTGTGCATCTCAGCTTTGTGAGGAAACATTTTTTGTGGCCCCTGAAATTCTCCTCTTTCTTTACTGGCACTCTACAGCCACAAATATTCCAACTAATTCTGCCTAATTCATTGTGTCATATTTATGAGTGTCCCAAACAGATCTACTTAGAAGTAAGCCCCATTTTTTTCGATGGGCTAACTGCAAGGAACGTGTGCTTAGAACTGCATCTGTAAGGTTCATTACCGAGCTCCGTTTAAAAGGCAAACTCACACAGAAGTTCAAAACGAGACAGCCTTCAGTCTCTGCACTGCAGTAATTTACCTCCTTTAACCAGTCTGACAAGAGAAATCTGCCAGAATAGGCCTTCCACACCTATTACCAAAAAAACCCACATTATTTTCCTCCCCCATAGAGCCTTGTCTAGATGAGAGCGTCATAAAGAAATCAATCTCCTGAAAGTACATTTTATAGCATCCATTACAGGGATGTGTGACCACTTAACAGCTAGTGAAGACACCCTTGTTATTTCTTGAGGGAACAGGGGATACTCTGGAGGTTTTATTGCCGTTTGAAATACAAGCCCTTGTTCCAAAACTTTATATTCCCATCATTCAACCATGCCTTCCCCAACTGTTCTCAGTGACTGCAAGGTTCACACCAAGAGCTCTCCCATCCACCCAGTATCGATGGAGAAACCGCCAAGCACCTCATAGAAAAAGAGAAACCAGATTTCTGCACCCGCATCCAACTTCAAAGCCCCCTTTCTCAGACGGAAATTAATATTCAATTTTGCTGCTGCAAGGTTTCCTTTCCCCTGCAATTTCACATGGCTTTATTATTTTTAAAATAGCCTACCCAGTAGGGGTCAGTCCGATAGCTCTCCTGTGCCCTGAACAGCATGCCTCACAGCCAGGAAAGCAAATTTAAACCTTTTATAATGAATAAAAAATTTAACTAAAAAAGTTCGATCAGCATTTCTGCAACATGTCTCAAATGTTCAAAGGGCTTTTCCTACACATTATCTCGCAAATGTTACAAAGGCTCTGTAAGGTAAGGGAATATTACTGTCCTTTCCTGTGAAGATCCCTAAGGCAGGAGTTTCATCCCTGATGAGAACATAAGCCCATAAGAAGAGCTCTGCTGAATCAGACCAATGGTACATTCAGTCTAGCATCCCGTTTCACACAGCAACTAACCAGTTTTCCTGGCAAACCAGCAAACTGGACACAATGATTAAGGTCTTTTTTGGATGCTTTGTTCCACCATTAGTACGCAGAGATTTCCTGCCCACAAATGTGGAGTTTCTCTTTAGTCACTATGGCTAGTAGTCACCGATGGACCTGTCGTCCATGAATATGTCTAAACCCCTTTTAATGTCGCCAATGATCACAGACATTGCCGTGTAAATAGGTAAGGAGTAGGGTTGCCAACCTTCACGTAGGGGCTGGAGATCTCTCAGTAGGGTCCCGCAGACTCTAATCTAGAGAACCAGGTTTGTTTCCCAATTCCTCTGCATAAGTGGCAGACTCTAATCTGGCGAACCAAGTTTGTTTCCCCACTCCTCCACATGAAGCCTGCTGGGTAACCTTGTGCTAGTCACAGTTCTCTTAGAACTCTCACAGTCCCACCTACCTCCCTACCAAGGTGACTGTTGGGGGGAATAGAAGTCACTTTGAGACTCCTTAAAGCAGAGGTCTTCAAACTATGGCCCTCCAGATGTTCAGGAACTACAATTCCCATCAGCCTCTGCCAGCATGGCCAAGTAGCAGGGCTGATGGGAATTGTAGTTCCTGAACATCTGGAGGGCCATAGTTTGAACACCCCTGCCTTGAAGGTAGATAAAAGTGGAGTATAAAAACCAACTCTTCTTCTTCTTCTTCTATTACAACTGATATCCAGATGACAGAGATCAGTTCACTTAGAGAAAATGGCTGCTTTGGAAGGTAGATTCTATGACATTGCACCCCATTGAAATCCCTCCCCTTCCCAAACTCTGCCTTCCTCAGGTTCTTCTGTCAAAATTATAGCCTGAAATACAAGCAGGTCTTTCCGGAAGGATAGCAGAGGTGGGATCCAGCAGGTTCTCACAGGTTCCCGAGAGTAGGTTACTAATTATTTGTGTGTGCCGAGAGGGGGTTACTAATGGGTGATTTTGCCACGTGATTTTTGCCTTAGTTATGCCCCTCCTCTCAGAAGTAGCGCGCAGAACTTGACGCAGTCTAGAAGGAGGTGCACCGGCGTGCGTGGCAGCCTGCGCCTGCGTGCATTCGTTTCCCGCCCAAGGACTGGCGCAGCGGCTGCATCCTTGCCACAGCCCCGCCCAGGAATGTCCCGCCCCCGGAATGCCCAGCCACGCCCCATCGTGCCCCACCCATCCCCATTGGCGCTGTGCCACAGTTTGAATCCCACCACCATGGGAACCTGTTACTAAAATTTTTGGATCCCATCACTGAAGGATAGGTCAGAGAGTTATATTATACGCTGTGTTTCAGTGAGTAATGTCAATCAGTCTTGAAACCAGAAAAGGCTGGAATTCTCAAGTAGGCAGCAGGAAGTGTGGTCTGATGGAAACAAAAGAAAACAAAATTTGGTTGTGAACAACTTCCTCCTCCCTTCCCATAACTTGGCAGATGGTAAAAGGTTTTAATCAACCGGGGGGCTGAAATCCAAGAATCATTATGTATACCTGCATCCCCGCTCCATTATATATTTATACTTCATTTGTGTGTGTGTGTGCGTGCGTGCGTGCCCCCACTTCCTGCTGCTGCTGTCAGAGGACAGAGGGTTATTATTTCCAAGCCCTCTCTGTCAGTATCTCAATTTATCAATACAATGCAGAGGTCGATATGTTTTGGCTAAGCCCATGTGAATGAACTTCTTTTCTTTCACTTGAAGGAACCAGCAACATGAAGGGGGATGGAATGGGAAGGCTGGCTGTGGGTGGAGGGAAGATATCCAGGACAAAGCTGTGCTCAGTGGGAAATCTGCTCACTTTGGCAGCAAAGCAAAATTAAAATCGTGCTAGAAGTCGTCTTGTTGCCACGAGAGAATGGAAAGTAAAAGCGGGGCTTGAAGAAATACGTCCGTATCAGAAATCTTGGAGTGACAGAAATTCACCCCCACCTCGCAGCAAATACGTTGTGCATAATCAGCCAATATAACCCCACTGCTGTACCCCACATTAGTCCACAATACGCTTTCCCTTGTCTACACTGCTGCTCTTCTTCCTTCTCTTCAGGCAATGGCCCAAGAGAAAGTTGGGAGGCTGTTTTCTCTCACTTATCACCACCATTAAATTATTTCTGGATGATTTTGGTATGCTCTGCACTCCCTTTCTTGAAGTATTCTAGGCTGCCAATCCCTGCTATGGGAATCAGCCAATGTAATAAACAGCCATTGATGGCCTGACCCTAGAAAAGGAGTAACAATTGCCATGACAGCCAATTGTGACATCACTTCTCAGGCAACCTAGAACAGTCATAATTGCATCAGCATGAGTCTCTGGAATATTGTGTCCAGTTCTGGGCACTGCAATTCTAGAAGGATATTGATAAACTGGAACGGGTCCAGAGGACAGCAACCAAAATGGTAAAAGGTCTGGAATCCATGCCCTGTGAGGAGAGACTTAGGGAGCTGGGGATGTTGAGTTTGGTGCAGAGAAGGTTAAGAGGTGACAAGATAGCCATGTTTAGATATTTGAAGGGATGTCATGTTGGTGAGGGAGCAAGCTTGTTTCCTGCTGCTCTAGAGACTGGGATCTGGAGTAATGGGTTCAAGGTGAAGGAAAAGAGATTCCACCTAAACATCAGAAAAAAACCAACTTCCTGACAGTAAGGGCTGTGACAGTGAAATACACTATCTTGAGATGCGGTGGAATCTCCTTCTTTGGAGGTTTTTAAAGAGAGGCTGGATGGCCATCTTTCAGGATTGCTTTGATTGTGTGTTCCTGCATTGCAGGGGGTTGGACTTCATGGCCCTTGGGGTCTCTTCCAACTTTATGATTTGATGATTTCATCAGAAACCTTTTAGAAAACTTTATGGCTTTTATCAGTGGCGTATCTGCTTAGGGACAAGGGGTACCCCTTGTCCCCGGGCGCCACTCTTCTGGTCACATGGGGGAGTAAAATCGGCCCCCCACGTGACCAGGAAGTCCTGCTATCACGTTGTTTTCGCGTGCCTTGATCCCATCCGAGGTACACACGACGAGGCACGCATGACAAGGCAGCAGGACTTCCAAATGCCCTCAACCCCACCCTGGACTCACCCCTCCCTCCCTTCCTTCCTCCCCTGCCAGCTGGGCTCCCAGCCGGCAGCCTGCAGTCTCCTCTGACCTCCCCTCCGGGCAGGCCAGAAGAGACTGCAGTCCCAGCCTCGGAGACTTGCTTTTATAAGCACTGAGGCCAGGGGGTGGGGCTTGGGGAGCAAGAAGTCCCACCCCTTCCTGCTCCCCAAGCCCTACCCCTGACCTCAGTGCTTTTAAAAGAAGGTCTCCGAGGCCAGGACTGCAGTCTATTTTGGTCTGCCCGGAGGGGAGATTAGAAGAGACTGCAGGGTGCCGGCTGGGAGCCCAGCTGGGAGGGAGAGTCTGGGCAGGAAGGTGGGCACCCTAGACCTTGCCCATGTCCATGGTGACATGGGCGGGGTCGAGGACAGTGGGGGTGGAGCTTGGGGGCATCAGGGGGCGGAGCCAGGGGAGAGGGCAGAGCCTGGGCGGTCTCCTGGAGACAATTTGTCTTCGGGCGCCATTTACCCCTGGTACGCCTCTGGCTTTTATTATTCTGATTGTGAATCACCTAAATATCTATGTATAAAGTAGGGTAAACATTCATAAATAAATACAATAAATAAAATAATGTTTCTGGTGGATCCTAGAGTGTCACACAGATGCAATTACCTCACTTATGAGTTTGTCCCAGAAATGACATCACAGTATTGCTGTAACACTCTCCATACCTCCACCATCACCCCACATCCTGCTCAATGCAGCCCTATCAGTGGTTGAGGATATCTTCTGCCATCCATTCACCCAGCTCCTTTGACAACACTCCACAGCCATTGCTGGTGCCGCCCAAATATGGCTCTTTTCCAAAACTGAAATGGTGAACCAATTAGATGCACGACAGGTGCTTACAGACCTTACAGCATCTAAAGCCAGCAACTGACAAGGTATGATCTGAAACTAATGAAGCACACAAGGAAGCCAGGATTTTCACACAAGCTGGTGTTTAAAAATAATAATAATGCAGTCAGAACCAGTTAGAGCCTAATCCACCCGCGCACTGCAGAGTGCCCTGGGAAGCACAGGAGCGTGGCGTAGAATTTTAAGAGGTGCCCTAATCTGGTCTTTGATGGGAGCTGAGATCACAATCAGGGTCTGCCTTCCAGCCTTACCCCCGACCATCCTTATGTAAGTCACTGCCAATCTTGAAAAATGCCATATTCCATCTGCCAACCTAACATTTTGAAATATAATTGAGGGCAAAGCTGAGGGTCAAACAACACGTTAATGTCTTCTTTCAAGTTCATTTTCAAAGGCTTTCCTCTCCCTTTTGCAAATGCAATTGACGGAGCTGCTTTTTCTGAGAGGGTGTGGGGAGAGAGACACACTCCTTAACCTCTCCCTCCTCTGCCCTGGCTTTGCTGAAAAGTCACCCGGAGCTACGTGTACCCTTTGTGATGGGAAAAAAATACCAGAACCCAACATAAGGGCTCCGTAGTAGGCGTAAATGCAGCTCAGCAGGGGCTTTTTATTCACGAGAAGGCCATAGAAGAAGAAAGGGTTCTAAAGCACCTCTTTCCCTATGCCATTCTTCCCCTTTAAAAAAGCAGCCCCATCAGTTGTATTTGGGAAAGGAATACAATTATTAAAAAATGCAAAGAAAACATAATGTGCCATTTGACCCTTAAGTCTCTACTGAGTAGAAGAGGACATTATGCTGTCTTGACTACACCAGCACGGGCCCTTGAAGTGATCCTTGACATGTAGCCAATCCCAGGTCCAGGGAGGGCTTTCTCCTTTTCAGACGCAGGGAAACAAAAAGCAGTTTGAACCCATGACCTTGCTGAAGCCGGGGCTTGCTCCTGGCTTCAGCAAGTGGCGTAGGAGGTTAAGAGCTCATGTTAGGAGCAGCAGTGGCGTAGGAGGTTAAGAGCTCGTGTATCTAATCTGGAGGAACCGGGTTTGATTCCCAGCTCTGCCACCTGAGCTGTGGAGGCTTATCTGGGGAATTCAGATTAGCCTGTGCACTCCCATACACGCCAGCTGGGTGACCTTGGGCTAGTCACAGATTCTCGGAGCTCTCTCAGCCCCACCCACCTCGCAGGGTGTTTGTTGTGAGGGGGGAGGGCAAGGAGATTGTAAGCCCCTTTGAGTCTCCTGCAGGAGAGAAAGGGGGGATATAAATCCAAACTCTTCTTCTTCTTCTTCTTCTTCTTCTTCTTCTTCCTCTTCCTCTTCTTCTTCTTCTCCTCCTCCTCCTCCTCCTCTTCCTCCTCCTCCTCCTCCTCCTCCTGCCATTGGCTTTTGGTCTCCCACTGCTGCTCAATGGAATAGAAAGAAATAGGAAATGGGAGGTGAGAGGGGAGTCTCAGTGAAAACCACCTACCAGCCTCTGAGGGTCCTTCAGCAGTAGCCTTTTATACTTCCTGAAATATGGAGGCAGTTGGAGGCCAGGCTGAGGAGCAGTGTTCAGAAGAGCCACAGGCAGTATGCCAAAGAACCATTAGTTGTTCCTGAGTCTCTGTGTGAATCTCACAGACTAATGAGGAGTGAACTGAAATCTTCCTTTCCCCCCCCCCCCCTTTGTTCCATTTAAGGCCCTTTGGATTTTGTTTCCAAAACTCGAGAAGCAAGCTAGCAGTCCACAGAAAACAAATCAGCAGATTCCACGGCGCTGCTGGACACGACGGTGAGGCTCGCTGCTATCCGGTACCTTCCTTCCAACAGGCAAAATTGTTCCTGTTGTACAAATTGCATTTGCAGCATCCCTGCGGGGAGCACTGCATTCCTGCGCCATCGTGTTTAGAAGCTCCAGTCACACAGACAGCATCCATTATGTTGAAATGAACATAATGAACTGTTATGTTCATTAGGAATGTAATGAACCTAACAGCTGCCCGGAAGATGGAGAGAGAGCCAGCTACTTGCACGTTGATTAATCTGATCCCCCACAGGATGACCTCTGCTTCAGCCTGGGTGGCATAGACTGCATGGATCTTTCCCATGAGTCTTTCCCATGAAATAAGCACCTGCGTGGGATAGCATGACTGCATAGGAATTCCCATATGGTTCATTCATAGGAAAGACCCATCCAAGCCACCTTACCTGAATGGTTAGCACTCAGAGCTGCATGCGATCGCATCATGCAAAAAGAACACACACACAACACCATGTGAAAGTTAGCACGGTGTGGTGAATAAGAGTAGCGGACTCTAATCTGGAGAACTGGGTTTGATTCCACACTCCTCCACATGAGCAACAGAGGCCCCTTCCGCACACGCAAAAATAATGCGTTTTCAAACCACTTTCACAACTGTTTGAAAGTGGATTTTGCCATTCCACACAGCTTCAAAGAGCACTGAAAGCAGTTTGAAAGTGTATTATTCTGCATGTGCGGAATGAGCCAGAGTCTTATCTGGAGACTTGGATTTGTTTCCCCACTCCTCCACATGAAGCCTGCTGGGTGACATTGGGCTAGTCCCAGTTTTCTCAGAACTTCCTCAGCCCCACCTGCCTCACAAGGTATCTTTTGTGGGGAGAAGAAAGGAGGGCAGTCGTGAACTGCTTTGAGACTCTTTACAGTCGACAAAAGCGGAGTATAAATTTAAACTTTTCTTCTTCTTTGTGAGTATCAGCTTTCTGTAGATGATAATCTGTACCTTTAAATACAGAATCACCCTGTGGGGCTTTAAACTATACACACATCTTTTTATCACAGAACAACAAACCAGGCTTTTCAAAAATGAAAATGCTAATGGAGCAATGGCTTGAGAGAAAGAATGCCAGCTCATTTCATCCCTAGTACTAAAATAGGTACTTAATCATTTTTATCCCCAGTGGCACCTGGGAATGCAAACTGCAGAGGGATTTAATTAAATCTTCATACGAGATTGACAGATGAATGGCGCTTGATAGTTGCTTCCATGAATGAAACAGCCAAGAGAGCCAGGAGACCAACCCTTCATGAATGAGAGGCTTTTCACTTGGTGACCCTGCATAGCGCACCCAGTGGCCCAAGGACAAACTCTGGGTACCGTTGGGAGGAAGTGCTTGCGTTACCAGCAGATGTAAGGCACTGCCCTCATAATGGAAGGATTACTTAATTCAGCAAATGTGTACCCATCCAGAGACCCATATGCTCTCCATTGTCCTGCGGAGGTTTATCCTTATTCTAAGGAAGCTAGACAGGAAAGCCTTGTCAAATAAAGGATCTGCCCGCACTGTGCCTTCTGCCAAAGATGTTCGGGGTGTAAGGTTAATTTGCTGTTGCAACAGCCCAAAGGATAGAAGTGATAGATTTTTATGGAGTACGTACACAATACTTCAGACCCAGAGCTCTGCTCTATATCTTGAAAACAAATGGGCATGCCAGTATGGGACACTGAAAGCTCGTAAGAGGGCATCAGAGTTATGTATTTGGGTCATGCCACAGTGGCCTCCTTCAGAGCAATCTCTCTTGCGTGTCTATTCGCCTCCTTCTCTACCCTGTTCACGTTATAGTGAAAGCATATTTATCAGGCCTGTACATACATACACCTGCTTGTAAGAAAGAGCTAACATGCATTCACTTTACTAATGACGCCGGCGGTCAATACTTGGATAAATGTCTGTTTTGTACATGTGCTGAATGTAACATGAGAATTACTTGACACACTTACAAAGAAAAACCAAATGCCCCGTATGCAGGGATTGTACTTGTGTCCACTATAACTTATGAGCAGGGCTGCCTTAGCTCTTGAGCAATCGGAATTTGATCTTACCAAACCAAGTGATGCTGAGGTCCTGGGAGCAAGTAGGAACCAAAAAGGAACTAATAGAGCAAAAGACAACAGTCAGTTGTCTACTCCCAGGAACACCCCAGCCTGCTCCCCCTCCCCCCACACACACACACGGGCATCTGTAGGGAAACCTGGATGCCGAGAGGAGCCCTGCCCGGTGAGCACACTCCCGGCTGGGAGTCCCCTCTCAGCTCAACATGCCGAGCTCATGGGTCGTTCACGTGCCCACCCTCTCCTCCTGACTAATGTGTATTGGGCGGAAACTGCTGACTTGCAGACTCTCTGGCTCCTACTCATACATGCCTTCACTGACCACGGTGGTGCAACCCTTGCCTGTAATCCCCCGCATTGTCTTTCACCCTGATAAGCTCATAAGAAAAGGTGAAGGGAGAAGGCGCTCAAAAAGGGACGCTGGACGCCTCTCCCCTGCCAGACCTGCAACCTGTGTCTGTCGTCCTTCAGGCATCCAATTGGGATGCCAGCACAGCTTTGCGGCAGCCCAGACTTCTGGATTTCACTGCTGCAGAACTGAGGGGTAGCTGCCCACCAGCGCATTTGCCCACTCTGCTGCACAGGTGCCCCTTGTGCGGCCGAAGGGGGCAAACGCGTTGGCACAGTCCCACAATGCCTCCATAGGATGATTTGGCTCCCTCATCTGGATTGGGCCATTAAGTATTTGACTGTCTCTTTGGTGTAGTTATACCTGAATGGCTGGGTTTTTAGCATTTATGATTCCATGGAGATGTAACTGTTCCTTGCTTGGCTTCACTTAAATGTAATGTGTAGACAGGCTCTTGGGCGAGCACCTAAAATACCTGTAATGTGTGAATTAGCAATGAGAGGAGCATCATGACTGGAATCCTCTGAAATGTAACATTCATTCTTCAAGGTACTTTTTTTTTAAAAAAATGAAGCAGTAGGGTTGGATCCTGCCAGTTTTTCCACTGGCACAAAGTTGGGATGATTTTGTCTGAATCTCTTTCTCGTGGCATCTGTTGTCCTGCCTGGCTTTTTGTCCATGATATTCCTAGATATCCAACATATCATTTTTAAAAGTAAGGAGGAGTCCCTTCTTGCACCAATGGGAAAACTGGAAGAATCCAACATACAAACATTAGCTAAGAAGAAAAGTCTGGATTTATACCCCACCTTTCTCTCCTGTAAGGAGACTCAAGCCATCTTACAAACTCCTTTCCATTCCTCTGTGCACAACAGATATCTTTTTTCAGAGAGTTCTGAAAAAACTGTAACTAGCCCAGGGTCACCCAGCAGGAATGTAGGAGAGGGGAAATAAATCTAGTTCCCCATATAAACTCCACCGCTCATGTGGAGGAGTGGGGAATCAAACCTGGTTCTCCAGATTAGAGGCCACGTGCTCTTAACCATTATACCATACTGGCTGTCTGGTAAGGAGTATGTATAGTAAAGATTAAGGAGTATGGTTGTGGTGGGTTTTCTGGGCTGTGTGGCCGTGGTCTGGTAGATCTTGTTCCTAACGTTTTGCCTGCATCTGTGGCTGGCATCTTCAGAGGGGTATCACAGAGAAAAGTCTCATAGAAAGGACCTTGAGTTTCTGAAACATCATTCCTTTCTTTATACTATATGTGGTGCAGAGACTTTTCTTTGTGATATACCTCTGAAGATGTCAGCTCCCTGAATCTAGAAATAACAGATGAACAAGATCTACCTGATGCAACCACACAACCCGGATAATCCACCCACAACTCAATTGAAATTTCAACCATAGAAAGCCTTCGACAATACATTAAGGGGTATGTTTAGAAATATGTATCAAATTGCACAGTGCAATTTGAGTGAGGCAGAATAATTTCTCTTGAAGAGACGAGTGATTGGTTGACACATTTGAGAGAACATAGGCAGGGTCCAAGGTCTGCATTCTGTGTCCTGGGTCACGGAAACTGTTGTGGTCAGCAAACATATGGATGTGTTTACATTTGATTAGTGGACTTTAATTTGCCCATTTCCTAGTCCGAGCCTGGCCAATAAGTTAGCACAACATAGAGTTGCTTCTGACAGTATTGATCTGATCCATGAAAATTAAATATATTTATCACAATCAAGTGAGCTAATCAGTTCACTGTAGTTCAGGTAATACATTTCCATAGAATTTTATGAATAGGCTGTTGGGTATATGCATGTGTGTATGTGTGAGTGTTTGTGCATGTCCATATATCTTTAGGTTATAAACAAGGTTGCCTCTTAAACTTTTTTTTCCTAAAAGAAAAATCCTTTCTTTCAGAACACTGCACCACATATAGTATAAAGAAAGGAATGATGTTTCAGAAACTCAAGGTCCTTTCTGTGATGTGCTGCCCTACCCTTTTCACTCCGCTTTATGGAATAATGGATTTAATATGATTTTTCTTGTTCATACAATATATGTACTGGCAAATGCCAGCAGCCATGTGTGTTAGCAGAGTGTCCAAACCAGAAACAGGCCAAGTGTGCAGAAAGGCCTGTTAGCAAAATTAAATAATTGAAAGTGTTAATCCAGTCAGCAGAGACTGGAAGCCCCATGGACATATCTTGATTACCACACCCTGCCCAGGTCTCTACAGCACAAAGGATCCAGGAAACTCCTTGCCATAAGGATTGCATCTTACTGCCTTTAGCAACCACCTCTTTCCCTGACTGATTCACGCCTCAGCCAAATCTGCATGATACACCTGGACAGAAACTCTTAAAAGAAACTCTGCCCAAGCCATTTAAGGCTGCTTCCTGATTTAATCACAAGACAATTGGTCCTACTGTCCCGACATTTAGAAAACAATAGATGAGCTATTAATCAGCTCAACCCAGCAATCGCAGCATGGAAATCCAGAAGTTTCAGGAAGAGAGCTCCTTGCTTCCATGCCAAACTATGCTAAGGGGTATAAAAATACAGCGCACCCCAAGCTCAGCGCTCTTTACTAGCCTGAACCTCTCTTGTGTCCAGTTGGTTTTGAGTCACGATATCATCCTTCGCTTGGATTCAAATGAATCCTTGCCTTCTTCAGGAACTTCCCATCTGAACCTAGGTAACGTATAAGTCCCCGCTACTCCCCTCCTAATCTTTCATCCAAACCTATTTTTCCTCCCTGCTTATATCTCTTAGGAACTGTGTGTTCCTATGTCTCTTTATGTCTCACTGTATGAATGTTTTTACGAAAAACCTATAAAATATTTAATTTCATTTTGGTCTCCTGGTAATCTCTGTAGAACAGTTCAAGCCACTTTCTGGTATAGCTGTTGATAAAGATCCCTCCGCTAGCCTACCTCTCACTGCCAAGCTGAGTTATTTCCCATCACTATTTTAAAACATTTTCACTGTTGAGCTCGCGTAACAGATGAGGCATGATAAATGGAACTCAGAAATTTGGGGGTTGGGGTTTGTGCTGCACAAGGCCCCATCCTGATTCTTTTAAGAACATAAGAACATAAGAACAAGCCAGCTGGATCAGACGAGAGTCCATCTAGTCCAGCTCTCTGCTACTCGCAGTGGCCCACCAGGTGCCTTTGGGAGCTCACATGCAGGATGTGAAAGCAATGGCCATCTGTGGCTGTTGCTCCTGAGCACCTGGTCTGTTAAGGCATTTGCAATCTCAGATCAAAGAGGATCAAGATTGGTAGCCATAAATCGACTTCTCCTCCATAAATCTGTCCAAGCCCCTTTTAAAGCTGTATCCAGGTGAGTGGCCCATCACACCCACCTCCTGTGGCAACATATTCCAGAACACCAATCACACGTTGTAGTGAAGAGGGAGTGTTTCGCTTTATTAGTCCTAATTCTTCCCCCAGCATTTTCAATGGAATGCCTAGTAATGCACATGGCCCAGCAGCACAGAGCGATTTGGCACTGTGGGACCCTCTGGCCTTCTGGTCTTCCTTTCCCCTCCTGTCCCCTGAGTCCACGGGTCCTTGAACTATCTAGGCTCAGTCACCCAGGCATGGGGACAATGCTTGCCCCCCAGGTGTTGAGGGATTAGGGTCCAACCTTTCGCTCCCTCTCCATACGTAGCCAAGGTGGATCATTGCATCCATGGTAGTCCCACGACCTCCAGCTCTCCCAGACTCCCCCGTTTCCTCCCTCCCACCCAGCCCCAGATGGGATGACAATAAAGGTGCAGGAACCAACCGCGGGAGATTAGCTAGGAACCGGACCTCCAGCTCCAGCTGCTGTGATCTCCACCCAGATGTGCTCTCAGCGTCGTCACCGTTCTTACGCTGACCACGTGGGTGCGACTGGCTAGTGCGAACCGGGAATCCCTCGAACCTCCGCCCTGCTCACATTAAGCCTGGGAAGGGGCGCTCGATACCCGAGAGTCCGGCTGGTCAGGCGCTGTCCAGGGACCACCCGTTTGGTATACGCCTGTCCTCCTGGATGGCGCGTCAGAGACTGCAGCGTCCTAGGACCTCTCTGCGTCCCGTGGGACTGCGGTGAGTATAGGAGCTTGCAACAGGGCTTACTTATTAAACCTGCGTTGTGAACTGAAGCCGATTAATGGCCGAAATGCGAGCCAGGAGTCCCATTAAAGAGAGGAATGCATAGGTGGATTTAGAGATTGAAGCTCAATGTCCACTTAATTTTTTTAAGAGGACGTGAATCTGGACTGAGAGAACATCCAGGCACTCTTAGAGCCTCAGCGCCCGATGTCCATACTGCTGGCGATGGAGACAATGCTCGCCCTTCAATACCTGCAGACCTATAGGCTCCCCTTGCCGTAGGCCGCCCCTCCTTCGATCTTTCACCTTCCAATTTCCAGCCCGGAATTTTTCTCTATCCTTCGGTGGGTATGTCCTCCTTCTGCCTGCTCCTCAAAATTGCTCCTTAAATTCTCAGCGGCTCGACGCTACCTCTACTCCGCCTTCATTTTTTCCGAAATACGCACCTCCGTCAGGCATGCGTAATGGCAGGGTTTCAGACTCGCAGGCTCATTAATCTGATCTGCTAAAGAGAACCCTGGCGGAAGGCGATGCTGATATCCTGGCATTTATTGCCCGTCCACTTCCGCAGATACCGGGGAGGGATGGCATAGTTCAAAGGTTGTAATTACCTTAGGCTATAAATATCCCCTGCGAGCTCCATAAAGGCCATGCGGGGCGGTAGGAGTCGCAAGCCCTATGGCAGGGGCGTACTAGAGGCCAGTCGCGAGGAATCCCTTAATGGTTCGGACTGACTGGAGACCACCTTCCCGCATGCTCCTAAGGCCCTACGAATTTGTGATCTGGGAAGCGAGTTCCATGTGGTGCTTCAATAGAAGGCAACCCCGCCCTCTGGCGCCCTACCGCCGCACAACTGCAACCCGATGCCTTCCCAGCAAAAGCCCCAACGATCAGATTGTCTACCTGGGAATGCAGCAGTGCATACTCCGAATTAAGCTACCTAGAAGTTTGTCAAGGTTCCCAATGCAGCCCAGCCCGCCCAGGGCTTCTCCACCCATCCGGCCAAAGCCCAAGAGACCCTATGCGAGGTTTGGCAGGCGGGCTCAGAATCTCAAAGACGGGTTGACAGCAAAGGGAGGCTCAGGAGAGTTCGCCTAAAGCGTCTGCCAAGGGAGAGCGCCTCCGCTTCAGGTCAAGAAAGAGCAATCACGGGTCTAGGTAGGAACCCTGAACTGGCCGACATGCTTAAAGACCGCCGGGATGCTCCGGGTCCTTCCATGCCTCCCCAGCGGACCTCCTGGCGCATCCTCTCCATTGCTAGGAAACAGCCCGGGGCAGATGTTTCCAATTGCCACCAGTCGGACACTTCCGTAGAGATTACAGGCTGCCCAGTGGGGGCCGCCTGGCAGCCCGCAGGGGGGGTCTCCCCCCAGGGGAAGGGACCCCCAGGGGAGGCCGTCCCGGGCCTTCTCCACGCCTAAAACAAGAACTTATCCCTTATTGCGGGGCCCACTGAAGCCTACAAAGCTTGCGGAGCCAGCGTGCCCCAATGTAAAATTTGGGTATCCCTGCAGGAGCGGCCTCAGGGGCAGCCGCCGCGCGGAGCTCCCCTAACACGCCCCGCGGGCTCCCTCACATCTAAGGCATCCCGCCCGCCCACTTCCACGCACAGTTCAGAGGCCCAGAGTAAACCCCAGGGTGCGACTCCCGGCCGATCCTTAGTGATGACGGGCTGAGGCCTGATCAGTGATGGCCAGCTGGGAGGCACATTGCGCACCCTGGGAGGGAGGAAGGGGAGCCAGGCCACGGGAAGCCGGAACTTCAGGCGGCCAGCTCAGCCGCCCTCCCATTTGCCGTAGGGGAGGCTGAGAGGCGGAGTAAAGCCCGCCCCCACTGCCCTCCCCCTCCCCCTCACTTGGGACCACCGAGAGCACCCTAGGTATAGGTAGAACCAGTGGCCACTGCCCAGGCAGAAAAAAATTGGCTACCATGCACCCAGCTTCGTGGAGGAACCTTGGCTGGCTGCGGGCCACATTGAGACCTCAACATCACCATGGACACCATCTTTGTGATAAAAGAAGAGTGGCGATGGCGTATTGCACCACAGGATCTGGGGCAAGTGTAAAATGCCTGCATCCCAGCCCACATGTGGCCCTCTTCATTACGGTTTACCCAACCCCGCTAGCCTTATCCCTCGGACTACCAGGTGGAGTCCTGGTTGTTGACCTGACAGAGTTATTTCTTTTGCTTATTCCTCTCTCTCTCCCGAGGACGAGTACATTTACCGGCTTTCCACTTGGTGCCGGGTGCTTAACTTCATCAGCCAGCCTAATGGCCCAGATACCAATGGAAGGTATTTACCCCAGGGGAGTGCTCAACAGCCCCACCTTGTGTCAGTTTTTTTTTGTCCCATCGCTTGCTAAGCCCGTTTTGGCATGGCCGAGTTGAGCCATAATCATCCATTACATGGATGATATCCTAATAACCGCTTTTGACCATCCCTCAGCAGTGGATAAGCGCTGCTGGCAGCACTGATAAAGCCACAGTCAGACTCCTAGCCATGGCTCCCCGGAAGGTGCAAAAGAACGAGCAGGCCATTCTTGTATCTGGGGCATAAACTCCTCCCGCTCCTACTCCACCCTATCGCTACCAGAGATGCAAATCCCAGACCGCGCCCTCTCCTCTCCGGCTGCAGCGGCTGCCGGAACCCTCAACTGGGTCCTGTCTCCTTGCTTTGCCCTACCACCTTCCTCTTGCTCCAGCCCCTGTTCTGCATTCTGCTCCCTTTCGCCAGCAAAGAAGCCAGGGGACAGGATCCAGCTCACCCAAAAGTACACAAGGAGCTGCCTTCCGGGCAGTAAGGAGGTCCTAGCCCGCTTGATGGGTGGGATCGGGTCCCCCTCAAGGATCAACCTCTCTCCCCTCTTCCTCTTGGACACCCCCCCTCTCTCCCAGCGGAGTCCCTGGGAATTTCTGCACGACCGCCACAAGGCGCTGCCAGGCCGAGGGCTGCGGCTCTACCCACCACCTCATGTGCTCACTGAAATCCCTCTCCCACCCGGGCCAGCTTTTATCCGGATCTCATCAACCAAGGCCAGGCGCCTATGAGTAGTGAGGAATTGGGACCCGAAAATCGTCATGCTCTCTAAACAGAGCCAGAATTCCAGCATTCTCTTGAGCGCTTCTTAGCCCCTCCAGCTGGCTCCTGGAGGGGATTTGTGGCTGGAGATCCTCTTCCACCTCCCCCCCAGATCCCACTCGCCCCTCACTCCTCCTCCACTCTACCCCCCTGTCCGTTACATTGCCGCCCTGCCTCCTCCCACTCCAAAGCGCCCCCCACAATCTTGGCCCAGGGGGGCAAGCCTTGTCCAGCCATTTGCATTTCAACAAAGATGGTCAGTAGCGGGCCAGCTGCGCCGCCCAGAGCCTTCCGGCTCCAGCCAGGCCAACGAGGGCTGTAACTCGCCCGCCAGCCATTCTGGCCTCTTCAAGAGCCTTCCCCCAACCTTTCCAACCTTTTGGTT
This sequence comes from Sphaerodactylus townsendi, assembly GCF_021028975.2. Classification (NCBI taxonomy): domain Eukaryota; kingdom Metazoa; phylum Chordata; class Lepidosauria; order Squamata; family Sphaerodactylidae; genus Sphaerodactylus; species Sphaerodactylus townsendi. The sequence goes on along the minus strand of NC_059431.1, from coordinate 100,314,625 downwards.
GTATCTCCTGCAATGACGGTAAAACGCGTGATGGCCCACCTTACCCGAACTCTCGGCCGGCTCCCAGATGCAGCTTAAGAGCCTCATGGAGTCTCTTCCTGACATTCTGGAACCTAATTTAGCATCCAGAACTCCTCTCTCAATTACGCCCGTAGGCCATATATGTCGCAGCCACCGCGCTCCCAGGCCCTCAGGCTGAGGGAGCCAGCGCTTGAACGGCTACCCACATCTCCACCTCTCTCCTCCGGCCCCTTCCAGTCACGCTAGTTTTAACCCACCCAGGGGCAAGAGCACTCGCCCGATCCTGCTTAGCATCCCCCCCTCAGCCAGGGCACAATCCCTATGGGTTAAATCCTGTGCTCAGTACTCCACGCTACCAGCCCTCGTCAGACCCAGGGTAAACCAGGGGGGGCCCTAGCAAATGACTTCAGGGTAATAGATGGGGCGTGAACTCCCTGGTCCCTCCTACCCTAGCCCCCTAGAAGCACCTGCAAGCCGCGGCTATGGAGTACCTGCTCGGGATATCGTCACAGGCCACTCCACCTGGAGGCAGAGCAGCCAATCCCGTCATCCAGCACCTCTTCTTTGCATGCGCAACCCCGTCGCATGGGTCCGCCCCCTCCGCCCTAAAAGCGGATACCGCCCGCATATTCTTTGCCAAGAGCCATGCTCCAGTTCTGCACCAACTGGGGAATCGCATAACACAATGCGGTTTCCTACAACAGCAACCGGAGCAGGCAATGCGTTGGGAGAACAAATCGCAGCTTCAAAGAAATTCTAGCCAAAACAAACTAGCAAGAGAGGTAAGCTCCCATTTGAGCCACATACAGCAGACAGTATCAAAGTACTCTTCACACCATCAATCGAACAAATCTACTGCATTTCTACCATCAGGGCAACAGGTCACGCCCATTAGAAAGACGCTTGTGGGCAGTCGGACCCCCCTCCCCGCCCAAGGTCTACTTCACCGGCCAGCTCCCAAGGTCGAACCTGGCGGGGGCCGGCCCCTCCGCATAGCCTGGGGAGGGGTGCTGGGAATCCTTCACCCCACCCAGGTCCTCCCATGGAGTTCCAGACCCGACATGTCCGACCAGCTTCGAGGAGCGATGCCGAACGGCCAGTGAGCCACACCACTTGGGAGATGGGGCAGGTCCCCTGAGTGCACCCCGTCCCTTGGCCCCAGACAGACTCCACCCAATCCCAACATCGGAGCGGCCGAGATCCAGAGAGGGTCCATAGAAAGGCATTTCAGAGCTACGATCAGCCTAACCTCGAGACTCCGCAGCCCAGCCGGCCCGGCCTAAGACGAGACACCCAAGAATCCCAAGCTGCAACCTCTGCATTTCATGCAGTTCACAGCCATCTTGCAGCTTCTCACAACAGCTACTACCCCACCGGTGTGATGGGTCACCCCTGCAGGATCTTCATCTACAACCCGCCATCCCTCTCTTCCCTCCCACCGCCTTTGGCTGGAATTCTGAATTTACAGCCAGGGAGACTTATCTGATAGGTTAACCCCTTGGAACTCTCCGCTGTTTTTTTCAGCCAGCTTGAGATATTATTTAGAACACGCCTTCTCCTCACAACCTTGCTCTGTAGGAATCACTTTAGACCTGCAATTACCACTAAGAGACCATATCAGTAAGCTCTCCCTCCTGATCTTGAGAAATCCATGGACTCTAACGCCCATGCGCTTCTGTAGTTTTGGCAGTCAAACAGCAAAGAGCCATGCATTTGGACAATTATACAACCCGCGGGTTGGGTACCTTCCTTCATACATCCCATCCAGCCTATGTATCCATTTAACCATATTTTATTGTTTTAAGTTATTTGCATGCCTTTAATTTTGAAGTTATGTTATTTGTTATTGCTGCATTTCCACCGCCTGTCATCTGCGGGACTCTCTACTGCACCGCCTCCCTTGTCGTTCACCGCCTCAGGCTTCGCGGAAGCCAAGCACAGCTTGCCAGCTCCGCCTCTTCCCTCGACCCCCCCTTTTTTTGCGGGCGGCCTATGGCCTACCTCTAATAGCTGGCGCGGAGTGTGTTTCCATCGCCTTCCCTCGTGGGAGCCCCCCGGACTGTATTTCCCCTGTAACACCTGGACCATTATTGGCCAAGCTGGGTCCTGGCAACATGCCGATGTCCATCAACTCCACCTCCATTTGCCCTGGATTGCCCTGGCCTCCGAAATAGCCTTGGAGAACTTCGTCAAAGCTGACTTTAGTTAATGCGTGTACGCCAGTGACTATTTTATTTATTTATTGCATCACCAGAGTTGTAGAGAATGTACATTAATATATGTTACTTTAATAATCCTCTCAGTAATTCCCAGTTGAGATTCCTTAGAGAATGCATTGAGTTATGGGGAGTTGTATCCAATCTGGGAAATATGATGTACTACTTATTTGGTAGTCCATCCCTCTGGAGCTGACTGACTGCGGGAGGGATGGTTGAGTGCTATCATACAGCTCCAAGACATTGGTTTGATAAGTATGCCTCATCATGGATCTTGTTTACGTTCAATGTGGCTATCCTAGCCAATATTGTCCTGCTAGCGTGTGTAAGAGCCCCTGACTTTCCCCTGCCCCGCATAGCCAAGTTCTTGATGTTGCTCAAGCCAGCTCACAGTCAAACTCCGACCAAACAATGGGGAGACAAAGTGATCCCCTAAATCACCACCCCTTCAGCGTTCTCTCAGCCTCCTCTTCCTAAAATGTAAAAGGGAGGAGATGTAGTAAGTGCACCGCAGACCCAACAGCACCGTGGTAGAGCGTTGGCACACCAGCGGACCTCTGACGCTTCTGGGTCAGCATCTCTAATTCCTCGCTGCCCCTCCTCATCCCCTGGAGTCACGGGTCATGAACCTCTGGCTCAGTCACCCAGGCATGCAGGGACCAATGGGTCTTGCACTTTAGGTGAGGAGGATGGGTCAGACGCCTTCACAGCTCCTCTCCATGCATGTAGGTCGAGATCATGCAGCCCATCAGTGATCTCCCGACCCTCAGCTCTCGGAACTCCCCGTTCCTCCCTCCCACCACCGCCCCGATGGGATGACAATGGAGTGCAGGGAACCAGCCTTGCCCGGGAGTTAAGCTAGGAACCGCGGACCCTCAGCGCTCCCGCTTGCTGAAGCGATCCTCACCCGGATGGTATCTCCCGTCGTCCTACGTTCTTGCGCTTGACCACGTGGGTCAACTTCACATACCCTGGTTCTAGTATTGTGAGAAAGAGAGAAAACTTCTCTCTGTCCCAACATTTTCTACCCCATGCCAATTCTTTATAGACCTCAATCATATTTCCCCCCCTCAAGGTCGCCTCCTCTCTCCCAAACTAAAGAGTCCCAAACGCTGCAGCCTTTCCTCATAGGGAAGGTGCTCCAGTCCCTCAATCATCCTTGTTGCCCTTCTCTGCACTTTTTCTATCTCCTCAATATCCTTTTTGAGATGCGGCGACCAGAACTGGACACAGTACTCCAAGTGCGGTCGCACCACTGCTTTGTATAAGGGCATGACAATTTTGCTGGTTGACTGACCTTGGTTCAGTCTCTTATTCTTTCATATACCTCACAGAGTTGCCATGAAAAAGAGATAATCTACATGCAATTTCTAGATTCATCAGGAGAAAAGATAAGATTCAATTATAACAACATTGCTATAACGACTTTGGGGGGATGTGGGGGAGTGGAGGTTGAGGTTATTTTTATGCTGTTTTTATTATATTCCTTTAATTGCTATAATCCATTTAACATGTTTTCATTGGGATTTTTATTGTTTTTAACCTGTGTAAGCCGCCTATAGACTTTGGGATGACGTGGGGTGTAAATATGTATAAATAAATAAATAAATAAATAAATAAATAAATAAATAAATAAATAAATAAAATTGTCCTGTTATATTTAGTCATCTTGTTCAGCTAATCTTCTCTGACCCTCAGCTTCCAGGGAAGATTAGCTGAGTGAATTGGAAATAAATACCTTTCTATCACATTTTATCCTGCCCTTCATTCAAGGAGTTCAGGACAGGTCCCAGAGTTCTCATTTCCGAAATTTTATCCTGTGAAGCAAATTAAGCTGAGAAAAAGCAAGCACAGGAAGAGGGGCAACACAGAATGCTGAACCAGTCCAGGAATACTTGTTTATTATGTATAATTTGATTTCTAAATTGCCATTCCCCTTATCGGGCTTACAATTTACCAGATTAAATTTTACAGCAGTACATTACAAAAGTGCCATGCAATCAATCCCTCACTAAACTAAGGGGAATGGATTAAAAGAAGGTGGGGGAAAGTGAAGCCAGACTTGCTGTAGTCATCTGAGTTCCCATTTCATCCTCTGAAGCTACAAGGCATACAAAGGAGTTTTTTAGGAACAGGAACAAAGAGGACATTGGGGTAGCAATCTTATTGAAGGCTTTGGGACGATGGCTATGGCTGTCTTCGAGCAACTCATCTAACAAGTCACTGGGAGGCATCAGATCCCACAGAGCATTCTGGAATACAATTGGATCCATAAGTCTCCATGGGCGAGCATAAATCTGCTCTCCACCTATACATGGCAGAGGCACGATGTGTTAGATGGTTGGTACACCAGCCAGATAGCCAAACTCTTCTCAGCATCCCACACTCAAGCAGAACCAGCTTTTTGTAAGGGTGAAGGCCTTAAAAGTTACCTTTGAAGCTGGAGTCAAACCTTGAACCTATCAAAGTTTTTCCAGTGGCCTGCCTGCTCAATTTGGCTTGACATAGCTGCTCTCTGTGGTCTCAGGCGGAGGTCTTTCATATCGTCTCTTTTCAACTGGAGATGTCGGGGTTTGAAATGGGGACCTCCTGTGTGTAAAGAAGATAGTCTGCCAATGAGCTGCAGCCACTCCAAAGGGTGAAGAAGCTTCTGTAACTGGCATTTAGATTTTATGTCTGTTTTCATCCTAAAATTAATCCCTGGACCTTGGGTGTGTTTACCTTACATCGCTCGGCAATCTGGTTTTTATTTTTTGCCTTCAAGTCACAGCTGACGTAAGGCAAGCCCATAGGGTTTATAAGGCAAGAGACATTCAAAGGTGGTTTTGCCATCAGCTGCCTCCACATCACAACCCTGATATTCCTTGGAGGTCTCCCATCCAAATACTAGCCAGGGTCGACCTTGCTTAGCTTTTTTTTGGAGGATCCTGAGCCGTAAGAAGGTTGAGGGCCCATTTGAGTAGCTATGTTTAGCCAATGGTGGAAGGGACTGTCATTATCCCGAAGAGGGAGCAAGCTTGTTTTCTGCTGCCTCAGAGATGAGGACACGGAGTAATGGATTCAAGGTGCAGGAAAAGAGGCTCCACCTAAACACGAGGAAGAACTTTCTGACTGTCAGGGCTGTTTGACAGTGGAATTCACTGCTATGGAGGGCGGTGGAGCCTCCTTCTTTGGATGTTTTTAAACAGAGGATGGATTCTATGATTCTAAGGTGATATTCTCACTGGCGATTAATCCTGGGATAGTCACCAGAAATATCCAGGTTCCCTCGAGATCTCTTCACAGCCGAACCGCGGAATACAGATCAGTCCCGTTTCTGGTGCTCCTCCCCACCTTATCATGGGATTTTCCTGGACCTGCTTGTATATGCACCTTTATGGAAAAAAACACTCCAATGGGAGCTAATAGGAGATGGGGCTACACATTTGAGGGTCCATAACTTTGGCCCCCATGAACCAAACTTCACCAAACCTGGGTGGTATCATCAGGAGGGTCGCCTAAAGATACTCTGAAATTTTGGTGCTGCTAGCTTAACAATTGCACCCCTGACAGCAGGCACCCACCCCACTCACCCCACCCCGGACAGGCCTAGATGTCTTCACTAGAAACATGCTGAAGTGAGGATGTTGGAACCTGGATGAAAAGGTGCCGAATCTTTTGAAACTTGGTTTCAAAAGAAACTAGATTAAATTTTCAGTGGGAATTCAGCCTCAGGTCAGGCTAGCCTCAGGCTATCCAGGTTAGGGCAAGGCAATAAGATAGCAGTTCCAATATCAAGAATGTGATCATGGATATGTGCTATGTTGGTTAGGACCGGGTACAAATACCCACTCCATCATGATGTTACTACTGGGTGATTTTGCCCTGTACTACACTGATCTTCCCGATAGACCTACCACCTCAGAGGCTCATTGGGAATGATAAAGGGAGAAGCATAAGCCAATAAGCTACTGGAAGTGGATAAGGATAAATACGCGATCAATGTTTCTGCATTTGGATACCCAAAACTGGTAACCTGCTGACTCATTAGGCATGCTTTCATTGGTACTAGGAGCAGGCGTACTATTAAGAAGGAAGTTGGAGGGAAGGAATTAAATCCATAATGCACAGGGGAGAACACTGGAAACTATCTGTGCTTCAAAGCCCTGCTAATCAGTCTACACAGATGATCTCCTTTTCAACATAAAGGGATGCTTTCAAGATCAATGAAGGCCAAAATATAAACCTATTTCATCTGGCTTCTTCATGCAAACTCTAATTATTTATCTCCAGTTTTTGAAACCAAATAAATTACTTCTCCGAGAAGATGTTTATCTCTGCACACACAATCAGTGGCAGAAGCCCAGACCTGGATAAGAATGTGATGGAAGCAAAATGTTTAATTAAGGAAAGCAAATTTCAGCTCCGTGCCTCGGATGGTGATGGAGAAAGGAATTTCAAACACTGTTTTAGCTGTACATTTTTATGCTGCTTTTCCTTCACGGGGCTGAGGATGGTACTGGATGGTTCTCTTCCTCCTTTGCTCCACTGAGGACAGCTTTCTCACCGTGTGGGATGGAGAGGGCAGGTGGCAGCTTTCCTGTGGTGCAGGGGAGGCTGTGAAGTCATTTGTTTATGTATGTGTCTGTACAAGCCATCAAGTCACAACTGATTTATGGTGATCCCAGCAAAAGGCTTTCAAGACAGAGGAGAAGCAGAGGTGGTTTGTCATTGCCTTCCTCTTCAGTTTTTGTTCTGTTCCCCCAACAAGCTAAATTCAGGTGCCTTGCACTTGGTCAGAACAGTGTGTAAGACCCACAGACAAATAAGCAGATAAGTTCAAAAAAGGTTTAATAGTACTGAAAATTTAGGACTTTGACTCTTCCCATGAAGTCTTAACTAAATAAAGAATATTTGTGATGCTGGAAACATTGAGATGGTTTGAAGAACTTGCAGACACCAACTTTTCCTTAACTGCTTCTAAGGAAGTCTGTTCTGAATGCTTTTTCTACTGAGTTCTCCCGGCGTCCTCTAACACTCTCTTTCCTTGCAATTCTGTTGGAACTTGCTAAGTCTGAGTTCTATAGATCTCTAACATCTTAAACGTCTGAGATATTGCTGTCTCCAGCCTTCCCCAGACCCCTGAACTAAAACAGACTGTAAAACAGAAACTACTAACTAATAAGAATAATATAGTGCTCTTGCCAATAAAGGGCTTCTTAAAGGGTCTAACTGTGATTTCCTCCCACAGAATGCTATACAAAAGCAACTAAACCCATTCTAACTAAGGGCACAACTAAAGGTGCAACCAAAGGCTTAGATAAGGAAATTAGTGAGGCTGTCTCTAGGGGCATGACAGTTTTCCTTGGTGGTATCCCTTCCAAGTACTGACTCTGCTTAGCTTCTGAGATCTAACAAGGTCTGGCTATACCATACCATTCCACATCTCCAGAAAGCCAGTCTGGCGTAGTGGCTAAGAGCAGCAGACTCAAAGCTGGATCCCCAGGTTTGGTTCCCTGCTCTGCCACATGAAGCCTGCTGGGTGACTTTGGGCCAGTGGCATTCTCAGAACTCAGCCTCAGCCCACACAGAGGCAGACAATGGCTCTTTTTGCCATCGCCTATGAATACCTTTTGCTTCAAAAGCCCTGCTGGGTTGCTGTAAATCAGCCATGACTAGATGGCACACACCCCAAAAACCTTCGCGCCAGCCTTGATTTGAAGCTGCAGTAGAAGCCACGTGGGAGAAATCTACAGCACATTCCCATGCTGCTGCTACTCCATTGCTCTGAAGGCATGATGCCACTTCCCAAAGCAGCCATAATTTTCAGCTTCTCCCACCTATCCTGGTTACTTGAGCAGCAGGGGCAGGAGACACACGGTATAAATTCTCATGCCACAATGGTAATGATGGAACAGAAGGGAAATGAAGACCCTAAGTCAGTGGTGTGAGACCTTATGGCACTCCAAGATGCTTATAGAGCTACAGAGATTTATCCAGCCCTTGCCAGCATTGGAAAGGTGGTCCTTACTGGCAGGGGCTGATGGGAGATATGTAATCCATAGCATCCTAGAGTGCAAAAGGTTCGCCTCCAGGCTGACTAAGTCACGCTCTCACACTTCGCAAAAATTTCAGAATCTGACAAAATATATGACACTCGTGGGCTGTTTTATGGCAGACCCAATTCTAAATTGGGTGCTTTGGGGCTGGGCAATAATTGTCTGCCTCATGCAAAGTAGACAAATGATTGATTAGACTAGCTACAATAACTGGCACACAGTGAGTTGGCCCTCCATGTATGCATAAAAGGTGGGAATTAGCTAGGTCACCTCTTCAGGAACAGAGCCCAAGGATGTTTCTTCAAGGGGCAGACCCCAGAGGGGGAACTATGTCCAGGGCATTACAAGCGCATCCCTGCAGTCCCTGCAGCAGCAACAGTGCCATCCGGCCGGCATGGAACACCCCAGCCATGCCCCTGCTGCAGAGCATGCCCAGGAAGTTGTCCCATTGGTGCTACGCCACTGTGTTTCTTTCCAGCTGGAATGGAAGGGAGCCTTGTTTTGTCTGCTCCATATTGTTCAAGGGTACATGCACGTAGTAAACTGGGAGTACAAATCAAGTCACATCTGACCTTATAGCAACCCCAATAGGGAGCTTTCCAGGGCAGTGTTGGGAAATTGGGGTGGTTTTGCTAGCTACCTTCCTCTGCAGAGTCCTCCTTGGTGGATTCCCATCCAAGTACTGACTCTGCTTAGGTTCTGAGATCTGATGAGATCTGGATACACCATGCTGCCTTCCCTCCTCAAGGGCAGGCAGTTTAATTATAACTAGGCCTAGGTCTTGGACTAGCTAGATCATAACTAGGTATGGCAAAAATAGTGAAGATTGCCTGGGTATGAGGTAAAGTGCACCCTCAAGTCACAACTGACTCATGGTGACCCCAGGACCATGGGGTTTCCAAGACAAGAGATGAGCATAACTGGTTTTCCACTGCCTATCTCTACATAGCAGTCCTTGGTGGTCTCCCATCCAAGTACTAGCCATGGACAGTCCTGTTTACCTCCCAAATTCTGATAAGATCAGGCTAGGCTGGGCTATCTAGACTGCTTGCTAGGGCAGTTTTTGGTGCCGTCAAATCATAGCTGACTTATGGAAAGCCTGTAGAGTTTTCAAGGCTAGAGAGGTTCTGAGGTTGTTTGCCATGGCCTACATCCATGTAATGTACCTGGTATTCCTTGGATGTCTCCCATCCAAATACTAACCAATATGGAAGAAATCAGGCCAGACTGAAGCTGTCTAAGTCAGGGCCAGGAAGGGTTGATTGGCATTTAAGAATGAAGGACCCTTCCCATGTCAGCCCGTCATCCAGAGGTGGGATGCAGCCTATTCGCACCTATTCGGTAGAACCGGTTATTAAAATTTTCTCAGTTCGGAGAACCGGTTGTTAATGATTAACTCCACAAGAGACAAGGGGGTAATCTCTGTCCCTGGGTATAACAAATCTCGTCAAGTGGGAAGTGCAAAATCACCCCCCAGGGCCCCCTGCAGCCCCCTTTCCCCCATGGCACCCCAACCCCTGTTCCCTCACCTTACGGGCTTCACCCCCCACCCACACACTTCATCACCTTTGTTTCAAAGCTAGATGGGGTGGTAGACCAATCCCTAGCTTATCTCTTTCTGCAGTCCGATAGCTTTTGCCCATAACAAAAATGGTAGCAGTAATAGCCAAATTAAAGGGAACAGTACCCACCTAGAATACCCCTCCCCCAGGAGATGCCCATTGCGCCCCTTCCATTGTGTACCCACTCCATCCCATTGGGCTCCTTCACTGTTTCCAGAACTGTCACACCACCAGCCAGACCTGTTATTAAAATGTTTGGATCCCACCACTGCCGTCATCAACCTGGGTGCAAGATGGGCTGAGGATAGGCAAGCACTGTATGTGCAGAACAGAGTCAGTGAACTGCTAGTTGCTTGAGTGGGATGCAGCAGGGAGGAAAATGAGCCTTACAACCATTCTGTGCTGTTTTATGTGCAAATGAGGATATAGAAAGCTGCTGGGAACACTTGCTTAAAGCCAGGCTGAGTTTGCCCCCGAAGGCCGAAATTAGCTACAATTAGGGCTGGGCTGTTTACAAGCCCGGCTCTACAAAGCTAATTTGAGATGGGCTTCTTTAATTGAGTGCAGATCAATCATTGTCGACTAGCTAATTGCCCTGAGGGAACTTATAAATTACCTAATATTTTGAAGTTTGCGGTGCACAAGGGACAAACCAAAAACCCTAGTCAACAGCTTTAGGATGCCTGCTATAAAATTATGAATTTTGCAGGATGGATTTAAGCAGGAATTTATTCATATGAAATTCTGTCAATGGAAAATACACCAGAAAGCTCAAATCTCATTTCCCTGTGAGCCCCGGAGAGGAGAGCAAATAATTACACATTGAAAGAGTACAGTGGTGTATGCAAAAAAGAAAAAGTAATTTGTAATGGGTACAGGAAAGCGAATTTAGCCAAGAGGAAGCTGGTATTTATGGCAGGTTGGAGGAAAAAATAGATGGCATGAATGGAGGTAATTTATAGATCTGTGATTCATTTCTGTTTGCAGGAGCACATTCTAAATGGCACTGGATGTTATGACTTAAGAGAGAGAAGCAAAACTATTAAGGAGGAGAGGACTGGTAGTATTCAAGAAGAGGGTCCATTTCTCAGATGACAAAGGCAGCAAAAATGCTTTGAGCCTATGATGGCATTGAGGAATGGCTGTTAATGGTGGCGCAGGAGGGGGGGTAGTCAATTATCTGGGAGGACAAGACGTTATTGGGGAGACCTGGCTCCTTTTCACATTGGAATTAGAGAGAACTCAACACAGCCTCATAACCCTGTGGTTATTTAGAGGAAAGGTGGTCATTGGCAGCTGGAGTGGCAGGCTTGTGAAAAAACTTGGAAGATGGGGCCCACTTACGATCCATGTGCAAGCTGGATTGGTCACCCTTCAGGTGAAGAGTTTTGTGGCAGCTCTTTTTCTATCTGCAGTGTAATGGGGAGGTGTAAATGAGGAGACATAACCCCTTTTTGCTGCCTTGGAGCAACTGCCTGTCCCTAATTGGACCCAGTATCTTGAGCTTGCATTGCTGCATAGGGAGTCTTGACATCCTGTATATGTGGAGAGAGCAGGAGTTGTTCTTTCTTGCGAGTCAGAGCCAACCGCAGGTTACTTAATTCTAGACCCCTCTGCAAAAAACCATAACCATTTAAAGGACTGAGCTCTGTCACCCATGGAAATCGATGGAGATATTTCACCACCCTTTTCTCTTTCCCCTTTGTCTTTCATATCTAATGATTTATAAGGTGCTAGTGTTTGTTGATAATTGCAGCCATTGATTTAGATATTAGCAAAGAAAATATACCGGTTCTGAGAACCATGCTGATTTGCCGCTGCAGATGATGCAACTTACTGGAAAGGAGTTCCAATTAAATACAGAGAATATGACTATATAGGACTGCAGCCTAAAAATACCAGTTGATCTAGAAAATGAAACAACAAAAGATCTGTTTTAAGCAGGTGAGAAAAACAGAAAAATGGATAAGCGAAGTGGCCCAGAGGTCTTTTCTGATACAGAAGCTAGTGGGTGAGTTGAGATGCTGACACAGGATGTGATGATGGCTGCCAACATGGAAGGCTTTAAAAGCAGAGTGGACTAATTAATAGAAGATGGACTATCAATGGCTACTAGTCACAAGGGCTACTAGCCACGATGGATGCCTATGCATAAAAGTGTAAGAAGACTCATGTTGGATTAGGGGGTTTGCAACATGTGTCTCTCCAGATGTTCATGGACTACAAATCCCATCATGGACTACAAATCCAATTGGCCATGCTGGCAGGGGCTGATGGGAATTGTAGTCCATGAACATCTGGAGAGACGCTCATTGCAGACCCCTGGAGACCAATCGTATCATGGAACGATCAACAAGGCTGTGTGGGTTCATTTCTGCATAGCTATGAATATTTTGCCAGAATTTTTTTTAAAAGCATCTCCGTGAGAAGGAATGAAAGCAACCTGGATTGTTTCCACAGCCTCTAATCACTGCCTGTACGGAACACATTGAAGAAGAAGAAAGGGAAACAGGTTCCTTCATCATGACTGCAACCTGTTATACATTTCCTGTGTGGTATCGACCAATAAGAGTCCTTCCATGGAATTTTTGTTGTCTGGAGGAGGACTTACTGGAAAGTAGGATAGAGTGTCAAGTGTCTATACTGTGGCTCACCTTCCATTTTATTTAGAATATGTGGCCTGGCTAAACCCCCCTTGCCTAGCACCAAGTAGGGGACACAAAGCAGCAATAGCGACAGCGCCGTCTCACCTTGAAGTTTATTCTCACCCAAAACTACTGCTTAGAAGGGCTGAAATTTGTTGAAACTGGCCCGGTGTCAACAAGTGAATGTCAAAGGCAGAGTGGGGATGAAAACCTAGAATTGAAAATCTGACCCTCTAACCATGACACCATGCCAGCTTCTGCCACCATGGAATGCCAGGCAGCATAAATAGGCCTCCAAAGAAATATCTAGCACATGCACAGACCAGACCTAAACCTTCTTAGTTGCAATGGTATTGCTTGACCATGTGCATTCCGATCACATCCTAGGGCTTAGTACTTATCCTCCTGGCTTGCGAGGCTCAAGTAAAGATCAGTGCAACTGGTCCCACCTTTGCTGTTTCTTCCTTCAGACATTTGCCAGGACAATATTAAACTCTGCTGGCAAAACTGAATTTTATTCCAGCAAGCCATAGAAAAGGGAAGAGGTGCAGAAAAAAAATGCAGGATATTAATACATGCCTTTGAAAATGGATTGATTATGAAATCATCCACATTATGGAAATAGAGTAATATAATAGAGTCTCTGTTTCAATCAATAGCTTCTCCTCATTTGCACCTCTATTTTCTTTAGCAATTATCCACTGAAAGGGAAAAAAAAGATGCTGGTCTCTCAACTATTTGGGGGGGAAAATCGGTATGAATCTTATTATATATTTTAGTATTCTTGGACACATCTGGGTTTTGCTGCATGGGGGGGAAAAGCCAATTGCTCCTTGAAGTTGCAGATTTTGAAAGTGTGAAGGGGAAGCTCTGCTTTTCCTTCTGCTGTTTTGAATTCTGTTCGCACTTTTTGAAACCATATCATTAACTGGAACATTGTTATCAAGAGCTCTTCAAAGCTCGAATTTAAAAGGAAGGAAAGAACAGGGCTTGTGAGCAAATCAGCTACAACCCAACCCAATCCCAACCCAAGACTCATTTCCACCTTTTAATTGGTTAGGGGGGAAGGCAGCCTAATTCAGCCCAATTTCATCAGATCTTGGAAGTTTAGCAGGGTTGGTACTTGGCATGGAGAGACCACAAAGGAAAACTCTGGAGAGAAAGGCAATGGCAAATCACCTCTACTTCTCACTTCCTTGGAAGCCCCTTTCTGGGATTCTGTTGACATACTTCAGTATATTAACAAAGTTTGTATGGGATTGGGGCTCTCTACATCATTCTTCCTCTTTCTCACATGCACTCTTCCCTTAAACAGGCATCAGAAATTTTGCTCTAGGACTCCCTCCTCACTTTTCAGTGCTGAAATCTGCACTTCCTTATATATTACCCAAACCACACAGACAAATTCTATGTTCCAGCATTTTTTATTTTAATTGCAGCCACTGAAGGAAGAACATGTCATTTTGTTTTTCTTAAAAAGAAACAACCACCCAAATCAGGTCAAGAAAATATCTGCATCAGCCCATAATACTACATCAAGTTTTCAAATCCTCCCTGAAGAAGTGACCTAAAACACTGCAGGGCAAAGATTTTAAAATGTTTCTTCCAGAGGCACACTTTACTTGCACAAGGATAAATGGAAGAACAGCAGCATTTAACTGCTGAATAATATGGCATGCTTCTGAAAGCAGAAGAAACGCATAAATTAAGGTGATCATTGTGGTCCTGTTATCTGAACTGCATATATGCTATGATTCAACAGGATTGTAGGCAGGAAGGACCGGGAATATACACCCAGATATGAACAAATCAAAACCCAAACTGAAAACAACTTATTGGGTAATGTAACAAATCTGATAGAAAAATGAATGGCAGATTAAGGTATTTAGAAATCATCACATCTGGTCCCTATTCTGGTGATGGGCTGCATGTCTTAGAATTCAAGAAAACCAGAGAGGAAAAAAAAGGAGTATTCCGCTGAAATGTAACAGATAGAGACAAGTTCCAACCTAGAGCAGTTACAAACCTTACCACTAAAAACAGTTGCATTGTCTTTCCAAAATGTTGTTTACATCAATCACATAGCTATCTCACTAAGCCAGAGACAGCATTGATTTCATTCTATAGAAGCAGGGGCTCCTAACTGATTGCTATACTGGTATCTCTGGGTCTGTACCTGCTATGCATGTGAGCAAAATATTTTGCTTGCACACACTGACATAAGGCAGCGCTGCAGACTGGGGGTTTAAAAAGTGCACGCTGCACTTGTCCTGGTTTAGTGATAGATGATACTTCCTCTGAGGTACAGAAAGGGAAATGTTTCACTTCTGTCCCTGTGGCCAGCACTGCAGATAAGGTAGGATAAAAATGGATGCTGAGTTTGTTCCCCGGACACTAGGGTTATGGCTGATCCAGATGAGGTATGAGTGATGAGGGTCTGAACGCTATCAATGTCCTCTACTTCACTAAAAACAGTCACAGAGAAGGGATACTAGTTTGGGAGTGGTCAATCCCAGTGACTTGAATGACCCAGACTAGCCCGATCTTGTCAGATCTGGGAAATTCAGCAGGATCATCCCTGATTAGTACTTGGATAGAAGACCACCAATGAAGTCCAGGGTCGCACACAGAAGTAGGCAATGGCAAGGCATCTGTGTTCATCTCTTGCTTTGAAAGACCAAGGTCCTAGGGTCACAATGAGTTGGTTGTGACTTTACCTTATACTCTATCAACGCTCGCTATTCCTGTCACACCTAGTTATGATTTAAACAGTCTAAGACATGGATGTGTGTAATATGCTGTCAAATTACAGCTCAGCAAGGGGCTTTCAAGTCAAGTGAGCAGCAGAGTTGATTTGCCATTGCCTTCCTCTGTAGAGTCTTCCTTGGTGGTCTCCCTTCCAGGTCTCCCTGCTTAGCTTCTGAGATCTGACAAGATCAAGCGATACCACGCTGCCTTCACTTTGAGTCTAAGACATAGGTAATTTAACTACTCTTTGAACTATATGAAGCAGGCAAAACAAGGCCTACGGGATCACTCTAAGTCATTTGAGACTTGACAACACTTTCTACCACCAACCCAGTGGTTCTCAAATTGAGCTCTGGGACTCTTTCACAGGCAGATTGTGAGGGCAGGAGATTTGGGGCGGGGCAGTCTAGGGGCGTTTTCCCACTTACCTTCTGCCCCGCGCTACTGTAGCCAAGTAGCGCGGGGTCCCCCGGCACTCCCCACTACAGGGGCGGCAACAATGCAACCGCCCCGACGCTGCCGCTGTGGCGCCCCCTCAGCGCGCATCATTCCTGGCGCTCTTCAAAACTGTGCCTTTTGATGGGGAAGCCCGGGCGCACACCAGAAATGACACGCGCTGAGAGTAGCGTGCGGCATAGGGGCTATGAGTAAGTGGGGAAACACTCTAGGAAGAGGACCTAGACCCAAATTTGGGTCTCCCTTTGCATAATGTGGGGAATGGCCACAAAATATACTCTGCTGCTCAGTGATGCTACAAAATTTAGAGCAAATTTAGAAATGGGTCTCACAGAGCATTTGGAAACACTTGGTGACCCTTTTCCTAATAAAAGTTTCCCTGGGGCCAAATGAGACATCACATTTTTAAACAACATGACTCCCTTTACCCACAGCTGCCCAGCAACTGCTGCGAACTCATTATTCAGTGCAATCCTTGGGGCCTTCAGTGGGCTTAAACTGGAGCATCTCTGCGTAAGATTGCACTACATAACACTCGCCTTCTCTCAGTCTAACCTACTTCCCTTACGGTTGTTGCGAGGATAAAATGGAGGAGAGAAGAACAATGTAAATTGCCCTGAGTCTCCTTGGGGAGGAAGACAGAGTATAAATGAAGTATATAAATAAATGTGTGTGTCTTTTGCTTGCCTATTATTTAAATGATTTTGTGATTTGGAACTTTTGTTGGCTGTGTTGGGTCTCTCTTAAATAAGTAAATAAATATAAATAAACCCCCATCCCATCTTTTGCTTTCTATATATGCTAGGGATATGTATTATTACATTTATACGCATTGCGAACTTCCTTGGGTTGCCAATAGCTTCTCAGTGCCTTCTCTGCAAGAATTCAGATTGCCTATAGAAAAAGGGTTTTTTCTTTTGTCTCTCTGGGATTTGGTGAGAGAAAGAAGTCACATGTGAGAAATATGTTTCTTGGAAACCGGCAGAAGTGAAAAACAATTCTGAACCCCTAAAACAAGCAACTTAATGAAACCAAATTGAGCTATAAAAAAATAAAGTAAAATGAACCCCAAACTAAACTTTTAAAAGTATCCATATCTAGCCGTGTGTTGCATGCAGCCATGTGAGGGAAACTAATTTTACAGCCCATCAGAAAGCTGCTTCAAACTGAGTCAGATCACTGGTCCAGCAAACCTAGTGCTGTGTCGTCTGATAGGCAGCCGTTCTCAAGAAGAGATTCCCCCCTCTCCCTGCCCAGCCAGGCTATCTGAGGTTCTTTTAAATGGACAGCCTGGAGACTGGACTTCCTTCTTCAGACAAAACATGTACTTTGGTACTGCATTATGACCAAGTACTACTAAGGACATGGTAAAATTTGCCTCAGGATGTAGTTGGAATCTATTGGTCAGTTTCCTGCCTGATTGCACTCCTTGGCAGTATATTCAGTCAGTAAGCTGGGGTCCCGAAACTTGATCAGCTTGTGGGCACTTCTGGAAGTGTGAGACTAGGTACTGAGCACTGCAACAAAATGACTTCAACAGAAGGTGGGTCTAGAAGTGCCAGTCCAACACTGGCACCCAGTGGGAGCTGTGAGGTCAAGGATATGTTAATTGGCATTGTTCTGACACCATAACTTTACTTTGGGCATGAATCTAGAAAGGATGTCAATGCACCGAAGGCCATCAGGAGAAAATGAGGCCACACCAGTGGGCAGGAAAAGTCAAAGAGAAACATGGTGCAAGACTGACAGATTATTTTGCTCTTCTAGATCCCACTGAGGGCAATGTGATGATATCACTTGCAGTTTCACAGCAGACAACATCAGAGTATCAGACTGAGATAGATTTCCCCTCTATCTTCCCCTATCACCCTACTGATTGGGGAAATCAGAGCTGCCAAGCCAAAAGTTTCCTGGAGCAGGAGACTTTGAAACCCTAGTTGGGACAACTCACAAAATGTCTGCCACGTGGGCTGGGTCTAATTATAATATATTGAGAGGCTCCACAAAATGTTAGGAGGCTCCAAGACAACCATCCTTTTATGCTAGTTTTTTCTAAACTAGTACTCCTTGTGCAAACAAAGGAGATGCCTTCTAGGCTCTTAGCACCTCCTGTTCCAGCATAATGGAGAACAGCCAGAATTTGCTTCCTACTGTAGGCGGCAGAATCATGGATACTGGGAAACATACCGGTGGAGCGATGGCACCCAAAGACAGGCACTGAGTTTCCATGTCGTCCGGTGTGATGATATGCCTTTAAGAATTTGAGTTGATGGGCTGAGTTAAGAGACCCAGGAAAAGCAGCTGGAACTTAGACTTGGGAGAGTTCTGACTGAGAGCTTCTAGTTAGCTATTCATTGTTCTCCAGTTCTTGTTGTTAGCCTTCTTGACACCCACTATGGGAAGAGACCTCCTACTGGAAACTCATCCTTCCTGCCAACACTCAAAGAAAAACTGGGAGAAACAAAAATTTCAGTCGCCAATGTCACATGCAGCCATAGAGTTTCTGGTGATTCCAAAAGTGACATGATGTCACTTCTGGTTGTCCCTAGAACGGGTCTGCAACCTGCAACCAATTGGCCATGCTGGCCGGGGCTGATGGGATTTGTAGTCCATGAACATCTGGAGAGACGCAGGTTGCAGACCCCTGCCCTAGAAGCAGCATCACACCACATGCAATGCTGGCTCCTCTCCCCAAGTTCCCACCATCTCATTGCCAGCCATTAGTTGGAGACCTTAGAAAGCCACCATGTCAGGAGCCAATACCTCTGCCTGCCTTGTAAATTTACCCTGTTTCCCCGAATATAAGACATCCCCAGAAAATAAGACGTAGTAGAGATTTTGCTGCAGTGCGAAATATAAGGCATCCCCCAAAAGTAAGACGTAGCAAAGTTTTTGTTTGGAAGCATGTCCGACGAACAGAATACAGAAATATAAGACATCCCCTGAAAATAAGACATAGCACATCTTTGGGAGCAAAAATTACACGGTAGTGGTAGCCAGGGCTGGTGACAATAATGTCATGGTTGGTCAGGGAGCGAAGTCTCCCACAGGATGTATAAATACAGCTTGGCTCAGCTTTAGTTCAGTTTAATTCTGATTCTGGCCCTGGTATGCTCCCCCTTCTTGTGACTTGATAGTTTCCTTCCTTCCTTCCTTCCTTCCCCCCCCCCCCCCCCCCCCCCCCCCCCCCCCCCCCCCCCCCCCCCCCCCCCCCCCCCCCCCCCCCCCCCCCCCCCCCCCCCCCCCCCCCCCCCCTCCCCCCCCCCCCCCCCCCCCCCCCCTCCCCCACCCCCCCCCCCCCCCCCGCGCCCCACCCCCCCCCCCCCCCCCCCCCACCCCCCCCCCCCCCCCCTCCCCCCCGCCCCCACCACCCCCCCCCCCCCCACCGATCCCCCCCCGGACTTCCCTCCCCCCCACCCCCCCCACACCCCCCCCCCCCCCCCCCCCCCCCCCCCCCCACCCCCCCCCCCCCCCCCCCCCCCCCCCCCCACCCCCCCCCCCCCCCACCCCCCCCCCCCCCCACCCCCCCCCCCCCCCACCCCCCCCCCCCCCCACCCCCCCCCCCCCCCACCCCCCCCCCCCCCCACCCCCCCCCCCCCCCACCCCCCCCCCCCCCCACCCCCCCCCCCCCCCACCCCCCCCCCCCCCCACCCCCCCCCCCCCCCACCCCCCCCCCCCCCCACCCCCCCCCCCCCCCACCCCCCCCCCCCCCCACCCCCCCCCCCCCCCACCCCCCCCCCCCCCCACCCCCCCCCCCCCCCACCCCCCCCCCCCCCCACCCCCCCCCCCCCCCACCCCCCCCCCCCCCCACCCCCCCCCCCCCCCACCCCCCCCCCCCCCCACCCCCCCCCCCCCCCACCCCCCCCCCCCCCCACCCCCCCCCCCCCCCACCCCCCCCCCCCCCCACCCCCCCCCCCCCCCACCCCCCCCCCCCCCCACCCCCCCCCCCCCCCACCCCCCCCCCCCCCCACCCCCCCCCCCCCCCACCCCCCCCCCCCCCCACCCCCCCCCCCCCCCACCCCCCCCCCCCCCCACCCCCCCCCCCCCCCACCCCCCCCCCCCCCCACCCCCCCCCCCCCCCACCCCCCCCCCCCCCCACCCCCCCCCCCCCCCACCCCCCCCCCCCCCCACCCCCCCCCCCCCCCACCCCCCCCCCCCCCCACCCCCCCCCCCCCCCACCCCCCCCCCCCCCCACCCCCCCCCCCCCCCACCCCCCCCCCCCCCCACCCCCCCCCCCCCCCACCCCCCCCCCCCCCCACCCCCCCCCCCCCCCACCCCCCCCCCCCCCCACCCCCCCCCCCCCCCACCCCCCCCCCCCCCCACCCCCCCCCCCCCCCACCCCCCCCCCCCCCCACCCCCCCCCCCCCCCACCCCCCCCCCCCCCCACCCCCCCCCCCCCCCACCCCCCCCCCCCCCCACCCCCCCCCCCCCCCACCCCCCCCCCCCCCCACCCCCCCCCCCCCCCACCCCCCCCCCCCCCCACCCCCCCCCCCCCCCACCCCCCCCCCCCCCCACCCCCCCCCCCCCCCACCCCCCCCCCCCCCCACCCCCCCCCCCCCCCACCCCCCCCCCCCCCCACCCCCCCCCCCCCCCACCCCCCCCCCCCCCCACCCCCCCCCCCCCCCACCCCCCCCCCCCCCCACCCCCCCCCCCCCCCACCCCCCCCCCCCCCCACCCCCCCCCCCCCCCACCCCCCCCCCCCCCCACCCCCCCCCCCCCCCACCCCCCCCCCCCCCCACCCCCCCCCCCCCCCACCCCCCCCCCCCCCCACCCCCCCCCCCCCCCACCCCCCCCCCCCCCCACCCCCCCCCCCCCCCACCCCCCCCCCCCCCCACCCCCCCCCCCCCCCACCCCCCCCCCCCCCCACCCCCCCCCCCCCCCACCCCCCCCCCCCCCCACCCCCCCCCCCCCCCACCCCCCCCCCCCCCCACCCCCCCCCCCCCCCACCCCCCCCCCCCCCCACCCCCCCCCCCCCCCACCCCCCCCCCCCCCCACCCCCCCCCCCCCCCACCCCCCCCCCCCCCCACCCCCCCCCCCCCCCACCCCCCCCCCCCCCCACCCCCCCCCCCCCCCACCCCCCCCCCCCCCCACCCCCCCCCCCCCCCACCCCCCCCCCCCCCCACCCCCCCCCCCCCCCACCCCCCCCCCCCCCCACCCCCCCCCCCCCCCACCCCCCCCCCCCCCCACCCCCCCCCCCCCCCACCCCCCCCCCCCCCCACCCCCCCCCCCCCCCACCCCCCCCCCCCCCCACCCCCCCCCCCCCCCACCCCCCCCCCCCCCCACCCCCCCCCCCCCCCACCCCCCCCCCCCCCCACCCCCCCCCCCCCCCACCCCCCCCCCCCCCCACCCCCCCCCCCCCCCACCCCCCCCCCCCCCCACCCCCCCCCCCCCCCACCCCCCCCCCCCCCCACCCCCCCCCCCCCCCACCCCCCCCCCCCCCCACCCCCCCCCCCCCCCACCCCCCCCCCCCCCCACCCCCCCCCCCCCCCACCCCCCCCCCCCCCCACCCCCCCCCCCCCCCACCCCCCCCCCCCCCCACCCCCCCCCCCCCCCACCCCCCCCCCCCCCCACCCCCCCCCCCCCCCACCCCCCCCCCCCCCCACCCCCCCCCCCCCCCACCCCCCCCCCCCCCCACCCCCCCCCCCCCCCACCCCCCCCCCCCCCCACCCCCCCCCCCCCCCACCCCCCCCCCCCCCCACCCCCCCCCCCCCCCACCCCCCCCCCCCCCCACCCCCCCCCCCCCCCACCCCCCCCCCCCCCCACCCCCCCCCCCCCCCACCCCCCCCCCCCCCCACCCCCCCCCCCCCCCACCCCCCCCCCCCCCCACCCCCCCCCCCCCCCACCCCCCCCCCCCCCCACCCCCCCCCCCCCCCACCCCCCCCCCCCCCCACCCCCCCCCCCCCCCACCCCCCCCCCCCCCCACCCCCCCCCCCCCCCACCCCCCCCCCCCCCCACCCCCCCCCCCCCCCACCCCCCCCCCCCCCCACCCCCCCCCCCCCCCACCCCCCCCCCCCCCCACCCCCCCCCCCCCCCACCCCCCCCCCCCCCCACCCCCCCCCCCCCCCACCCCCCCCCCCCCCCACCCCCCCCCCCCCCCACCCCCCCCCCCCCCCACCCCCCCCCCCCCCCACCCCCCCCCCCCCCCACCCCCCCCCCCCCCCACCCCCCCCCCCCCCCACCCCCCCCCCCCCCCACCCCCCCCCCCCCCCACCCCCCCCCCCCCCCACCCCCCCCCCCCCCCACCCCCCCCCCCCCCCACCCCCCCCCCCCCCCACCCCCCCCCCCCCCCACCCCCCCCCCCCCCCACCCCCCCCCCCCCCCACCCCCCCCCCCCCCCACCCCCCCCCCCCCCCACCCCCCCCCCCCCCCACCCCCCCCCCCCCCCACCCCCCCCCCCCCCCACCCCCCCCCCCCCCCACCCCCCCCCCCCCCCACCCCCCCCCCCCCCCACCCCCCCCCCCCCCCACCCCCCCCCCCCCCCACCCCCCCCCCCCCCCACCCCCCCCCCCCCCCACCCCCCCCCCCCCCCACCCCCCCCCCCCCCCACCCCCCCCCCCCCCCACCCCCCCCCCCCCCCACCCCCCCCCCCCCCCACCCCCCCCCCCCCCCACCCCCCCCCCCCCCCACCCCCCCCCCCCCCCACCCCCCCCCCCCCCCACCCCCCCCCCCCCCCACCCCCCCCCCCCCCCACCCCCCCCCCCCCCCACCCCCCCCCCCCCCCACCCCCCCCCCCCCCCACCCCCCCCCCCCCCCACCCCCCCCCCCCCCCACCCCCCCCCCCCCCCACCCCCCCCCCCCCCCACCCCCCCCCCCCCCCACCCCCCCCCCCCCCCACCCCCCCCCCCCCCCACCCCCCCCCCCCCCCACCCCCCCCCCCCCCCACCCCCCCCCCCCCCCACCCCCCCCCCCCCCCACCCCCCCCCCCCCCCACCCCCCCCCCCCCCCACCCCCCCCCCCCCCCACCCCCCCCCCCCCCCACCCCCCCCCCCCCCCACCCCCCCCCCCCCCCACCCCCCCCCCCCCCCACCCCCCCCCCCCCCCACCCCCCCCCCCCCCCACCCCCCCCCCCCCCCACCCCCCCCCCCCCCCACCCCCCCCCCCCCCCACCCCCCCCCCCCCCCACCCCCCCCCCCCCCCACCCCCCCCCCCCCCCACCCCCCCCCCCCCCCACCCCCCCCCCCCCCCACCCCCCCCCCCCCCCACCCCCCCCCCCCCCCACCCCCCCCCCCCCCCACCCCCCCCCCCCCCCACCCCCCCCCCCCCCCACCCCCCCCCCCCCCCACCCCCCCCCCCCCCCACCCCCCCCCCCCCCCACCCCCCCCCCCCCCCACCCCCCCCCCCCCCCACCCCCCCCCCCCCCCACCCCCCCCCCCCCCCACCCCCCCCCCCCCCCACCCCCCCCCCCCCCCACCCCCCCCCCCCCCCACCCCCCCCCCCCCCCACCCCCCCCCCCCCCCACCCCCCCCCCCCCCCACCCCCCCCCCCCCCCACCCCCCCCCCCCCCCACCCCCCCCCCCCCCCACCCCCCCCCCCCCCCACCCCCCCCCCCCCCCACCCCCCCCCCCCCCCACCCCCCCCCCCCCCCACCCCCCCCCCCCCCCACCCCCCCCCCCCCCCACCCCCCCCCCCCCCCACCCCCCCCCCCCCCCACCCCCCCCCCCCCCCACCCCCCCCCCCCCCCACCCCCCCCCCCCCCCACCCCCCCCCCCCCCCACCCCCCCCCCCCCCCACCCCCCCCCCCCCCCACCCCCCCCCCCCCCCACCCCCCCCCCCCCCCACCCCCCCCCCCCCCCACCCCCCCCCCCCCCCACCCCCCCCCCCCCCCACCCCCCCCCCCCCCCACCCCCCCCCCCCCCCACCCCCCCCCCCCCCCACCCCCCCCCCCCCCCACCCCCCCCCCCCCCCACCCCCCCCCCCCCCCACCCCCCCCCCCCCCCACCCCCCCCCCCCCCCACCCCCCCCCCCCCCCACCCCCCCCCCCCCCCACCCCCCCCCCCCCCCACCCCCCCCCCCCCCCACCCCCCCCCCCCCCCACCCCCCCCCCCCCCCACCCCCCCCCCCCCCCACCCCCCCCCCCCCCCACCCCCCCCCCCCCCCACCCCCCCCCCCCCCCACCCCCCCCCCCCCCCACCCCCCCCCCCCCCCACCCCCCCCCCCCCCCACCCCCCCCCCCCCCCACCCCCCCCCCCCCCCACCCCCCCCCCCCCCCACCCCCCCCCCCCCCCACCCCCCCCCCCCCCCACCCCCCCCCCCCCCCACCCCCCCCCCCCCCCACCCCCCCCCCCCCCCACCCCCCCCCCCCCCCACCCCCCCCCCCCCCCACCCCCCCCCCCCCCCACCCCCCCCCCCCCCCACCCCCCCCCCCCCCCACCCCCCCCCCCCCCCACCCCCCCCCCCCCCCACCCCCCCCCCCCCCCACCCCCCCCCCCCCCCACCCCCCCCCCCCCCCACCCCCCCCCCCCCCCACCCCCCCCCCCCCCCACCCCCCCCCCCCCCCACCCCCCCCCCCCCCCACCCCCCCCCCCCCCCACCCCCCCCCCCCCCCACCCCCCCCCCCCCCCACCCCCCCCCCCCCCCACCCCCCCCCCCCCCCACCCCCCCCCCCCCCCACCCCCCCCCCCCCCCACCCCCCCCCCCCCCCACCCCCCCCCCCCCCCACCCCCCCCCCCCCCCACCCCCCCCCCCCCCCACCCCCCCCCCCCCCCACCCCCCCCCCCCCCCACCCCCCCCCCCCCCCACCCCCCCCCCCCCCCACCCCCCCCCCCCCCCACCCCCCCCCCCCCCCACCCCCCCCCCCCCCCACCCCCCCCCCCCCCCACCCCCCCCCCCCCCCACCCCCCCCCCCCCCCACCCCCCCCCCCCCCCACCCCCCCCCCCCCCCACCCCCCCCCCCCCCCACCCCCCCCCCCCCCCACCCCCCCCCCCCCCCACCCCCCCCCCCCCCCACCCCCCCCCCCCCCCACCCCCCCCCCCCCCCACCCCCCCCCCCCCCCACCCCCCCCCCCCCCCACCCCCCCCCCCCCCCACCCCCCCCCCCCCCCACCCCCCCCCCCCCCCACCCCCCCCCCCCCCCACCCCCCCCCCCCCCCACCCCCCCCCCCCCCCACCCCCCCCCCCCCCCACCCCCCCCCCCCCCCACCCCCCCCCCCCCCCACCCCCCCCCCCCCCCACCCCCCCCCCCCCCCACCCCCCCCCCCCCCCACCCCCCCCCCCCCCCACCCCCCCCCCCCCCCACCCCCCCCCCCCCCCACCCCCCCCCCCCCCCACCCCCCCCCCCCCCCACCCCCCCCCCCCCCCACCCCCCCCCCCCCCCACCCCCCCCCCCCCCCACCCCCCCCCCCCCCCACCCCCCCCCCCCCCCACCCCCCCCCCCCCCCACCCCCCCCCCCCCCCACCCCCCCCCCCCCCCACCCCCCCCCCCCCCCACCCCCCCCCCCCCCCACCCCCCCCCCCCCCCACCCCCCCCCCCCCCCACCCCCCCCCCCCCCCACCCCCCCCCCCCCCCACCCCCCCCCCCCCCCACCCCCCCCCCCCCCCACCCCCCCCCCCCCCCACCCCCCCCCCCCCCCACCCCCCCCCCCCCCCACCCCCCCCCCCCCCCACCCCCCCCCCCCCCCACCCCCCCCCCCCCCCACCCCCCCCCCCCCCCACCCCCCCCCCCCCCCACCCCCCCCCCCCCCCACCCCCCCCCCCCCCCACCCCCCCCCCCCCCCACCCCCCCCCCCCCCCACCCCCCCCCCCCCCCACCCCCCCCCCCCCCCACCCCCCCCCCCCCCCACCCCCCCCCCCCCCCACCCCCCCCCCCCCCCACCCCCCCCCCCCCCCACCCCCCCCCCCCCCCACCCCCCCCCCCCCCCACCCCCCCCCCCCCCCACCCCCCCCCCCCCCCACCCCCCCCCCCCCCCACCCCCCCCCCCCCCCACCCCCCCCCCCCCCCACCCCCCCCCCCCCCCACCCCCCCCCCCCCCCACCCCCCCCCCCCCCCACCCCCCCCCCCCCCCACCCCCCCCCCCCCCCACCCCCCCCCCCCCCCACCCCCCCCCCCCCCCACCCCCCCCCCCCCCCACCCCCCCCCCCCCCCACCCCCCCCCCCCCCCACCCCCCCCCCCCCCCACCCCCCCCCCCCCCCACCCCCCCCCCCCCCCACCCCCCCCCCCCCCCACCCCCCCCCCCCCCCACCCCCCCCCCCCCCCACCCCCCCCCCCCCCCACCCCCCCCCCCCCCCACCCCCCCCCCCCCCCACCCCCCCCCCCCCCCACCCCCCCCCCCCCCCACCCCCCCCCCCCCCCACCCCCCCCCCCCCCCACCCCCCCCCCCCCCCACCCCCCCCCCCCCCCACCCCCCCCCCCCCCCACCCCCCCCCCCCCCCACCCCCCCCCCCCCCCACCCCCCCCCCCCCCCACCCCCCCCCCCCCCCACCCCCCCCCCCCCCCACCCCCCCCCCCCCCCACCCCCCCCCCCCCCCACCCCCCCCCCCCCCCACCCCCCCCCCCCCCCACCCCCCCCCCCCCCCACCCCCCCCCCCCCCCACCCCCCCCCCCCCCCACCCCCCCCCCCCCCCACCCCCCCCCCCCCCCACCCCCCCCCCCCCCCACCCCCCCCCCCCCCCACCCCCCCCCCCCCCCACCCCCCCCCCCCCCCACCCCCCCCCCCCCCCACCCCCCCCCCCCCCCACCCCCCCCCCCCCCCACCCCCCCCCCCCCCCACCCCCCCCCCCCCCCACCCCCCCCCCCCCCCACCCCCCCCCCCCCCCACCCCCCCCCCCCCCCACCCCCCCCCCCCCCCACCCCCCCCCCCCCCCACCCCCCCCCCCCCCCACCCCCCCCCCCCCCCACCCCCCCCCCCCCCCACCCCCCCCCCCCCCCACCCCCCCCCCCCCCCACCCCCCCCCCCCCCCACCCCCCCCCCCCCCCACCCCCCCCCCCCCCCACCCCCCCCCCCCCCCACCCCCCCCCCCCCCCACCCCCCCCCCCCCCCACCCCCCCCCCCCCCCACCCCCCCCCCCCCCCACCCCCCCCCCCCCCCACCCCCCCCCCCCCCCACCCCCCCCCCCCCCCACCCCCCCCCCCCCCCACCCCCCCCCCCCCCCACCCCCCCCCCCCCCCACCCCCCCCCCCCCCCACCCCCCCCCCCCCCCACCCCCCCCCCCCCCCACCCCCCCCCCCCCCCACCCCCCCCCCCCCCCACCCCCCCCCCCCCCCACCCCCCCCCCCCCCCACCCCCCCCCCCCCCCACCCCCCCCCCCCCCCACCCCCCCCCCCCCCCACCCCCCCCCCCCCCCACCCCCCCCCCCCCCCACCCCCCCCCCCCCCCACCCCCCCCCCCCCCCACCCCCCCCCCCCCCCACCCCCCCCCCCCCCCACCCCCCCCCCCCCCCACCCCCCCCCCCCCCCACCCCCCCCCCCCCCCACCCCCCCCCCCCCCCACCCCCCCCCCCCCCCACCCCCCCCCCCCCCCACCCCCCCCCCCCCCCACCCCCCCCCCCCCCCACCCCCCCCCCCCCCCACCCCCCCCCCCCCCCACCCCCCCCCCCCCCCACCCCCCCCCCCCCCCACCCCCCCCCCCCCCCACCCCCCCCCCCCCCCACCCCCCCCCCCCCCCACCCCCCCCCCCCCCCACCCCCCCCCCCCCCCACCCCCCCCCCCCCCCACCCCCCCCCCCCCCCACCCCCCCCCCCCCCCACCCCCCCCCCCCCCCACCCCCCCCCCCCCCCACCCCCCCCCCCCCCCACCCCCCCCCCCCCCCACCCCCCCCCCCCCCCACCCCCCCCCCCCCCCACCCCCCCCCCCCCCCACCCCCCCCCCCCCCCACCCCCCCCCCCCCCCACCCCCCCCCCCCCCCACCCCCCCCCCCCCCCACCCCCCCCCCCCCCCACCCCCCCCCCCCCCCACCCCCCCCCCCCCCCACCCCCCCCCCCCCCCACCCCCCCCCCCCCCCACCCCCCCCCCCCCCCACCCCCCCCCCCCCCCACCCCCCCCCCCCCCCACCCCCCCCCCCCCCCACCCCCCCCCCCCCCCACCCCCCCCCCCCCCCACCCCCCCCCCCCCCCACCCCCCCCCCCCCCCACCCCCCCCCCCCCCCACCCCCCCCCCCCCCCACCCCCCCCCCCCCCCACCCCCCCCCCCCCCCACCCCCCCCCCCCCCCACCCCCCCCCCCCCCCACCCCCCCCCCCCCCCACCCCCCCCCCCCCCCACCCCCCCCCCCCCCCACCCCCCCCCCCCCCCACCCCCCCCCCCCCCCACCCCCCCCCCCCCCCACCCCCCCCCCCCCCCACCCCCCCCCCCCCCCACCCCCCCCCCCCCCCACCCCCCCCCCCCCCCACCCCCCCCCCCCCCCACCCCCCCCCCCCCCCACCCCCCCCCCCCCCCACCCCCCCCCCCCCCCACCCCCCCCCCCCCCCACCCCCCCCCCCCCCCACCCCCCCCCCCCCCCACCCCCCCCCCCCCCCACCCCCCCCCCCCCCCACCCCCCCCCCCCCCCACCCCCCCCCCCCCCCACCCCCCCCCCCCCCCACCCCCCCCCCCCCCCACCCCCCCCCCCCCCCACCCCCCCCCCCCCCCACCCCCCCCCCCCCCCACCCCCCCCCCCCCCCACCCCCCCCCCCCCCCACCCCCCCCCCCCCCCACCCCCCCCCCCCCCCACCCCCCCCCCCCCCCACCCCCCCCCCCCCCCACCCCCCCCCCCCCCCACCCCCCCCCCCCCCCACCCCCCCCCCCCCCCACCCCCCCCCCCCCCCACCCCCCCCCCCCCCCACCCCCCCCCCCCCCCACCCCCCCCCCCCCCCACCCCCCCCCCCCCCCACCCCCCCCCCCCCCCACCCCCCCCCCCCCCCACCCCCCCCCCCCCCCACCCCCCCCCCCCCCCACCCCCCCCCCCCCCCACCCCCCCCCCCCCCCACCCCCCCCCCCCCCCACCCCCCCCCCCCCCCACCCCCCCCCCCCCCCACCCCCCCCCCCCCCCACCCCCCCCCCCCCCCACCCCCCCCCCCCCCCACCCCCCCCCCCCCCCACCCCCCCCCCCCCCCACCCCCCCCCCCCCCCACCCCCCCCCCCCCCCACCCCCCCCCCCCCCCACCCCCCCCCCCCCCCACCCCCCCCCCCCCCCACCCCCCCCCCCCCCCACCCCCCCCCCCCCCCACCCCCCCCCCCCCCCACCCCCCCCCCCCCCCACCCCCCCCCCCCCCCACCCCCCCCCCCCCCCACCCCCCCCCCCCCCCACCCCCCCCCCCCCCCACCCCCCCCCCCCCCCACCCCCCCCCCCCCCCACCCCCCCCCCCCCCCACCCCCCCCCCCCCCCACCCCCCCCCCCCCCCACCCCCCCCCCCCCCCACCCCCCCCCCCCCCCACCCCCCCCCCCCCCCACCCCCCCCCCCCCCCACCCCCCCCCCCCCCCACCCCCCCCCCCCCCCACCCCCCCCCCCCCCCACCCCCCCCCCCCCCCACCCCCCCCCCCCCCCACCCCCCCCCCCCCCCACCCCCCCCCCCCCCCACCCCCCCCCCCCCCCACCCCCCCCCCCCCCCACCCCCCCCCCCCCCCACCCCCCCCCCCCCCCACCCCCCCCCCCCCCCACCCCCCCCCCCCCCCACCCCCCCCCCCCCCCACCCCCCCCCCCCCCCACCCCCCCCCCCCCCCACCCCCCCCCCCCCCCACCCCCCCC
Organism: Sphaerodactylus townsendi; assembly: GCF_021028975.2. NCBI lineage: Eukaryota > Metazoa > Chordata > Lepidosauria > Squamata > Sphaerodactylidae > Sphaerodactylus > Sphaerodactylus townsendi. The sequence continues at coordinate 100,285,281 of NC_059431.1, read as the reverse complement.
CCCCCCCACCCCCCCCCCCCCCCACCCCCCCCCCCCCCCACCCCCCCCCCCCCCCACCCCCCCCCCCCCCCACCCCCCCCCCCCCCCACCCCCCCCCCCCCCCACCCCCCCCCCCCCCCACCCCCCCCCCCCCCCACCCCCCCCCCCCCCCACCCCCCCCCCCCCCCACCCCCCCCCCCCCCCACCCCCCCCCCCCCCCACCCCCCCCCCCCCCCACCCCCCCCCCCCCCCACCCCCCCCCCCCCCCACCCCCCCCCCCCCCCACCCCCCCCCCCCCCCACCCCCCCCCCCCCCCACCCCCCCCCCCCCCCACCCCCCCCCCCCCCCACCCCCCCCCCCCCCCACCCCCCCCCCCCCCCACCCCCCCCCCCCCCCACCCCCCCCCCCCCCCACCCCCCCCCCCCCCCACCCCCCCCCCCCCCCACCCCCCCCCCCCCCCACCCCCCCCCCCCCCCACCCCCCCCCCCCCCCACCCCCCCCCCCCCCCACCCCCCCCCCCCCCCACCCCCCCCCCCCCCCACCCCCCCCCCCCCCCACCCCCCCCCCCCCCCACCCCCCCCCCCCCCCACCCCCCCCCCCCCCCACCCCCCCCCCCCCCCACCCCCCCCCCCCCCCACCCCCCCCCCCCCCCACCCCCCCCCCCCCCCACCCCCCCCCCCCCCCACCCCCCCCCCCCCCCACCCCCCCCCCCCCCCACCCCCCCCCCCCCCCACCCCCCCCCCCCCCCACCCCCCCCCCCCCCCACCCCCCCCCCCCCCCACCCCCCCCCCCCCCCACCCCCCCCCCCCCCCACCCCCCCCCCCCCCCACCCCCCCCCCCCCCCACCCCCCCCCCCCCCCACCCCCCCCCCCCCCCACCCCCCCCCCCCCCCACCCCCCCCCCCCCCCACCCCCCCCCCCCCCCACCCCCCCCCCCCCCCACCCCCCCCCCCCCCCACCCCCCCCCCCCCCCACCCCCCCCCCCCCCCACCCCCCCCCCCCCCCACCCCCCCCCCCCCCCACCCCCCCCCCCCCCCACCCCCCCCCCCCCCCACCCCCCCCCCCCCCCACCCCCCCCCCCCCCCACCCCCCCCCCCCCCCACCCCCCCCCCCCCCCACCCCCCCCCCCCCCCACCCCCCCCCCCCCCCACCCCCCCCCCCCCCCACCCCCCCCCCCCCCCACCCCCCCCCCCCCCCACCCCCCCCCCCCCCCACCCCCCCCCCCCCCCACCCCCCCCCCCCCCCACCCCCCCCCCCCCCCACCCCCCCCCCCCCCCACCCCCCCCCCCCCCCACCCCCCCCCCCCCCCACCCCCCCCCCCCCCCACCCCCCCCCCCCCCCACCCCCCCCCCCCCCCACCCCCCCCCCCCCCCACCCCCCCCCCCCCCCACCCCCCCCCCCCCCCACCCCCCCCCCCCCCCACCCCCCCCCCCCCCCACCCCCCCCCCCCCCCACCCCCCCCCCCCCCCACCCCCCCCCCCCCCCACCCCCCCCCCCCCCCACCCCCCCCCCCCCCCACCCCCCCCCCCCCCCACCCCCCCCCCCCCCCACCCCCCCCCCCCCCCACCCCCCCCCCCCCCCACCCCCCCCCCCCCCCACCCCCCCCCCCCCCCACCCCCCCCCCCCCCCACCCCCCCCCCCCCCCACCCCCCCCCCCCCCCACCCCCCCCCCCCCCCACCCCCCCCCCCCCCCACCCCCCCCCCCCCCCACCCCCCCCCCCCCCCACCCCCCCCCCCCCCCACCCCCCCCCCCCCCCACCCCCCCCCCCCCCCACCCCCCCCCCCCCCCACCCCCCCCCCCCCCCACCCCCCCCCCCCCCCACCCCCCCCCCCCCCCACCCCCCCCCCCCCCCACCCCCCCCCCCCCCCACCCCCCCCCCCCCCCACCCCCCCCCCCCCCCACCCCCCCCCCCCCCCACCCCCCCCCCCCCCCACCCCCCCCCCCCCCCACCCCCCCCCCCCCCCACCCCCCCCCCCCCCCACCCCCCCCCCCCCCCACCCCCCCCCCCCCCCACCCCCCCCCCCCCCCACCCCCCCCCCCCCCCACCCCCCCCCCCCCCCACCCCCCCCCCCCCCCACCCCCCCCCCCCCCCACCCCCCCCCCCCCCCACCCCCCCCCCCCCCCACCCCCCCCCCCCCCCACCCCCCCCCCCCCCCACCCCCCCCCCCCCCCACCCCCCCCCCCCCCCACCCCCCCCCCCCCCCACCCCCCCCCCCCCCCACCCCCCCCCCCCCCCACCCCCCCCCCCCCCCACCCCCCCCCCCCCCCACCCCCCCCCCCCCCCACCCCCCCCCCCCCCCACCCCCCCCCCCCCCCACCCCCCCCCCCCCCCACCCCCCCCCCCCCCCACCCCCCCCCCCCCCCACCCCCCCCCCCCCCCACCCCCCCCCCCCCCCACCCCCCCCCCCCCCCACCCCCCCCCCCCCCCACCCCCCCCCCCCCCCACCCCCCCCCCCCCCCACCCCCCCCCCCCCCCACCCCCCCCCCCCCCCACCCCCCCCCCCCCCCACCCCCCCCCCCCCCCACCCCCCCCCCCCCCCACCCCCCCCCCCCCCCACCCCCCCCCCCCCCCACCCCCCCCCCCCCCCACCCCCCCCCCCCCCCACCCCCCCCCCCCCCCACCCCCCCCCCCCCCCACCCCCCCCCCCCCCCACCCCCCCCCCCCCCCACCCCCCCCCCCCCCCACCCCCCCCCCCCCCCACCCCCCCCCCCCCCCACCCCCCCCCCCCCCCACCCCCCCCCCCCCCCACCCCCCCCCCCCCCCACCCCCCCCCCCCCCCACCCCCCCCCCCCCCCACCCCCCCCCCCCCCCACCCCCCCCCCCCCCCACCCCCCCCCCCCCCCACCCCCCCCCCCCCCCACCCCCCCCCCCCCCCACCCCCCCCCCCCCCCACCCCCCCCCCCCCCCACCCCCCCCCCCCCCCACCCCCCCCCCCCCCCACCCCCCCCCCCCCCCACCCCCCCCCCCCCCCACCCCCCCCCCCCCCCACCCCCCCCCCCCCCCACCCCCCCCCCCCCCCACCCCCCCCCCCCCCCACCCCCCCCCCCCCCCACCCCCCCCCCCCCCCACCCCCCCCCCCCCCCACCCCCCCCCCCCCCCACCCCCCCCCCCCCCCACCCCCCCCCCCCCCCACCCCCCCCCCCCCCCACCCCCCCCCCCCCCCACCCCCCCCCCCCCCCACCCCCCCCCCCCCCCACCCCCCCCCCCCCCCACCCCCCCCCCCCCCCACCCCCCCCCCCCCCCACCCCCCCCCCCCCCCACCCCCCCCCCCCCCCACCCCCCCCCCCCCCCACCCCCCCCCCCCCCCACCCCCCCCCCCCCCCACCCCCCCCCCCCCCCACCCCCCCCCCCCCCCACCCCCCCCCCCCCCCACCCCCCCCCCCCCCCACCCCCCCCCCCCCCCACCCCCCCCCCCCCCCACCCCCCCCCCCCCCCACCCCCCCCCCCCCCCACCCCCCCCCCCCCCCACCCCCCCCCCCCCCCACCCCCCCCCCCCCCCACCCCCCCCCCCCCCCACCCCCCCCCCCCCCCACCCCCCCCCCCCCCCACCCCCCCCCCCCCCCACCCCCCCCCCCCCCCACCCCCCCCCCCCCCCACCCCCCCCCCCCCCCACCCCCCCCCCCCCCCACCCCCCCCCCCCCCCACCCCCCCCCCCCCCCACCCCCCCCCCCCCCCACCCCCCCCCCCCCCCACCCCCCCCCCCCCCCACCCCCCCCCCCCCCCACCCCCCCCCCCCCCCACCCCCCCCCCCCCCCACCCCCCCCCCCCCCCACCCCCCCCCCCCCCCACCCCCCCCCCCCCCCACCCCCCCCCCCCCCCACCCCCCCCCCCCCCCACCCCCCCCCCCCCCCACCCCCCCCCCCCCCCACCCCCCCCCCCCCCCACCCCCCCCCCCCCCCACCCCCCCCCCCCCCCACCCCCCCCCCCCCCCACCCCCCCCCCCCCCCACCCCCCCCCCCCCCCACCCCCCCCCCCCCCCACCCCCCCCCCCCCCCACCCCCCCCCCCCCCCACCCCCCCCCCCCCCCACCCCCCCCCCCCCCCACCCCCCCCCCCCCCCACCCCCCCCCCCCCCCACCCCCCCCCCCCCCCACCCCCCCCCCCCCCCACCCCCCCCCCCCCCCACCCCCCCCCCCCCCCACCCCCCCCCCCCCCCACCCCCCCCCCCCCCCACCCCCCCCCCCCCCCACCCCCCCCCCCCCCCACCCCCCCCCCCCCCCACCCCCCCCCCCCCCCACCCCCCCCCCCCCCCACCCCCCCCCCCCCCCACCCCCCCCCCCCCCCACCCCCCCCCCCCCCCACCCCCCCCCCCCCCCACCCCCCCCCCCCCCCACCCCCCCCCCCCCCCACCCCCCCCCCCCCCCACCCCCCCCCCCCCCCACCCCCCCCCCCCCCCACCCCCCCCCCCCCCCACCCCCCCCCCCCCCCACCCCCCCCCCCCCCCACCCCCCCCCCCCCCCACCCCCCCCCCCCCCCACCCCCCCCCCCCCCCACCCCCCCCCCCCCCCACCCCCCCCCCCCCCCACCCCCCCCCCCCCCCACCCCCCCCCCCCCCCACCCCCCCCCCCCCCCACCCCCCCCCCCCCCCACCCCCCCCCCCCCCCACCCCCCCCCCCCCCCACCCCCCCCCCCCCCCACCCCCCCCCCCCCCCACCCCCCCCCCCCCCCACCCCCCCCCCCCCCCACCCCCCCCCCCCCCCACCCCCCCCCCCCCCCACCCCCCCCCCCCCCCACCCCCCCCCCCCCCCACCCCCCCCCCCCCCCACCCCCCCCCCCCCCCACCCCCCCCCCCCCCCACCCCCCCCCCCCCCCACCCCCCCCCCCCCCCACCCCCCCCCCCCCCCACCCCCCCCCCCCCCCACCCCCCCCCCCCCCCACCCCCCCCCCCCCCCACCCCCCCCCCCCCCCACCCCCCCCCCCCCCCACCCCCCCCCCCCCCCACCCCCCCCCCCCCCCACCCCCCCCCCCCCCCACCCCCCCCCCCCCCCACCCCCCCCCCCCCCCACCCCCCCCCCCCCCCACCCCCCCCCCCCCCCACCCCCCCCCCCCCCCACCCCCCCCCCCCCCCACCCCCCCCCCCCCCCACCCCCCCCCCCCCCCACCCCCCCCCCCCCCCACCCCCCCCCCCCCCCACCCCCCCCCCCCCCCACCCCCCCCCCCCCCCACCCCCCCCCCCCCCCACCCCCCCCCCCCCCCACCCCCCCCCCCCCCCACCCCCCCCCCCCCCCACCCCCCCCCCCCCCCACCCCCCCCCCCCCCCACCCCCCCCCCCCCCCACCCCCCCCCCCCCCCACCCCCCCCCCCCCCCACCCCCCCCCCCCCCCACCCCCCCCCCCCCCCACCCCCCCCCCCCCCCACCCCCCCCCCCCCCCACCCCCCCCCCCCCCCACCCCCCCCCCCCCCCACCCCCCCCCCCCCCCACCCCCCCCCCCCCCCACCCCCCCCCCCCCCCACCCCCCCCCCCCCCCACCCCCCCCCCCCCCCACCCCCCCCCCCCCCCACCCCCCCCCCCCCCCACCCCCCCCCCCCCCCACCCCCCCCCCCCCCCACCCCCCCCCCCCCCCACCCCCCCCCCCCCCCACCCCCCCCCCCCCCCACCCCCCCCCCCCCCCACCCCCCCCCCCCCCCACCCCCCCCCCCCCCCACCCCCCCCCCCCCCCACCCCCCCCCCCCCCCACCCCCCCCCCCCCCCACCCCCCCCCCCCCCCACCCCCCCCCCCCCCCACCCCCCCCCCCCCCCACCCCCCCCCCCCCCCACCCCCCCCCCCCCCCACCCCCCCCCCCCCCCACCCCCCCCCCCCCCCACCCCCCCCCCCCCCCACCCCCCCCCCCCCCCACCCCCCCCCCCCCCCACCCCCCCCCCCCCCCACCCCCCCCCCCCCCCACCCCCCCCCCCCCCCACCCCCCCCCCCCCCCACCCCCCCCCCCCCCCACCCCCCCCCCCCCCCACCCCCCCCCCCCCCCACCCCCCCCCCCCCCCACCCCCCCCCCCCCCCACCCCCCCCCCCCCCCACCCCCCCCCCCCCCCACCCCCCCCCCCCCCCACCCCCCCCCCCCCCCACCCCCCCCCCCCCCCACCCCCCCCCCCCCCCACCCCCCCCCCCCCCCACCCCCCCCCCCCCCCACCCCCCCCCCCCCCCACCCCCCCCCCCCCCCACCCCCCCCCCCCCCCACCCCCCCCCCCCCCCACCCCCCCCCCCCCCCACCCCCCCCCCCCCCCACCCCCCCCCCCCCCCACCCCCCCCCCCCCCCACCCCCCCCCCCCCCCACCCCCCCCCCCCCCCACCCCCCCCCCCCCCCACCCCCCCCCCCCCCCACCCCCCCCCCCCCCCACCCCCCCCCCCCCCCACCCCCCCCCCCCCCCACCCCCCCCCCCCCCCACCCCCCCCCCCCCCCACCCCCCCCCCCCCCCACCCCCCCCCCCCCCCACCCCCCCCCCCCCCCACCCCCCCCCCCCCCCACCCCCCCCCCCCCCCACCCCCCCCCCCCCCCACCCCCCCCCCCCCCCACCCCCCCCCCCCCCCACCCCCCCCCCCCCCCACCCCCCCCCCCCCCCACCCCCCCCCCCCCCCACCCCCCCCCCCCCCCACCCCCCCCCCCCCCCACCCCCCCCCCCCCCCACCCCCCCCCCCCCCCACCCCCCCCCCCCCCCACCCCCCCCCCCCCCCACCCCCCCCCCCCCCCACCCCCCCCCCCCCCCACCCCCCCCCCCCCCCACCCCCCCCCCCCCCCACCCCCCCCCCCCCCCACCCCCCCCCCCCCCCACCCCCCCCCCCCCCCACCCCCCCCCCCCCCCACCCCCCCCCCCCCCCACCCCCCCCCCCCCCCACCCCCCCCCCCCCCCACCCCCCCCCCCCCCCACCCCCCCCCCCCCCCACCCCCCCCCCCCCCCACCCCCCCCCCCCCCCACCCCCCCCCCCCCCCACCCCCCCCCCCCCCCACCCCCCCCCCCCCCCACCCCCCCCCCCCCCCACCCCCCCCCCCCCCCACCCCCCCCCCCCCCCACCCCCCCCCCCCCCCACCCCCCCCCCCCCCCACCCCCCCCCCCCCCCACCCCCCCCCCCCCCCACCCCCCCCCCCCCCCACCCCCCCCCCCCCCCACCCCCCCCCCCCCCCACCCCCCCCCCCCCCCACCCCCCCCCCCCCCCACCCCCCCCCCCCCCCACCCCCCCCCCCCCCCACCCCCCCCCCCCCCCACCCCCCCCCCCCCCCACCCCCCCCCCCCCCCACCCCCCCCCCCCCCCACCCCCCCCCCCCCCCACCCCCCCCCCCCCCCACCCCCCCCCCCCCCCACCCCCCCCCCCCCCCACCCCCCCCCCCCCCCACCCCCCCCCCCCCCCACCCCCCCCCCCCCCCACCCCCCCCCCCCCCCACCCCCCCCCCCCCCCACCCCCCCCCCCCCCCACCCCCCCCCCCCCCCACCCCCCCCCCCCCCCACCCCCCCCCCCCCCCACCCCCCCCCCCCCCCACCCCCCCCCCCCCCCACCCCCCCCCCCCCCCACCCCCCCCCCCCCCCACCCCCCCCCCCCCCCACCCCCCCCCCCCCCCACCCCCCCCCCCCCCCACCCCCCCCCCCCCCCACCCCCCCCCCCCCCCACCCCCCCCCCCCCCCACCCCCCCCCCCCCCCACCCCCCCCCCCCCCCACCCCCCCCCCCCCCCACCCCCCCCCCCCCCCACCCCCCCCCCCCCCCACCCCCCCCCCCCCCCACCCCCCCCCCCCCCCACCCCCCCCCCCCCCCACCCCCCCCCCCCCCCACCCCCCCCCCCCCCCACCCCCCCCCCCCCCCACCCCCCCCCCCCCCCACCCCCCCCCCCCCCCACCCCCCCCCCCCCCCACCCCCCCCCCCCCCCACCCCCCCCCCCCCCCACCCCCCCCCCCCCCCACCCCCCCCCCCCCCCACCCCCCCCCCCCCCCACCCCCCCCCCCCCCCACCCCCCCCCCCCCCCACCCCCCCCCCCCCCCACCCCCCCCCCCCCCCACCCCCCCCCCCCCCCACCCCCCCCCCCCCCCACCCCCCCCCCCCCCCACCCCCCCCCCCCCCCACCCCCCCCCCCCCCCACCCCCCCCCCCCCCCACCCCCCCCCCCCCCCACCCCCCCCCCCCCCCACCCCCCCCCCCCCCCACCCCCCCCCCCCCCCACCCCCCCCCCCCCCCACCCCCCCCCCCCCCCACCCCCCCCCCCCCCCACCCCCCCCCCCCCCCACCCCCCCCCCCCCCCACCCCCCCCCCCCCCCACCCCCCCCCCCCCCCACCCCCCCCCCCCCCCACCCCCCCCCCCCCCCACCCCCCCCCCCCCCCACCCCCCCCCCCCCCCACCCCCCCCCCCCCCCACCCCCCCCCCCCCCCACCCCCCCCCCCCCCCACCCCCCCCCCCCCCCACCCCCCCCCCCCCCCACCCCCCCCCCCCCCCACCCCCCCCCCCCCCCACCCCCCCCCCCCCCCACCCCCCCCCCCCCCCACCCCCCCCCCCCCCCACCCCCCCCCCCCCCCACCCCCCCCCCCCCCCACCCCCCCCCCCCCCCACCCCCCCCCCCCCCCACCCCCCCCCCCCCCCACCCCCCCCCCCCCCCACCCCCCCCCCCCCCCACCCCCCCCCCCCCCCACCCCCCCCCCCCCCCACCCCCCCCCCCCCCCACCCCCCCCCCCCCCCACCCCCCCCCCCCCCCACCCCCCCCCCCCCCCACCCCCCCCCCCCCCCACCCCCCCCCCCCCCCACCCCCCCCCCCCCCCACCCCCCCCCCCCCCCACCCCCCCCCCCCCCCACCCCCCCCCCCCCCCACCCCCCCCCCCCCCCACCCCCCCCCCCCCCCACCCCCCCCCCCCCCCACCCCCCCCCCCCCCCACCCCCCCCCCCCCCCACCCCCCCCCCCCCCCACCCCCCCCCCCCCCCACCCCCCCCCCCCCCCACCCCCCCCCCCCCCCACCCCCCCCCCCCCCCACCCCCCCCCCCCCCCACCCCCCCCCCCCCCCACCCCCCCCCCCCCCCACCCCCCCCCCCCCCCACCCCCCCCCCCCCCCACCCCCCCCCCCCCCCACCCCCCCCCCCCCCCACCCCCCCCCCCCCCCACCCCCCCCCCCCCCCACCCCCCCCCCCCCCCACCCCCCCCCCCCCCCACCCCCCCCCCCCCCCACCCCCCCCCCCCCCCACCCCCCCCCCCCCCCACCCCCCCCCCCCCCCACCCCCCCCCCCCCCCACCCCCCCCCCCCCCCACCCCCCCCCCCCCCCACCCCCCCCCCCCCCCACCCCCCCCCCCCCCCACCCCCCCCCCCCCCCACCCCCCCCCCCCCCCACCCCCCCCCCCCCCCACCCCCCCCCCCCCCCACCCCCCCCCCCCCCCACCCCCCCCCCCCCCCACCCCCCCCCCCCCCCACCCCCCCCCCCCCCCACCCCCCCCCCCCCCCACCCCCCCCCCCCCCCACCCCCCCCCCCCCCCACCCCCCCCCCCCCCCACCCCCCCCCCCCCCCACCCCCCCCCCCCCCCACCCCCCCCCCCCCCCACCCCCCCCCCCCCCCACCCCCCCCCCCCCCCACCCCCCCCCCCCCCCACCCCCCCCCCCCCCCACCCCCCCCCCCCCCCACCCCCCCCCCCCCCCACCCCCCCCCCCCCCCACCCCCCCCCCCCCCCACCCCCCCCCCCCCCCACCCCCCCCCCCCCCCACCCCCCCCCCCCCCCACCCCCCCCCCCCCCCACCCCCCCCCCCCCCCACCCCCCCCCCCCCCCACCCCCCCCCCCCCCCACCCCCCCCCCCCCCCACCCCCCCCCCCCCCCACCCCCCCCCCCCCCCACCCCCCCCCCCCCCCACCCCCCCCCCCCCCCACCCCCCCCCCCCCCCACCCCCCCCCCCCCCCACCCCCCCCCCCCCCCACCCCCCCCCCCCCCCACCCCCCCCCCCCCCCACCCCCCCCCCCCCCCACCCCCCCCCCCCCCCACCCCCCCCCCCCCCCACCCCCCCCCCCCCCCACCCCCCCCCCCCCCCACCCCCCCCCCCCCCCACCCCCCCCCCCCCCCACCCCCCCCCCCCCCCACCCCCCCCCCCCCCCACCCCCCCCCCCCCCCACCCCCCCCCCCCCCCACCCCCCCCCCCCCCCACCCCCCCCCCCCCCCACCCCCCCCCCCCCCCACCCCCCCCCCCCCCCACCCCCCCCCCCCCCCACCCCCCCCCCCCCCCACCCCCCCCCCCCCCCACCCCCCCCCCCCCCCACCCCCCCCCCCCCCCACCCCCCCCCCCCCCCACCCCCCCCCCCCCCCACCCCCCCCCCCCCCCACCCCCCCCCCCCCCCACCCCCCCCCCCCCCCACCCCCCCCCCCCCCCACCCCCCCCCCCCCCCACCCCCCCCCCCCCCCACCCCCCCCCCCCCCCACCCCCCCCCCCCCCCACCCCCCCCCCCCCCCACCCCCCCCCCCCCCCACCCCCCCCCCCCCCCACCCCCCCCCCCCCCCACCCCCCCCCCCCCCCACCCCCCCCCCCCCCCACCCCCCCCCCCCCCCACCCCCCCCCCCCCCCACCCCCCCCCCCCCCCACCCCCCCCCCCCCCCACCCCCCCCCCCCCCCACCCCCCCCCCCCCCCACCCCCCCCCCCCCCCACCCCCCCCCCCCCCCACCCCCCCCCCCCCCCACCCCCCCCCCCCCCCACCCCCCCCCCCCCCCACCCCCCCCCCCCCCCACCCCCCCCCCCCCCCACCCCCCCCCCCCCCCACCCCCCCCCCCCCCCACCCCCCCCCCCCCCCACCCCCCCCCCCCCCCACCCCCCCCCCCCCCCACCCCCCCCCCCCCCCACCCCCCCCCCCCCCCACCCCCCCCCCCCCCCACCCCCCCCCCCCCCCACCCCCCCCCCCCCCCACCCCCCCCCCCCCCCACCCCCCCCCCCCCCCACCCCCCCCCCCCCCCACCCCCCCCCCCCCCCACCCCCCCCCCCCCCCACCCCCCCCCCCCCCCACCCCCCCCCCCCCCCACCCCCCCCCCCCCCCACCCCCCCCCCCCCCCACCCCCCCCCCCCCCCACCCCCCCCCCCCCCCACCCCCCCCCCCCCCCACCCCCCCCCCCCCCCACCCCCCCCCCCCCCCACCCCCCCCCCCCCCCACCCCCCCCCCCCCCCACCCCCCCCCCCCCCCACCCCCCCCCCCCCCCACCCCCCCCCCCCCCCACCCCCCCCCCCCCCCACCCCCCCCCCCCCCCACCCCCCCCCCCCCCCACCCCCCCCCCCCCCCACCCCCCCCCCCCCCCACCCCCCCCCCCCCCCACCCCCCCCCCCCCCCACCCCCCCCCCCCCCCACCCCCCCCCCCCCCCACCCCCCCCCCCCCCCACCCCCCCCCCCCCCCACCCCCCCCCCCCCCCACCCCCCCCCCCCCCCACCCCCCCCCCCCCCCACCCCCCCCCCCCCCCACCCCCCCCCCCCCCCACCCCCCCCCCCCCCCACCCCCCCCCCCCCCCACCCCCCCCCCCCCCCACCCCCCCCCCCCCCCACCCCCCCCCCCCCCCACCCCCCCCCCCCCCCACCCCCCCCCCCCCCCACCCCCCCCCCCCCCCACCCCCCCCCCCCCCCACCCCCCCCCCCCCCCACCCCCCCCCCCCCCCACCCCCCCCCCCCCCCACCCCCCCCCCCCCCCACCCCCCCCCCCCCCCACCCCCCCCCCCCCCCACCCCCCCCCCCCCCCACCCCCCCCCCCCCCCACCCCCCCCCCCCCCCACCCCCCCCCCCCCCCACCCCCCCCCCCCCCCACCCCCCCCCCCCCCCACCCCCCCCCCCCCCCACCCCCCCCCCCCCCCACCCCCCCCCCCCCCCACCCCCCCCCCCCCCCACCCCCCCCCCCCCCCACCCCCCCCCCCCCCCACCCCCCCCCCCCCCCACCCCCCCCCCCCCCCACCCCCCCCCCCCCCCACCCCCCCCCCCCCCCACCCCCCCCCCCCCCCACCCCCCCCCCCCCCCACCCCCCCCCCCCCCCACCCCCCCCCCCCCCCACCCCCCCCCCCCCCCACCCCCCCCCCCCCCCACCCCCCCCCCCCCCCACCCCCCCCCCCCCCCACCCCCCCCCCCCCCCACCCCCCCCCCCCCCCACCCCCCCCCCCCCCCACCCCCCCCCCCCCCCACCCCCCCCCCCCCCCACCCCCCCCCCCCCCCACCCCCCCCCCCCCCCACCCCCCCCCCCCCCCACCCCCCCCCCCCCCCACCCCCCCCCCCCCCCACCCCCCCCCCCCCCCACCCCCCCCCCCCCCCACCCCCCCCCCCCCCCACCCCCCCCCCCCCCCACCCCCCCCCCCCCCCACCCCCCCCCCCCCCCACCCCCCCCCCCCCCCACCCCCCCCCCCCCCCACCCCCCCCCCCCCCCACCCCCCCCCCCCCCCACCCCCCCCCCCCCCCACCCCCCCCCCCCCCCACCCCCCCCCCCCCCCACCCCCCCCCCCCCCCACCCCCCCCCCCCCCCACCCCCCCCCCCCCCCACCCCCCCCCCCCCCCACCCCCCCCCCCCCCCACCCCCCCCCCCCCCCACCCCCCCCCCCCCCCACCCCCCCCCCCCCCCACCCCCCCCCCCCCCCACCCCCCCCCCCCCCCACCCCCCCCCCCCCCCACCCCCCCCCCCCCCCACCCCCCCCCCCCCCCACCCCCCCCCCCCCCCACCCCCCCCCCCCCCCACCCCCCCCCCCCCCCACCCCCCCCCCCCCCCACCCCCCCCCCCCCCCACCCCCCCCCCCCCCCACCCCCCCCCCCCCCCACCCCCCCCCCCCCCCACCCCCCCCCCCCCCCACCCCCCCCCCCCCCCACCCCCCCCCCCCCCCACCCCCCCCCCCCCCCACCCCCCCCCCCCCCCACCCCCCCCCCCCCCCACCCCCCCCCCCCCCCACCCCCCCCCCCCCCCACCCCCCCCCCCCCCCACCCCCCCCCCCCCCCACCCCCCCCCCCCCCCACCCCCCCCCCCCCCCACCCCCCCCCCCCCCCACCCCCCCCCCCCCCCACCCCCCCCCCCCCCCACCCCCCCCCCCCCCCACCCCCCCCCCCCCCCACCCCCCCCCCCCCCCACCCCCCCCCCCCCCCACCCCCCCCCCCCCCCACCCCCCCCCCCCCCCACCCCCCCCCCCCCCCACCCCCCCCCCCCCCCACCCCCCCCCCCCCCCACCCCCCCCCCCCCCCACCCCCCCCCCCCCCCACCCCCCCCCCCCCCCACCCCCCCCCCCCCCCACCCCCCCCCCCCCCCACCCCCCCCCCCCCCCACCCCCCCCCCCCCCCACCCCCCCCCCCCCCCACCCCCCCCCCCCCCCACCCCCCCCCCCCCCCACCCCCCCCCCCCCCCACCCCCCCCCCCCCCCACCCCCCCCCCCCCCCACCCCCCCCCCCCCCCACCCCCCCCCCCCCCCACCCCCCCCCCCCCCCACCCCCCCCCCCCCCCACCCCCCCCCCCCCCCACCCCCCCCCCCCCCCACCCCCCCCCCCCCCCACCCCCCCCCCCCCCCACCCCCCCCCCCCCCCACCCCCCCCCCCCCCCACCCCCCCCCCCCCCCACCCCCCCCCCCCCCCACCCCCCCCCCCCCCCACCCCCCCCCCCCCCCACCCCCCCCCCCCCCCACCCCCCCCCCCCCCCACCCCCCCCCCCCCCCACCCCCCCCCCCCCCCACCCCCCCCCCCCCCCACCCCCCCCCCCCCCCACCCCCCCCCCCCCCCACCCCCCCCCCCCCCCACCCCCCCCCCCCCCCACCCCCCCCCCCCCCCACCCCCCCCCCCCCCCACCCCCCCCCCCCCCCACCCCCCCCCCCCCCCACCCCCCCCCCCCCCCACCCCCCCCCCCCCCCACCCCCCCCCCCCCCCACCCCCCCCCCCCCCCACCCCCCCCCCCCCCCACCCCCCCCCCCCCCCACCCCCCCCCCCCCCCACCCCCCCCCCCCCCCACCCCCCCCCCCCCCCACCCCCCCCCCCCCCCACCCCCCCCCCCCCCCACCCCCCCCCCCCCCCACCCCCCCCCCCCCCCACCCCCCCCCCCCCCCACCCCCCCCCCCCCCCACCCCCCCCCCCCCCCACCCCCCCCCCCCCCCACCCCCCCCCCCCCCCACCCCCCCCCCCCCCCACCCCCCCCCCCCCCCACCCCCCCCCCCCCCCACCCCCCCCCCCCCCCACCCCCCCCCCCCCCCACCCCCCCCCCCCCCCACCCCCCCCCCCCCCCACCCCCCCCCCCCCCCACCCCCCCCCCCCCCCACCCCCCCCCCCCCCCACCCCCCCCCCCCCCCACCCCCCCCCCCCCCCACCCCCCCCCCCCCCCACCCCCCCCCCCCCCCACCCCCCCCCCCCCCCACCCCCCCCCCCCCCCACCCCCCCCCCCCCCCACCCCCCCCCCCCCCCACCCCCCCCCCCCCCCACCCCCCCCCCCCCCCACCCCCCCCCCCCCCCACCCCCCCCCCCCCCCACCCCCCCCCCCCCCCACCCCCCCCCCCCCCCACCCCCCCCCCCCCCCACCCCCCCCCCCCCCCACCCCCCCCCCCCCCCACCCCCCCCCCCCCCCACCCCCCCCCCCCCCCACCCCCCCCCCCCCCCACCCCCCCCCCCCCCCACCCCCCCCCCCCCCCACCCCCCCCCCCCCCCACCCCCCCCCCCCCCCACCCCCCCCCCCCCCCACCCCCCCCCCCCCCCACCCCCCCCCCCCCCCACCCCCCCCCCCCCCCACCCCCCCCCCCCCCCACCCCCCCCCCCCCCCACCCCCCCCCCCCCCCACCCCCCCCCCCCCCCACCCCCCCCCCCCCCCACCCCCCCCCCCCCCCACCCCCCCCCCCCCCCACCCCCCCCCCCCCCCACCCCCCCCCCCCCCCACCCCCCCCCCCCCCCACCCCCCCCCCCCCCCACCCCCCCCCCCCCCCACCCCCCCCCCCCCCCACCCCCCCCCCCCCCCACCCCCCCCCCCCCCCACCCCCCCCCCCCCCCACCCCCCCCCCCCCCCACCCCCCCCCCCCCCCACCCCCCCCCCCCCCCACCCCCCCCCCCCCCCACCCCCCCCCCCCCCCACCCCCCCCCCCCCCCACCCCCCCCCCCCCCCACCCCCCCCCCCCCCCACCCCCCCCCCCCCCCACCCCCCCCCCCCCCCACCCCCCCCCCCCCCCACCCCCCCCCCCCCCCACCCCCCCCCCCCCCCACCCCCCCCCCCCCCCACCCCCCCCCCCCCCCACCCCCCCCCCCCCCCACCCCCCCCCCCCCCCACCCCCCCCCCCCCCCACCCCCCCCCCCCCCCACCCCCCCCCCCCCCCACCCCCCCCCCCCCCCACCCCCCCCCCCCCCCACCCCCCCCCCCCCCCACCCCCCCCCCCCCCCACCCCCCCCCCCCCCCACCCCCCCCCCCCCCCACCCCCCCCCCCCCCCACCCCCCCCCCCCCCCACCCCCCCCCCCCCCCACCCCCCCCCCCCCCCACCCCCCCCCCCCCCCACCCCCCCCCCCCCCCACCCCCCCCCCCCCCCACCCCCCCCCCCCCCCACCCCCCCCCCCCCCCACCCCCCCCCCCCCCCACCCCCCCCCCCCCCCACCCCCCCCCCCCCCCACCCCCCCCCCCCCCCACCCCCCCCCCCCCCCACCCCCCCCCCCCCCCACCCCCCCCCCCCCCCACCCCCCCCCCCCCCCACCCCCCCCCCCCCCCACCCCCCCCCCCCCCCACCCCCCCCCCCCCCCACCCCCCCCCCCCCCCACCCCCCCCCCCCCCCACCCCCCCCCCCCCCCACCCCCCCCCCCCCCCACCCCCCCCCCCCCCCACCCCCCCCCCCCCCCACCCCCCCCCCCCCCCACCCCCCCCCCCCCCCACCCCCCCCCCCCCCCACCCCCCCCCCCCCCCACCCCCCCCCCCCCCCACCCCCCCCCCCCCCCACCCCCCCCCCCCCCCACCCCCCCCCCCCCCCACCCCCCCCCCCCCCCACCCCCCCCCCCCCCCACCCCCCCCCCCCCCCACCCCCCCCCCCCCCCACCCCCCCCCCCCCCCACCCCCCCCCCCCCCCACCCCCCCCCCCCCCCACCCCCCCCCCCCCCCACCCCCCCCCCCCCCCACCCCCCCCCCCCCCCACCCCCCCCCCCCCCCACCCCCCCCCCCCCCCACCCCCCCCCCCCCCCACCCCCCCCCCCCCCCACCCCCCCCCCCCCCCACCCCCCCCCCCCCCCACCCCCCCCCCCCCCCACCCCCCCCCCCCCCCACCCCCCCCCCCCCCCACCCCCCCCCCCCCCCACCCCCCCCCCCCCCCACCCCCCCCCCCCCCCACCCCCCCCCCCCCCCACCCCCCCCCCCCCCCACCCCCCCCCCCCCCCACCCCCCCCCCCCCCCACCCCCCCCCCCCCCCACCCCCCCCCCCCCCCACCCCCCCCCCCCCCCACCCCCCCCCCCCCCCACCCCCCCCCCCCCCCACCCCCCCCCCCCCCCACCCCCCCCCCCCCCCACCCCCCCCCCCCCCCACCCCCCCCCCCCCCCACCCCCCCCCCCCCCCACCCCCCCCCCCCCCCACCCCCCCCCCCCCCCACCCCCCCCCCCCCCCACCCCCCCCCCCCCCCACCCCCCCCCCCCCCCACCCCCCCCCCCCCCCACCCCCCCCCCCCCCCACCCCCCCCCCCCCCCACCCCCCCCCCCCCCCACCCCCCCCCCCCCCCACCCCCCCCCCCCCCCACCCCCCCCCCCCCCCACCCCCCCCCCCCCCCACCCCCCCCCCCCCCCACCCCCCCCCCCCCCCACCCCCCCCCCCCCCCACCCCCCCCCCCCCCCACCCCCCCCCCCCCCCACCCCCCCCCCCCCCCACCCCCCCCCCCCCCCACCCCCCCCCCCCCCCACCCCCCCCCCCCCCCACCCCCCCCCCCCCCCACCCCCCCCCCCCCCCACCCCCCCCCCCCCCCACCCCCCCCCCCCCCCACCCCCCCCCCCCCCCACCCCCCCCCCCCCCCACCCCCCCCCCCCCCCACCCCCCCCCCCCCCCACCCCCCCCCCCCCCCACCCCCCCCCCCCCCCACCCCCCCCCCCCCCCACCCCCCCCCCCCCCCACCCCCCCCCCCCCCCACCCCCCCCCCCCCCCACCCCCCCCCCCCCCCACCCCCCCCCCCCCCCACCCCCCCCCCCCCCCACCCCCCCCCCCCCCCACCCCCCCCCCCCCCCACCCCCCCCCCCCCCCACCCCCCCCCCCCCCCACCCCCCCCCCCCCCCACCCCCCCCCCCCCCCACCCCCCCCCCCCCCCACCCCCCCCCCCCCCCACCCCCCCCCCCCCCCACCCCCCCCCCCCCCCACCCCCCCCCCCCCCCACCCCCCCCCCCCCCCACCCCCCCCCCCCCCCACCCCCCCCCCCCCCCACCCCCCCCCCCCCCCACCCCCCCCCCCCCCCACCCCCCCCCCCCCCCACCCCCCCCCCCCCCCACCCCCCCCCCCCCCCACCCCCCCCCCCCCCCACCCCCCCCCCCCCCCACCCCCCCCCCCCCCCACCCCCCCCCCCCCCCACCCCCCCCCCCCCCCACCCCCCCCCCCCCCCACCCCCCCCCCCCCCCACCCCCCCCCCCCCCCACCCCCCCCCCCCCCCACCCCCCCCCCCCCCCACCCCCCCCCCCCCCCACCCCCCCCCCCCCCCACCCCCCCCCCCCCCCACCCCCCCCCCCCCCCACCCCCCCCCCCCCCCACCCCCCCCCCCCCCCACCCCCCCCCCCCCCCACCCCCCCCCCCCCCCACCCCCCCCCCCCCCCACCCCCCCCCCCCCCCACCCCCCCCCCCCCCCACCCCCCCCCCCCCCCACCCCCCCCCCCCCCCACCCCCCCCCCCCCCCACCCCCCCCCCCCCCCACCCCCCCCCCCCCCCACCCCCCCCCCCCCCCACCCCCCCCCCCCCCCACCCCCCCCCCCCCCCACCCCCCCCCCCCCCCACCCCCCCCCCCCCCCACCCCCCCCCCCCCCCACCCCCCCCCCCCCCCACCCCCCCCCCCCCCCACCCCCCCCCCCCCCCACCCCCCCCCCCCCCCACCCCCCCCCCCCCCCACCCCCCCCCCCCCCCACCCCCCCCCCCCCCCACCCCCCCCCCCCCCCACCCCCCCCCCCCCCCACCCCCCCCCCCCCCCACCCCCCCCCCCCCCCACCCCCCCCCCCCCCCACCCCCCCCCCCCCCCACCCCCCCCCCCCCCCACCCCCCCCCCCCCCCACCCCCCCCCCCCCCCACCCCCCCCCCCCCCCACCCCCCCCCCCCCCCACCCCCCCCCCCCCCCACCCCCCCCCCCCCCCACCCCCCCCCCCCCCCACCCCCCCCCCCCCCCACCCCCCCCCCCCCCCACCCCCCCCCCCCCCCACCCCCCCCCCCCCCCACCCCCCCCCCCCCCCACCCCCCCCCCCCCCCACCCCCCCCCCCCCCCACCCCCCCCCCCCCCCACCCCCCCCCCCCCCCACCCCCCCCCCCCCCCACCCCCCCCCCCCCCCACCCCCCCCCCCCCCCACCCCCCCCCCCCCCCACCCCCCCCCCCCCCCACCCCCCCCCCCCCCCACCCCCCCCCCCCCCCACCCCCCCCCCCCCCCACCCCCCCCCCCCCCCACCCCCCCCCCCCCCCACCCCCCCCCCCCCCCACCCCCCCCCCCCCCCACCCCCCCCCCCCCCCACCCCCCCCCCCCCCCACCCCCCCCCCCCCCCACCCCCCCCCCCCCCCACCCCCCCCCCCCCCCACCCCCCCCCCCCCCCACCCCCCCCCCCCCCCACCCCCCCCCCCCCCCACCCCCCCCCCCCCCCACCCCCCCCCCCCCCCACCCCCCCCCCCCCCCACCCCCCCCCCCCCCCACCCCCCCCCCCCCCCACCCCCCCCCCCCCCCACCCCCCCCCCCCCCCACCCCCCCCCCCCCCCACCCCCCCCCCCCCCCACCCCCCCCCCCCCCCACCCCCCCCCCCCCCCACCCCCCCCCCCCCCCACCCCCCCCCCCCCCCACCCCCCCCCCCCCCCACCCCCCCCCCCCCCCACCCCCCCCCCCCCCCACCCCCCCCCCCCCCCACCCCCCCCCCCCCCCACCCCCCCCCCCCCCCACCCCCCCCCCCCCCCACCCCCCCCCCCCCCCACCCCCCCCCCCCCCCACCCCCCCCCCCCCCCACCCCCCCCCCCCCCCACCCCCCCCCCCCCCCACCCCCCCCCCCCCCCACCCCCCCCCCCCCCCACCCCCCCCCCCCCCCACCCCCCCCCCCCCCCACCCCCCCCCCCCCCCACCCCCCCCCCCCCCCACCCCCCCCCCCCCCCACCCCCCCCCCCCCCCACCCCCCCCCCCCCCCACCCCCCCCCCCCCCCACCCCCCCCCCCCCCCACCCCCCCCCCCCCCCACCCCCCCCCCCCCCCACCCCCCCCCCCCCCCACCCCCCCCCCCCCCCACCCCCCCCCCCCCCCACCCCCCCCCCCCCCCACCCCCCCCCCCCCCCACCCCCCCCCCCCCCCACCCCCCCCCCCCCCCACCCCCCCCCCCCCCCACCCCCCCCCCCCCCCACCCCCCCCCCCCCCCACCCCCCCCCCCCCCCACCCCCCCCCCCCCCCACCCCCCCCCCCCCCCACCCCCCCCCCCCCCCACCCCCCCCCCCCCCCACCCCCCCCCCCCCCCACCCCCCCCCCCCCCCACCCCCCCCCCCCCCCACCCCCCCCCCCCCCCACCCCCCCCCCCCCCCACCCCCCCCCCCCCCCACCCCCCCCCCCCCCCACCCCCCCCCCCCCCCACCCCCCCCCCCCCCCACCCCCCCCCCCCCCCACCCCCCCCCCCCCCCACCCCCCCCCCCCCCCACCCCCCCCCCCCCCCACCCCCCCCCCCCCCCACCCCCCCCCCCCCCCACCCCCCCCCCCCCCCACCCCCCCCCCCCCCCACCCCCCCCCCCCCCCACCCCCCCCCCCCCCCACCCCCCCCCCCCCCCACCCCCCCCCCCCCCCACCCCCCCCCCCCCCCACCCCCCCCCCCCCCCACCCCCCCCCCCCCCCACCCCCCCCCCCCCCCACCCCCCCCCCCCCCCACCCCCCCCCCCCCCCACCCCCCCCCCCCCCCACCCCCCCCCCCCCCCACCCCCCCCCCCCCCCACCCCCCCCCCCCCCCACCCCCCCCCCCCCCCACCCCCCCCCCCCCCCACCCCCCCCCCCCCCCACCCCCCCCCCCCCCCACCCCCCCCCCCCCCCACCCCCCCCCCCCCCCACCCCCCCCCCCCCCCACCCCCCCCCCCCCCCACCCCCCCCCCCCCCCACCCCCCCCCCCCCCCACCCCCCCCCCCCCCCACCCCCCCCCCCCCCCACCCCCCCCCCCCCCCACCCCCCCCCCCCCCCACCCCCCCCCCCCCCCACCCCCCCCCCCCCCCACCCCCCCCCCCCCCCACCCCCCCCCCCCCCCACCCCCCCCCCCCCCCACCCCCCCCCCCCCCCACCCCCCCCCCCCCCCACCCCCCCCCCCCCCCACCCCCCCCCCCCCCCACCCCCCCCCCCCCCCACCCCCCCCCCCCCCCACCCCCCCCCCCCCCCACCCCCCCCCCCCCCCACCCCCCCCCCCCCCCACCCCCCCCCCCCCCCACCCCCCCCCCCCCCCACCCCCCCCCCCCCCCACCCCCCCCCCCCCCCACCCCCCCCCCCCCCCACCCCCCCCCCCCCCCACCCCCCCCCCCCCCCACCCCCCCCCCCCCCCACCCCCCCCCCCCCCCACCCCCCCCCCCCCCCACCCCCCCCCCCCCCCACCCCCCCCCCCCCCCACCCCCCCCCCCCCCCACCCCCCCCCCCCCCCACCCCCCCCCCCCCCCACCCCCCCCCCCCCCCACCCCCCCCCCCCCCCACCCCCCCCCCCCCCCACCCCCCCCCCCCCCCACCCCCCCCCCCCCCCACCCCCCCCCCCCCCCACCCCCCCCCCCCCCCACCCCCCCCCCCCCCCACCCCCCCCCCCCCCCACCCCCCCCCCCCCCCACCCCCCCCCCCCCCCACCCCCCCCCCCCCCCACCCCCCCCCCCCCCCACCCCCCCCCCCCCCCACCCCCCCCCCCCCCCACCCCCCCCCCCCCCCACCCCCCCCCCCCCCCACCCCCCCCCCCCCCCACCCCCCCCCCCCCCCACCCCCCCCCCCCCCCACCCCCCCCCCCCCCCACCCCCCCCCCCCCCCACCCCCCCCCCCCCCCACCCCCCCCCCCCCCCACCCCCCCCCCCCCCCACCCCCCCCCCCCCCCACCCCCCCCCCCCCCCACCCCCCCCCCCCCCCACCCCCCCCCCCCCCCACCCCCCCCCCCCCCCACCCCCCCCCCCCCCCACCCCCCCCCCCCCCCACCCCCCCCCCCCCCCACCCCCCCCCCCCCCCACCCCCCCCCCCCCCCACCCCCCCCCCCCCCCACCCCCCCCCCCCCCCACCCCCCCCCCCCCCCACCCCCCCCCCCCCCCACCCCCCCCCCCCCCCACCCCCCCCCCCCCCCACCCCCCCCCCCCCCCACCCCCCCCCCCCCCCACCCCCCCCCCCCCCCACCCCCCCCCCCCCCCACCCCCCCCCCCCCCCACCCCCCCCCCCCCCCACCCCCCCCCCCCCCCACCCCCCCCCCCCCCCACCCCCCCCCCCCCCCACCCCCCCCCCCCCCCACCCCCCCCCCCCCCCACCCCCCCCCCCCCCCACCCCCCCCCCCCCCCACCCCCCCCCCCCCCCACCCCCCCCCCCCCCCACCCCCCCCCCCCCCCACCCCCCCCCCCCCCCACCCCCCCCCCCCCCCACCCCCCCCCCCCCCCACCCCCCCCCCCCCCCACCCCCCCCCCCCCCCACCCCCCCCCCCCCCCACCCCCCCCCCCCCCCACCCCCCCCCCCCCCCACCCCCCCCCCCCCCCACCCCCCCCCCCCCCCACCCCCCCCCCCCCCCACCCCCCCCCCCCCCCACCCCCCCCCCCCCCCACCCCCCCCCCCCCCCACCCCCCCCCCCCCCCACCCCCCCCCCCCCCCACCCCCCCCCCCCCCCACCCCCCCCCCCCCCCACCCCCCCCCCCCCCCACCCCCCCCCCCCCCCACCCCCCCCCCCCCCCACCCCCCCCCCCCCCCACCCCCCCCCCCCCCCACCCCCCCCCCCCCCCACCCCCCCCCCCCCCCACCCCCCCCCCCCCCCACCCCCCCCCCCCCCCACCCCCCCCCCCCCCCACCCCCCCCCCCCCCCACCCCCCCCCCCCCCCACCCCCCCCCCCCCCCACCCCCCCCCCCCCCCACCCCCCCCCCCCCCCACCCCCCCCCCCCCCCACCCCCCCCCCCCCCCACCCCCCCCCCCCCCCACCCCCCCCCCCCCCCACCCCCCCCCCCCCCCACCCCCCCCCCCCCCCACCCCCCCCCCCCCCCACCCCCCCCCCCCCCCACCCCCCCCCCCCCCCACCCCCCCCCCCCCCCACCCCCCCCCCCCCCCACCCCCCCCCCCCCCCACCCCCCCCCCCCCCCACCCCCCCCCCCCCCCACCCCCCCCCCCCCCCACCCCCCCCCCCCCCCACCCCCCCCCCCCCCCACCCCCCCCCCCCCCCACCCCCCCCCCCCCCCACCCCCCCCCCCCCCCACCCCCCCCCCCCCCCACCCCCCCCCCCCCCCACCCCCCCCCCCCCCCACCCCCCCCCCCCCCCACCCCCCCCCCCCCCCACCCCCCCCCCCCCCCACCCCCCCCCCCCCCCACCCCCCCCCCCCCCCACCCCCCCCCCCCCCCACCCCCCCCCCCCCCCACCCCCCCCCCCCCCCACCCCCCCCCCCCCCCACCCCCCCCCCCCCCCACCCCCCCCCCCCCCCACCCCCCCCCCCCCCCACCCCCCCCCCCCCCCACCCCCCCCCCCCCCCACCCCCCCCCCCCCCCACCCCCCCCCCCCCCCACCCCCCCCCCCCCCCACCCCCCCCCCCCCCCACCCCCCCCCCCCCCCACCCCCCCCCCCCCCCACCCCCCCCCCCCCCCACCCCCCCCCCCCCCCACCCCCCCCCCCCCCCACCCCCCCCCCCCCCCACCCCCCCCCCCCCCCACCCCCCCCCCCCCCCACCCCCCCCCCCCCCCACCCCCCCCCCCCCCCACCCCCCCCCCCCCCCACCCCCCCCCCCCCCCACCCCCCCCCCCCCCCACCCCCCCCCCCCCCCACCCCCCCCCCCCCCCACCCCCCCCCCCCCCCACCCCCCCCCCCCCCCACCCCCCCCCCCCCCCACCCCCCCCCCCCCCCACCCCCCCCCCCCCCCACCCCCCCCCCCCCCCACCCCCCCCCCCCCCCACCCCCCCCCCCCCCCACCCCCCCCCCCCCCCACCCCCCCCCCCCCCCACCCCCCCCCCCCCCCACCCCCCCCCCCCCCCACCCCCCCCCCCCCCCACCCCCCCCCCCCCCCACCCCCCCCCCCCCCCACCCCCCCCCCCCCCCACCCCCCCCCCCCCCCACCCCCCCCCCCCCCCACCCCCCCCCCCCCCCACCCCCCCCCCCCCCCACCCCCCCCCCCCCCCACCCCCCCCCCCCCCCACCCCCCCCCCCCCCCACCCCCCCCCCCCCCCACCCCCCCCCCCCCCCACCCCCCCCCCCCCCCACCCCCCCCCCCCCCCACCCCCCCCCCCCCCCACCCCCCCCCCCCCCCACCCCCCCCCCCCCCCACCCCCCCCCCCCCCCACCCCCCCCCCCCCCCACCCCCCCCCCCCCCCACCCCCCCCCCCCCCCACCCCCCCCCCCCCCCACCCCCCCCCCCCCCCACCCCCCCCCCCCCCCACCCCCCCCCCCCCCCACCCCCCCCCCCCCCCACCCCCCCCCCCCCCCACCCCCCCCCCCCCCCACCCCCCCCCCCCCCCACCCCCCCCCCCCCCCACCCCCCCCCCCCCCCACCCCCCCCCCCCCCCACCCCCCCCCCCCCCCACCCCCCCCCCCCCCCACCCCCCCCCCCCCCCACCCCCCCCCCCCCCCACCCCCCCCCCCCCCCACCCCCCCCCCCCCCCACCCCCCCCCCCCCCCACCCCCCCCCCCCCCCACCCCCCCCCCCCCCCACCCCCCCCCCCCCCCACCCCCCCCCCCCCCCACCCCCCCCCCCCCCCACCCCCCCCCCCCCCCACCCCCCCCCCCCCCCACCCCCCCCCCCCCCCACCCCCCCCCCCCCCCACCCCCCCCCCCCCCCACCCCCCCCCCCCCCCACCCCCCCCCCCCCCCACCCCCCCCCCCCCCCACCCCCCCCCCCCCCCACCCCCCCCCCCCCCCACCCCCCCCCCCCCCCACCCCCCCCCCCCCCCACCCCCCCCCCCCCCCACCCCCCCCCCCCCCCACCCCCCCCCCCCCCCACCCCCCCCCCCCCCCACCCCCCCCCCCCCCCACCCCCCCCCCCCCCCACCCCCCCCCCCCCCCACCCCCCCCCCCCCCCACCCCCCCCCCCCCCCACCCCCCCCCCCCCCCACCCCCCCCCCCCCCCACCCCCCCCCCCCCCCACCCCCCCCCCCCCCCACCCCCCCCCCCCCCCACCCCCCCCCCCCCCCACCCCCCCCCCCCCCCACCCCCCCCCCCCCCCACCCCCCCCCCCCCCCACCCCCCCCCCCCCCCACCCCCCCCCCCCCCCACCCCCCCCCCCCCCCACCCCCCCCCCCCCCCACCCCCCCCCCCCCCCACCCCCCCCCCCCCCCACCCCCCCCCCCCCCCACCCCCCCCCCCCCCCACCCCCCCCCCCCCCCACCCCCCCCCCCCCCCACCCCCCCCCCCCCCCACCCCCCCCCCCCCCCACCCCCCCCCCCCCCCACCCCCCCCCCCCCCCACCCCCCCCCCCCCCCACCCCCCCCCCCCCCCACCCCCCCCCCCCCCCACCCCCCCCCCCCCCCACCCCCCCCCCCCCCCACCCCCCCCCCCCCCCACCCCCCCCCCCCCCCACCCCCCCCCCCCCCCACCCCCCCCCCCCCCCACCCCCCCCCCCCCCCACCCCCCCCCCCCCCCACCCCCCCCCCCCCCCACCCCCCCCCCCCCCCACCCCCCCCCCCCCCCACCCCCCCCCCCCCCCACCCCCCCCCCCCCCCACCCCCCCCCCCCCCCACCCCCCCCCCCCCCCACCCCCCCCCCCCCCCACCCCCCCCCCCCCCCACCCCCCCCCCCCCCCACCCCCCCCCCCCCCCACCCCCCCCCCCCCCCACCCCCCCCCCCCCCCACCCCCCCCCCCCCCCACCCCCCCCCCCCCCCACCCCCCCCCCCCCCCACCCCCCCCCCCCCCCACCCCCCCCCCCCCCCACCCCCCCCCCCCCCCACCCCCCCCCCCCCCCACCCCCCCCCCCCCCCACCCCCCCCCCCCCCCACCCCCCCCCCCCCCCACCCCCCCCCCCCCCCACCCCCCCCCCCCCCCACCCCCCCCCCCCCCCACCCCCCCCCCCCCCCACCCCCCCCCCCCCCCACCCCCCCCCCCCCCCACCCCCCCCCCCCCCCACCCCCCCCCCCCCCCACCCCCCCCCCCCCCCACCCCCCCCCCCCCCCACCCCCCCCCCCCCCCACCCCCCCCCCCCCCCACCCCCCCCCCCCCCCACCCCCCCCCCCCCCCACCCCCCCCCCCCCCCACCCCCCCCCCCCCCCACCCCCCCCCCCCCCCACCCCCCCCCCCCCCCACCCCCCCCCCCCCCCACCCCCCCCCCCCCCCACCCCCCCCCCCCCCCACCCCCCCCCCCCCCCACCCCCCCCCCCCCCCACCCCCCCCCCCCCCCACCCCCCCCCCCCCCCACCCCCCCCCCCCCCCACCCCCCCCCCCCCCCACCCCCCCCCCCCCCCACCCCCCCCCCCCCCCACCCCCCCCCCCCCCCACCCCCCCCCCCCCCCACCCCCCCCCCCCCCCACCCCCCCCCCCCCCCACCCCCCCCCCCCCCCACCCCCCCCCCCCCCCACCCCCCCCCCCCCCCACCCCCCCCCCCCCCCACCCCCCCCCCCCCCCACCCCCCCCCCCCCCCACCCCCCCCCCCCCCCACCCCCCCCCCCCCCCACCCCCCCCCCCCCCCACCCCCCCCCCCCCCCACCCCCCCCCCCCCCCACCCCCCCCCCCCCCCACCCCCCCCCCCCCCCACCCCCCCCCCCCCCCACCCCCCCCCCCCCCCACCCCCCCCCCCCCCCACCCCCCCCCCCCCCCACCCCCCCCCCCCCCCACCCCCCCCCCCCCCCACCCCCCCCCCCCCCCACCCCCCCCCCCCCCCACCCCCCCCCCCCCCCACCCCCCCCCCCCCCCACCCCCCCCCCCCCCCACCCCCCCCCCCCCCCACCCCCCCCCCCCCCCACCCCCCCCCCCCCCCACCCCCCCCCCCCCCCACCCCCCCCCCCCCCCACCCCCCCCCCCCCCCACCCCCCCCCCCCCCCACCCCCCCCCCCCCCCACCCCCCCCCCCCCCCACCCCCCCCCCCCCCCACCCCCCCCCCCCCCCACCCCCCCCCCCCCCCACCCCCCCCCCCCCCCACCCCCCCCCCCCCCCACCCCCCCCCCCCCCCACCCCCCCCCCCCCCCACCCCCCCCCCCCCCCACCCCCCCCCCCCCCCACCCCCCCCCCCCCCCACCCCCCCCCCCCCCCACCCCCCCCCCCCCCCACCCCCCCCCCCCCCCACCCCCCCCCCCCCCCACCCCCCCCCCCCCCCACCCCCCCCCCCCCCCACCCCCCCCCCCCCCCACCCCCCCCCCCCCCCACCCCCCCCCCCCCCCACCCCCCCCCCCCCCCACCCCCCCCCCCCCCCACCCCCCCCCCCCCCCACCCCCCCCCCCCCCCACCCCCCCCCCCCCCCACCCCCCCCCCCCCCCACCCCCCCCCCCCCCCACCCCCCCCCCCCCCCACCCCCCCCCCCCCCCACCCCCCCCCCCCCCCACCCCCCCCCCCCCCCACCCCCCCCCCCCCCCACCCCCCCCCCCCCCCACCCCCCCCCCCCCCCACCCCCCCCCCCCCCCACCCCCCCCCCCCCCCACCCCCCCCCCCCCCCACCCCCCCCCCCCCCCACCCCCCCCCCCCCCCACCCCCCCCCCCCCCCACCCCCCCCCCCCCCCACCCCCCCCCCCCCCCACCCCCCCCCCCCCCCACCCCCCCCCCCCCCCACCCCCCCCCCCCCCCACCCCCCCCCCCCCCCACCCCCCCCCCCCCCCACCCCCCCCCCCCCCCACCCCCCCCCCCCCCCACCCCCCCCCCCCCCCACCCCCCCCCCCCCCCACCCCCCCCCCCCCCCACCCCCCCCCCCCCCCACCCCCCCCCCCCCCCACCCCCCCCCCCCCCCACCCCCCCCCCCCCCCACCCCCCCCCCCCCCCACCCCCCCCCCCCCCCACCCCCCCCCCCCCCCACCCCCCCCCCCCCCCACCCCCCCCCCCCCCCACCCCCCCCCCCCCCCACCCCCCCCCCCCCCCACCCCCCCCCCCCCCCACCCCCCCCCCCCCCCACCCCCCCCCCCCCCCACCCCCCCCCCCCCCCACCCCCCCCCCCCCCCACCCCCCCCCCCCCCCACCCCCCCCCCCCCCCACCCCCCCCCCCCCCCACCCCCCCCCCCCCCCACCCCCCCCCCCCCCCACCCCCCCCCCCCCCCACCCCCCCCCCCCCCCACCCCCCCCCCCCCCCACCCCCCCCCCCCCCCACCCCCCCCCCCCCCCACCCCCCCCCCCCCCCACCCCCCCCCCCCCCCACCCCCCCCCCCCCCCACCCCCCCCCCCCCCCACCCCCCCCCCCCCCCACCCCCCCCCCCCCCCACCCCCCCCCCCCCCCACCCCCCCCCCCCCCCACCCCCCCCCCCCCCCACCCCCCCCCCCCCCCACCCCCCCCCCCCCCCACCCCCCCCCCCCCCCACCCCCCCCCCCCCCCACCCCCCCCCCCCCCCACCCCCCCCCCCCCCCACCCCCCCCCCCCCCCACCCCCCCCCCCCCCCACCCCCCCCCCCCCCCACCCCCCCCCCCCCCCACCCCCCCCCCCCCCCACCCCCCCCCCCCCCCACCCCCCCCCCCCCCCACCCCCCCCCCCCCCCACCCCCCCCCCCCCCCACCCCCCCCCCCCCCCACCCCCCCCCCCCCCCACCCCCCCCCCCCCCCACCCCCCCCCCCCCCCACCCCCCCCCCCCCCCACCCCCCCCCCCCCCCACCCCCCCCCCCCCCCACCCCCCCCCCCCCCCACCCCCCCCCCCCCCCACCCCCCCCCCCCCCCACCCCCCCCCCCCCCCACCCCCCCCCCCCCCCACCCCCCCCCCCCCCCACCCCCCCCCCCCCCCACCCCCCCCCCCCCCCACCCCCCCCCCCCCCCACCCCCCCCCCCCCCCACCCCCCCCCCCCCCCACCCCCCCCCCCCCCCACCCCCCCCCCCCCCCACCCCCCCCCCCCCCCACCCCCCCCCCCCCCCACCCCCCCCCCCCCCCACCCCCCCCCCCCCCCACCCCCCCCCCCCCCCACCCCCCCCCCCCCCCACCCCCCCCCCCCCCCACCCCCCCCCCCCCCCACCCCCCCCCCCCCCCACCCCCCCCCCCCCCCACCCCCCCCCCCCCCCACCCCCCCCCCCCCCCACCCCCCCCCCCCCCCACCCCCCCCCCCCCCCACCCCCCCCCCCCCCCACCCCCCCCCCCCCCCACCCCCCCCCCCCCCCACCCCCCCCCCCCCCCACCCCCCCCCCCCCCCACCCCCCCCCCCCCCCACCCCCCCCCCCCCCCACCCCCCCCCCCCCCCACCCCCCCCCCCCCCCACCCCCCCCCCCCCCCACCCCCCCCCCCCCCCACCCCCCCCCCCCCCCACCCCCCCCCCCCCCCACCCCCCCCCCCCCCCACCCCCCCCCCCCCCCACCCCCCCCCCCCCCCACCCCCCCCCCCCCCCACCCCCCCCCCCCCCCACCCCCCCCCCCCCCCACCCCCCCCCCCCCCCACCCCCCCCCCCCCCCACCCCCCCCCCCCCCCACCCCCCCCCCCCCCCACCCCCCCCCCCCCCCACCCCCCCCCCCCCCCACCCCCCCCCCCCCCCACCCCCCCCCCCCCCCACCCCCCCCCCCCCCCACCCCCCCCCCCCCCCACCCCCCCCCCCCCCCACCCCCCCCCCCCCCCACCCCCCCCCCCCCCCACCCCCCCCCCCCCCCACCCCCCCCCCCCCCCACCCCCCCCCCCCCCCACCCCCCCCCCCCCCCACCCCCCCCCCCCCCCACCCCCCCCCCCCCCCACCCCCCCCCCCCCCCACCCCCCCCCCCCCCCACCCCCCCCCCCCCCCACCCCCCCCCCCCCCCACCCCCCCCCCCCCCCACCCCCCCCCCCCCCCACCCCCCCCCCCCCCCACCCCCCCCCCCCCCCACCCCCCCCCCCCCCCACCCCCCCCCCCCCCCACCCCCCCCCCCCCCCACCCCCCCCCCCCCCCACCCCCCCCCCCCCCCACCCCCCCCCCCCCCCACCCCCCCCCCCCCCCACCCCCCCCCCCCCCCACCCCCCCCCCCCCCCACCCCCCCCCCCCCCCACCCCCCCCCCCCCCCACCCCCCCCCCCCCCCACCCCCCCCCCCCCCCACCCCCCCCCCCCCCCACCCCCCCCCCCCCCCACCCCCCCCCCCCCCCACCCCCCCCCCCCCCCCCCCCCCCCCCCCCCCTCCCCCCCCCCCCCCCACCCCCCCCCCCCCCCACCCCCCCCCCCCCCCACCCCCCCCCCCCCCCACCCCCCCCCCCCCCCACAATTCCCATCAGCCAATTGGCCATGCTGACAGAGGCTGATGGGAATTGTAGTTCCTGAACATCTGGAGAGCCGCAGGTTCCCTACCCCTGGTCTAGGGCAGTGGTTCTCAACCTTCCTAATGCCACGACTCTTTAATCCTCATGTTGTGGTGACCCCCAACCCTAACATTTACCCATTTTACAGATGAAGAACACTGATGCAGAGAGTCTTAGGTGACCCCTGTGAAAGGGTCGTTCGACCCCCAAAGGGGTCCCGACCCCCAGGTTGAGCACCACTGGTCTAGGTTCACATGAACACCTAAATGGCAAAGAACTAAGAGATGTATGAATGAATGCAGTTTGTATACACAAGTTCACATGACCAATGGTGTTCCAGAAGTTTGCTGCATTTTCCAGTGGAGGCACATACCATCCCCTTGAACAATAAAAAAGTGAATAAGATTTTACAGTCTCTTGCTGTTACCACAGTAATCTTCAAACTCAGATTAAACACAGCAAGACTCATCACTGCATATGGTGCCATCCTTAGCAGATAGTTTCAGGTGTTCAACTGAAAGCGCCACATTCAGCCACATGTAGCGGAAATCCACCATCTTAATGAAAAAACATGCACAGGTACAAACTGCTATTTTTCTCACTCAGTGCCAAAGTCTGGATACATTTTGCATGGTACCTTTCCATCCAGAGTTTCTTCTTTGCCACACCTCACCCAACTTCTGACTGGGATATAAGGGCTCCGGGATCTCCATTCCTATTTGTATCTGATGAAGGGAACTTAATCTCTTTAATCTTTATACCCTGGAAAGCTTAATTGGCCTTTAAGATGCAATTGGACCTGAATCTTGCTGTTCTGTCCTAAGCAGAGTTACATCATTCTAAGACAACTGACTTCAACAGACTTTAAAGGGTACAACCTCTGCTTAGAACTGCTCTTTAAGTCACCTTTATCAGAAACAGAATGAAAGCTGGAGCCATTTGTTTTGTAGGAGAAGAAAATGGAAAACTCACCTGAGCATCACAGAGTAGTAGGCTATAATTGGCACAACTCTCTTTATTGATACTTCAACAGACATTACTGATCCCCTTTGAAGTCTTGCCACACCGCTGTCAGGAGACGCAGAAGGCAAGGAGGCTGTCCTCTTCAACGAGATTGCTTTATTTTTGTTATTAAGTGGAATTTTAGCCAACAAGCAAAGAAAAATATGCTCTGTCTCCCCTGCTGCTCAATAATTGTTCCTGCTGTGTCTACAGCATTGCTCAAGGGGGCAAAACAGAATTTAATTGGCTTAAGGTCAGCAGAAGTGCTGAGTTCCGGAGGGTAGGAAGTCAAAGGACATTGCTTGGGAAAGTGAGCAGAAGCTACTGAGAAACTTAGAAAAAAACACCCTTTCCTGTCCACCAAATCACAGTTACAGTGTTTCTTAAATCAGCATTGTTTCCACTAATCCCATATATTTAAGAGTATGAGGTGGATTTCCTATATGAGTCACAACCCCTCAGGAGCGTATTAGTCTCCCTTCGGGTCCAGCTGATTTTTCCATGTTCATTGGAGAAATTAACTCCTTGGAGGAATCATGGTATATAACGGGGGGAAAAAGATGATTGACACTTACTCTCTCCGGCACCCATGGCTGGAAAAGACATGATAAGTGAATGTCTTCTGGTCAATCTTCCTCAGACACAGGGAAGGGTGTAGATGTCAACAATGTATCCCCCCCCCCCCCCAGTTATATCCCACTATTCTTCTAAAGAGCTAAGGGGGCAAATGATAACTTTCACATTCCCCTTTTATCCTCTCTCAGCCTAAACTGCCTCACAGTGTCCTTGAGAGTCCTGACTCCAAAAGTCCCAGAAAATCAAAAGTGGAATTGGTAGCAAGTGGGGATGATGAGACTGGACTCAAATCTAGGTTAATTCTGCACAGCATAATCATAATAGGTTATGTCCATTGGGGTGCTGTGTGGTTTCCAGGCTGTTTGGCCGTGTTTTAGCAGCATTCTCTCTTGACGTTTCGCCTGCATCTGTGGCTGGCATCTTCAGAGGATCTGATGGTAGGAATGGAAAGCTATCAGATTCTCTGAAGATGCCAGCCACAGATGCAGGTGAAACGTCAAGAGAGAATGTTGCTAGAACACAGCCATACAGCCCGGAAACCACACAGCACCCCAGTGATTCCAGCCGTGAAAGCCTTCGGTTATGTCCATTATTTTTAAACCAAGGTCTATGTTACTCCATATTTGTCCCTTGCAAGGGTGCCCCTTTTCCGTGAAGGAAACAATCCATTTTCTTTCTGCCCCTTTGCAATTTTTTTACAATGCAAACAAAGTAGGTGCAAACCTCCCATTTTTATTGCGTTCTAATTGGCCCTTTCATCACCACAATCCCCCTTTTGCCTGCCCCCGCCCTCTGCTAAGGGAATGCTTCTGATTGGTGGAGAATCTACAGCAGTCCTGAGAGCCTAAGCAGGGCTTCCCCCTCCCATGTCTACAACTCCCCTGTCTACAAATCATTCACTGGTCTATTCAAGAGGAATTATTCTGCCTCATTCAGCATGTTGCACTGTGCAGTTTGGTACACATACATACTCCTTAATCCTTACTATACATACTCCTTACCAGAAAGACAGCGTGGTGTGGTGGTTAAGAGCAGGTCGACTCTAATCTGAAGAACGGGATTTGATTCCCCACTCCACGTGAGCTGTGGACTCTTATCTGGTGAACCAGATTCGTTTCCCTGCTCCTACATTCCTGCTGGGTGACCTTGGGATAGTTTAAAGCAGGGGTCTTCAAACTATGGCCCTCCAGATGTTCAGGAACTACAATTCCCATCAGCCCTGCTACTTGGCCATGCTGGCAGAGGCTGATGGGAATTGTAGTTCCTAAACATCTGAAGGGCCATAGTTTGAAGACCTCTGGTTTAAAGAAAGGAAAAGAACCTGTCTGGCTCTAGTGCGAACTATACAAATTTATTTTAATGAAAATAATTCAAACATCTACATACCGGAACAACAACTCTTAATCAACAACACATTATAAACAACGACGACAAAACAATGAACAATATACACACAGAGTATCTTTTCTTGATAGGTTTCATGTATATGAAGATGAACAGGATGTTGATAAAATCCTTGGCTGATGGTAAATGGAAAGTGGGAGTATTGACCCGGGGAAAGAACAATACTTTCGATAAAGATTTTTAAAGGCATCAGACATTGGTATCCTTCTGCACCATTAGTGGATCTCTTCCTCTATTACAAAGACTAAATATTATATTATTATGTTATTTTATTTGGGATCCTCTGTGTATATATTGTTCATTGTTTTGCTGTTGTTGTTGTTTATAATATGTTGTTGATTAAGAGTTGTTGTTCTGGTATGTAGAAATGTTTGAATTATTTTCATTAAAATAGATTTGTATAGTTCGCACTAGAGCCAGACAGGTTCTTTTCCTTTCTTTAAACAAGATACTGTATCTGGCTCACTATATATATTTTTGACCTTGGGATAGCCACCGTTCTCTCTGAACTCTCTCATCCCAACCTACTTCACAAGGTGTCTGTTGTGGGTAGAGGAAGGGAAGGGGTTTGTAAGCCACCTTAAGACTCCTTACAGGAGAGAAAGGTGGGGTATCAATCCAAACTCTTATTGTCATTAATTTTCATGGTGTGCTGCTTTGAAGGAACTATCCCCACTCCCCCACCCACCCCCGTGGACAGGCAGATTTTTTACTTTGTAGAGGGGGCAGGACTGCAATCAGAAAAGAGGATAGAAAAAGTCGCTGCAATGTTCTTTGAATCCCTCCACAATAAATCTCTAGTATTTTACGGAGAATAATTTTAATTCTTTTTAAATGCCCTTTTTTGTATCTAAGAAGCATAATCTTTCAAATGCCAAATTTATGGCAAGATTTGTCTGCTGGGGACTGTGATAACATTTAGAGTTTCATTAGAATTTAGCTCCGTATAAACAATATTTTTTTTGGTCTGCAAAGCAGCGCAAATCTTCTTTAAAACATTTTGATCAGCTGCAAATAGCCCCAGAGCACATGAGCGAGAGACGTTACTCAGCAAATTGCAAACATTATAATAAACCACTCCTGCTGAGAGAAAACAGACATTACTACAGATTGTTTCCCCTCCCCCCCACCATAAACTCTTCCCCTGGTAACAAAATCAAACACTGATCTTCAAATGCAAAACTGAAAGTGCTGGAACTTGAGAGGCAGCCAAGCGTTCTGGCTGCAAAGCAATGTCTGGCAAACATTATTCAGAAACACTGGATCCATTTTGTGGCATATATATTCCGTACACCGTTCTAAACAATACCATTTATCTTCATCTTCATCTATATCCTAACATTCATTGCTTCATGTCAAGGTCCCCCCTCCTCACTCAGTCTGCAAAAACTCCATTTGCTGAAGCAATCCTTTCCATGAGATCTGTGAAGCCAAGATGTATCTGAGCAGGTTGTCTGACAGATTCCTGCAATAGCTGCTTTTGCCAATCAGGATTAATCCAGACATGCCTCAGGAGTAGCGTGGTAGTATGCAGTCCTGTTGTCAGTCAGGGATAGGCAGTATATTGTTGTTCTGTTGATTGCCTCTGGGGCCTGCCACCACTTTGACCAGTAGTGGGAGAAATTTTTTTTTAAAACTCATAGAGATCCTCTGTACCCGTATATTGATTACAGGTGCAACGTGGGAGTGACAATGGGTAGCTCTAGGGTGGTTTTACCAAGAAGTGATGTAATGACATTGCTGATGTCACAGGTCTCCTTGTCGCCATTCCTCAGCCTTCATATTGGTTGCCAAATTTGGCCCGGCAACCCTAAACAAGGCCTTAGCCATTAAACTGCAAATGAAGCAGAAATCTATCTTCCCATTGAGAGCATATTAGCAGTCACAGAATATGCAGAGGTGGCAAGGCTGACGGTGTTGAGATAAGAATACAGACAATTTTCGTAAAGACTGGAAATCCTTTGCAGAGGACTTAAGAAGCAGCAGGGGGGTGGGGGGAGAGGGTAGAGGGTAGAGGGGGCAAATAAGAGACAATTGAATGCTGTTCTCAATGCGGCCAAGTGCCGCAATTAATCTGTGGAGATCTCCAGAACTCCATCCTAAGGTTGGTAACGCTATTTCTAGTTATTTACCTGGTGCCAAATCTGGTAATCCTCTGGAAGCAGTCAAATACTTTTTTGGTTACCTGCATCTTTTGTTAGATTGAGTGGATTAGATAGTTGTGTTCTACTCTCTGCTAATGCCTAAATCAGTGTTTACCAACCTTTTCGATGTCACAGTACCCTTGACCTCATTCTTCATATCTCACGGTACCCCTGCCATCCCCCCACCTTCCCCTCCCAGTGCCCCTGCTTGCACCACCCCCACCTTCCCCTCCCAGGGTGAAGGGAAGAACTGGAGTGGGGGGGAGGAAGTGGCTGCTGACCTTGTGGCAGGCCCTGCCCCGAGCCAGTTCCATGTCCTTGCTGGCGCCGGCAGGAGACACCACAAAAGTGAGGGGGGGGGGTTAGCATTGCCACGGTACCCCTGGGACATGCTCATGGTACCCCAGGGTACCACGGAACCCTGGTTGAAAATCACTGGCCTAAATTCTAGTTGCATTTATTTTAATCTTAATGCGATGTTACATTGTCTGCTCTGTTATGAAAGGGATGGACTTAAAAAAATTTTTTTTACAGTTATCTGAGCTTCCTGTGGTAGTTTCTATATTTTATTATATTGAAATCTTTGAGCCTAGGAATGGGATATATATTTTCAAAACAAGCAAAAAACCCCAATGATGTTTGCTAACTATGGGCAATCTTGGATTTGTTTGCTATTCTGGCAGTTTGCTGTCTGTTTTTAGTTTCTTGAGACATGGGAAGAAGAATGATTGATAAGATTTGTGATCAACAGGAACATTATTCAGTCAGAATAATGCATTTCATTGGAATGTGTGAATATGTTGGTTAAGGCCATTTTGATTCAATATCAGCATGGGTGTTGTTTCTATTAACTATGTGATCCAGCATGGTGTAGTGGTTAGGAGCAGCAGACTCTTATGTGGTGAACTGTTTTCCCACTCCTCCACATGAAGGCTGCTAAGTGACCTTGGGCCAGTCACAGTTCTCTCAGAACTCTCTCAGCACCACTCTACCTCACAAGGTGTCTGCTGTAGGGAGAGAAAGGGAAGGTCATTATTAATCAATGTTACAGTTAGAGAAAAGTGGGGTATAAAATCAACTTCTCTTCTTCTAATGTGTTTGCTAGGCCAGCACAAGGCTGTTCTTGTACACTCTGGAAGGCAGAGGGTGCTGAATAGACTAAGGGAATAGGAAAGTGTCAGAGGCTCAGGCAGTAGGGCAGGAGACCAACTATTTGCTTGGTCTAACTAGCCGTCAGGCAGGCTGGCTGTGCAGACTGAAGCCAGCATCCAACAGCCTTGTTCCACCTGAGCTCCACATGGAGTTTGGGGCAGGACCTGCCCGGCTGGTCCCGCTCCTCAGCTCCATTTGAAGGTGGTGCCAGAGCTGGTCAGCGTTCAACTGTGCCCCTGCCCTGAACTCCACAGGAAGTTTGGGAGCAGGGTGCAGTTGTTTTTTTTAAAATGGTTTTTATTGAGTTTTAAAACATTTTACATATTACATTCAGTCATTTCAACACTTAGGTATCCAACATTATCCGTTTTTGTCTATAAAACCTAACTTTTGACCTTCTCTATTGGTCAAATATTGACCAATGTATTTAACAAACGTTGTAACTAATAAACAAGCAGCCGATATGGTTCCCCTTCTCAAGGGTTCGTTTACACCATCGTTTAAGTTTCTTGGTTGTTTGCTTTAAATTATTCCCTTCCCCCCCTTAATTGACTCCGTCTAATAAATTAACGTTCCAGGTCAAGTTTAGTGGGAATTATCCCAGTTATTAATTGCTCTTTTCTTCCTTTCGGTTATTTTATTTTTAATTTTTCTCTCCTTTAATCTTCTTGCTCTGACTCTCCAAGTTTTCTGAGAAATATAGCAATCCCTCTACTGTTTCTTTCTCCTGCCTCCCCTATTCTTAATTCTATACCTTCAGGCAAATACATCTTTAACTATATACAAATAACATCCTCTTGCCAAATGATCTATACATCTTTAATACAACTCTCTTTTTTGTACTTTATCTCTTATTTACTCTTATTTCTTATCGTAACTTTTGTAATTATTCTTAATCTTTTTAACCTTAAACTCTATAAACCCTATATATGTAGTACAATCTTCTCTTATTTGTCTTGTTTGTTTGTTGTCTGTCTTCATCATTTTCTTTGCTTTCCTTTAAATACAAAAGAATCAGGTTTATCAGCTAAAACAGATAAAGTCGACCAGGTATTTATAATTAAATATCTAAATTACTTTTCCACTTTCATTTTAACATTTTCTCTAAATAATCAACATATAATTTCCATGTTTTCTTAAATTTTTCTGGGTTGTCTTTTAACATGCAGGTTAGTTTATCAGCCTCCATTACTTGGTACAGTCTTCTATTCCAGTCTTCCACATTGGGGGGGGGCATGGTTCTTTCCAGTACTTTGCAATTTCCATTCTTGCCCTGGTGTGATTAACATGTCATGAACAGATTGTTATTTCTGCTTCTATTGTTTTGTATTGTTATTGAATAGACCCAGGAGAAAGATTTCTGCTTTTTTTCTTTGTAATTTAGTTTTTAAGATTACTTCAATAAGGTTAATTATCTCTTCCTCAATATTTCTTTATTGTTTCACATTCCCACCACATGTGTAAGAATGTTCCCGCTTTCTTTTTACACCTCCAACTTGTTTGTTGTTATTCATGCTTTTCATTTTATGTAATTTTTACTGGAGTGTAATACCAGCGATGGTATATTTTTTGACAGTTTTCATCAGAGGTCCATTGCTAACGTAAACTTTCGCGTTATTCCACCACATTTTTCCCCATTCATCTGTTGTGCCATATGTTTCTTCCTATGTCCTGGAAGCCCAAATTATCATGTTATCACTTATGTCTCTCTTGTTCCTCGCTTTTATAGCTTAACAACAAATTGTATATTTTTTGAATTGTTTTCTTGTTGTCATCTAACATCGGCTTTTTTCAAACTCATTCTTTCTTATCTGAAAACCTCTTTCTCTGGAATCTTTTCTTATATGTTTCTTTTATTTGTATATAGTGGAACCATTGGCATTTTTTTTTCCCTTGAATTGTTATCTCTTCTCTTCTGTCTCTTCTTGTGGTTAATTATTGTACCTTCCATTTTTAACAGAGATCTTTGTTAATGCGTTTCCCTCTATTCATCTGTATTACTGAATTCCTTTAGCTTTAAGGATTCTATTCTGGAGATCCATAGTGGGGTCTTTTCGTAAAACCAGTTTTTATATTTTAGCCATATCCTGGCTAATGCTTTTCTAATCAAATGTGTGTTAAAGTTATTAAAATTTTTATTTTGTTCTATGGGGAATAAGAAGTCGTGCCAGCCTCTGTATAGATTGTATCCCTCTAATGTGAGTAAATTGGTGTTTTTTAATTCTATCCACTCTTTTAACCACATAATTGCACATGCTTCGTAATATAATTTCAGATCCGGTAATGCAAAACCTCCATAGAGTTTCTTTTTGATCATTTGTAAATATTTGATTCTGTTTCTTTTGCCATTCCATATGAATTTATTGATTGTTATTTTCCACTTCTGAAATATTTTATCTGATAGTATTACTGGTAAGTTCTGATAATAATACATTAACTTTGGTAGTACATTATTTTTAATTACTGCTATTCTCCCGGATAGTGACAAAAATAACCCTTTCCACTTGTCTAAGTCTTGCTTAATTTTCTGCCAGATTTTCCCATAATTGTCCTCAAATAGGTTATTATTCTTAGTTCTTAATTCTATACCCAAATATTTTACCTTATTAACTACTTTGAAACCTGATCTTTTCTTGAAATTTTCTGTTTCTTTGTGTTTTATATTCAGTAACAGTGTTTTCGTTTTTTCTGTATTAATTTTTAATCCTGCCAATTTACCGAATTGTTCTATAATATCGTTTACTCTATTAATTTTTTCTGTGGGGTTTTCTATGACCAGTATCAGGTCATCCGCATATGCCTTGTATTTATGTTTGATTTTTTACTACCAATCCTTTCCATTCTTTCTCCTTATCTAATCTGCTGGTAAGTATGTCTAAATATAAGATAAATAACAGTGGGGATAGTGGACAGCCTTGCCTCGTACCTTTGGTTATTTTGAATTGTTTGGACAGTTGATTATTTATTCTGATTCTTGCTGTTTGCTTATGATATATTGTTTGGATTGCTTCTAAGAATGGTCCCTCTATTCCTCTTTTTTTAAATCCTTTTATCATGAAAGCCCAATTTACACTGTCAAATGCTTTGTATGCATCCAGGAACACTAGCGCTATTCTTTTGGTTGGGTTTTTTTCTGCATACTCGATAATGTTTAATACCGTTCTAATATTATTTTTTGCTTGTCTGTTGGGTATGAATCCTACCTGGTTCTCATTTATATATTTCCCTACATATTTCTTTAATCTTTCACTTAAGATTTTTGTAAAAATTTTGTAATCCAAATTAATTAATGAGATTGGTCTGTATTTGCTTACCTCCAAAATTTCTCCTTTTTCTTTTGGTATTAGTGTTATTTCTGTCTCCAGCCAAGATTTTGGTAGTGCTTTTCCTTTCAATATATTGTTAAAGATTGTTTCTAGTTTTGGTGCTAGAATTGTTTGTAATTGTTGGTAATATATTTCCGTAAGGTTATCTGGTCCTGGTGATTTGTCTTTTTTCAATTGTTTTATTATCTCTTGGATTTCTATCGTTGTTATTGGTTTATTTAAGTTATCTATTTCTTCTTTTTCAGGTATTGGTAATTCTGTTTCTTCTAAATATTTTT
The DNA here is from genome assembly GCF_021028975.2 of Sphaerodactylus townsendi. Classification (NCBI taxonomy): domain Eukaryota; kingdom Metazoa; phylum Chordata; class Lepidosauria; order Squamata; family Sphaerodactylidae; genus Sphaerodactylus; species Sphaerodactylus townsendi. Next base: position 100,245,850 of record NC_059431.1, on the reverse strand, counting down.
CTATTTCTTTTTCATCTGTCCTGATTTCTTCTGTGTATAGTTTTTTATAAAAGTTTGTCAGACTTCTTTCTATATCTTCTTCTTTCCTAATTATTTTATCTTTTTCTTTAATTGCTATAATTGTTTTTCTGTCTTTCCTTTTTCTCAATTTGTATGTGAGCCATTTTCCGGGTTTATTTGCCCATTCGAATTCCCTTTGTTTTAGAAATTTCAGTTTTTTAAATGTTTCTTCTGTGTATAGCCCTTTAATCTGTGCTCTAATTCTTTCCATTTGTCTCCTAATTTTTTTATTACCTGGTCTTTTTTTGAACTCTTTCTCCAAGTTCTCTAGGGTATTATTTAGTAAATTTAGTTCTTGATATCTCTTTTGTTTCGTTTTTCTATCTTGTTGTTTTATTAGTCCTCTTGCGTACGCTTTACTGGTATCCCAAATTGTTGACTCGTCTATATCTGGAGTATCATTAAATTTGAAAAATTCTTCCATATCTTTTCGCATTTTTGTTTGGAATTTTTTATTAGACAATACCTTGTTATTAATCCATTGTCTGTTATTTCCTCTCTTTTTTTGATAGATCTGCCATAGCAGTGGGTTATGATCTCCTATTACGGTTGGTAAGTATTTTATGTTTTTATGTTTTTTAAGTAATTCATTTGTGGCCCAGATCATATCTATTCTTGTGAAGGATTTATGTCTGTTGGAGTAAAATGAATAGTCCTTTGTCTGACCCTGTGTTTCTCTCCAGACATCTTTAATTTTCAAGTTTTTACTTAGCTGGAAAAAGGATTTTGGTAGTTTGTTTAATTCTCTCTTTCCTCCCCCTTTCTTATCTATCTTGGGATCTACTAGTCCATTGAAATCTCCTAGTATTATTACATTTGTATACATATATTGTGCCAATTCGTTCGTCAATTTTCTATAAAAGTTAGATTTCCCCTCGTTAGGAGCATAGATTCCTACTATTAAAGTTTGTTCTCCATTTATTGTTACTTCCACCCCTAATACTCTCCCTTGCCCATCATTTAATATCTCCTTGGGGTTAAGAAATTCCTTTATATAGAGAGCCACTCCTTTATTTTTTTTGTGCTGCATCGAATTACAAAATAAAAGTCCGATTTTTTCCTGTTTTAGATATTGTTTATCTTTATCCTTTAAATGTGTTTCCTGGATGCATACAATCTCTGCTTTTTGTTTTTTTAAGTAGCTAAAGCATTGTTTTCTTTTTTGGGGGTTGTTTAATCCATTAATATTGATTGAGATTATGTCCAATGTCATCTTTCTTTCTCTTTTTCTCTCTCTTTATATATATGTGTTCTTAAGTTTAATTCTACTTCTTATTGTCCGCTTTTTTATGTCACTGTAAATATAAATATGAATATGAGTACAAACACAAGTACAAGTACAACCCAGAGGAGGTTCTTTACCATGTATTATGCACAAATGTTTATTTCTTACCATCTCCCCTAGAATCACCGTCATTATCATCTTTCATTATCTCCAAACTATATATTTGTTTAAATAACTCGTTACTTATACTATCCTTATTTCTATATATATCTTATTTACTATTTATAATATTATAATATATTAGAAACAAAATACAACAGTAATCAATATATTTATATATACTTCCGTATCTTCTCTTCCTCTTCCGCTCCTTCTTCTCCCCCTTACGTCCTCTCAATCATCTTCTTCCTGTGGTGATCTAAAAAATTATCCATTCCATCTAAGGAGTCTACAGTAATTCTTTTCTGGTTCTGTAAAAAAGTGAGGCCTTCCAGCTGCAACCACCTGTACGTAATTTTATTTTCCGTTAACCAGGACAGCAATGGTTGATAGGCTTTCCTCTTCTTGCGTATATATAGCGGTATCTCCTTAAGTACAATCACTTGTTTTTGGTTTATTGACAGTCTCTGTTTTGCATGGGCCTGAAGAATTTCATCTCTATATATTTTTTTCGTAAAAGTTACATTTATATCTCTAGGTAGTTTCCTAATTCTAGCAGTTCTTGAATTTATTCTGTAAACTTTGTCTATGGCCTCCCAAATTTCTTCTTTTCCTAGAGATAATAACTCGGCTATTGCATCTACTACCATTTTTCTTGTGTCTTCGTCTTCACTTTCTTCACAGCCTCTCAGTCTTAATACATTTTCTTTCATTTTTAATTCTAATAGGGCCATCTGGTTTTTTACTTCTTCAATCCCATTTTTAACTATTCCTGTTCTGACATCCAGGGTGGCGATGTTATTGTTTGCTAATTTAATTTCATGTTTCATTTCTGTGATATTTTCTTCCACCTTTTTCAGTTGGTTCAGGTCTTTTTTGACTTCTGTCAATTCCATTTCCATTTTATCCAGACGGTTTCCTAGCTTATCAAATCCGTCTTTAGTTTCTTCACGGAATTTGGAAATGGCCTCCTTTGTGTCTTCGTGCATTAAAGCCATCATTTCAGTCATTTTTTCTAACTTGCTATTCATGTCTTCCCCATTTTTATCTGGAGTTTTTATGTCTTTTAGTTCTTGTAGTCCTTTTTTTGCGTTGTTCCTCGTCGCCATTTTAAATGATCTTCCTTAGTATTAATTATCTCCCAGTTTAAAAGGGTGCAAGGAGATTACCAAAAGATGACGCAAGCGGGAGAAGAAGTGAGGGAACGGGGGGTGGTTTCTCTCCTCCTCTGGGTTGTCTCCGCCTCCTGCTTAGCTCTCCATTCTCCCCCTTTCCAGCCTCTTACGAAGTCCCTCCCTGTTTTTGACGGCTATCGGCACTCTATATCTCTGTATTCCAATCACTTCCTGCTTACGTCACTCTTCTCTAGTACCTTCAGACGTCCCCTTTTAGTTTATTTTTCTTCCGGGGTCATCCGTTTCAGCGCAATTTCCGTCTCTTTTGTTTATTTACTTTTAGCAGGTTGCCAAGATATTTCCTTTAAATGTACTTATTGTTCTTAGGAAAAGCCCCGACTGCGCGCTTCCCTGCCGCACCACCCTCTTTTACAGTTAACTTCTAAAACGTAAGTCCATTTGTTTACTCACTCCGGGTGGCCGGGTCGGGATTTCTCAGCGTTTTCTCTTCGTGGTTTTCCTCTCTCAGAGCTCTATCGTTTCACCTGGTTCTTTCTTCACCGGTGTCAATTTAAAAGAGTGCCTCTGGTAATTGCTTTTAAATGCGTTTTTTAATATCGGTTTGCTGTTCGAGGCGGCTCGGTTGCTCTACCAATGGCTTCTCGCCCCCTCTGTCCCGTCCGTTCGCTGCTTTGCTCCTGTCTGTCTCTCACGGTTGCGCCGCTCGTCGGGACCGCCACTCGTGAAATTGGAAGCTCGAACTCACCCCATGTCTCCCCCTTTTTTCCAGGGGAGCTGAAAAGTTATTTTTCAGAGGGTATTTAGTTTGAAACGGGTTCAGAGTGCGCTCCGTTAGCGGGAGCTGCCGGTGTCATCGCAACCCAAACCGGAAGTCCAGCAGGGTGCAGTTGTGAGGGGGTGGGACGTAGCTGTGTGTGTGTGTGTGTGTGCATGCGCAGCAGGTAGCGTTTTACTCAGCTTCACCTCTGGAGATTAGTTCCTTTGCAGCAAAGTGATGCCTTAATGGATGGACTCTGTGGCACTGTACCCTACTGAGATCCTTGACCTCCCAATCTCCTTCCCCAAATTTGCTGAAATTTCCCAATATGGATTCCAAACCTTTCCCCCCTCCCCATTCCCTATTGGTAGCCAGGGAGTATATGGCAATCTTGGGTTGGTCATTGAGCTTGGGGTTTATTTATAAGCAAGGAAAGGCCTGCTGCCAATGCTTGTGTGAGAGAGATAGCAAGGCTCCTTTTTATTTATCCAAAACCACCAGTTAATGGAGCCATTCTCAATCTGAGTTCCCTTCATACACTTATTACTTGATCCTGACCTGTCCATCCCCAATATTTTTTTCTAGAAATTAAATCAAATGAAATTATACTAACATGACAGATTTTCCAACTCCTCAACGCAAGTTCTAATATAGGAAATGGACGTCAACATCCCACAGAATTAGAGAACTAAAATTTGACATCAAAATTGTAAATTATCCTGTTGTTGCCTTCTTCAGGGGGAAATGTCCTATTTAATTCTAGTGGCAGTCAACTGTCAGACACTTGCAGCTATACATCGGCTGTCCTTTGATATCATGTGCTGACTGTAACCTGTCAGATGTTGTCAAATACAGATTGCTGTTATAAAAGCACAGAATGTTAAATGTGATGGTGAATACTAAATATCCACAGAGACTGAGAAAAATGGTTGAATAGCCATCATCAATATTCAGTCTTGAGGAAATCAAATTCAGTTTCATTCTGAAGTTTAATAGAACTGGAGTCTCCTTGAGATGTAGTCTACAAGAAAAAGTCTAAGGCAGTTCCAAGCAGGTTGATGCCCAGGGCTGCCAACCCAGGGCTCTGTACTATAATTAGGTCAATTGTTTTCCAGCTTTATGGAGCAGAAACGTAGTGCCAAGGGGGCGGTGTGTGTGTGTGTGTGCACGACGCACCGGGCATGCACCCCTGCAGTGGCATTTCGGGGGCATTCCGGAGGCATTCCAGGATGTTCTGGAGGCGGTACGGGGCGTTCCAGGGGCGGACAGGGCTGGGAGGGGCACAGGGCATGCGCACCGGGCACACTTCCCCCTCGCTCCTTCCTTGTTCTGGAGTAACAGAGAAACAGAGCTTGTAACACAGGTAGTGAGATCAAGTTGCATCAACTTCTGGTGACCCCATGGGCTTTTCAAGGCAAAAGGAGAACCGAAATGGTTTGCCAGTGCCTTTCACTGCATAGCAACCTCTGTCTTCCTTGATGGCCTCCCATCCGTACTAATCCAAATACACCTTCAAGAGAGCACGTTGCTCCATACTGATACCAACCTATTTGTGGTCCCTGGCCTGAAAATTGTCCAGCTGGCCTCGATTGGTGCCAGATCATTTTTAGTTCTGACCCTGTCCTGGTGGAATGTTCTGTTGGTTGAGACCCAGGCCCTGCGGGGCCTGCCTCAGGGCTTGCAAGATGGAGGCATTCTGTCAGGCCTACGGTTGAGGGCAGCAGGCAAAGAGGAAAGCTGGTGAACAGATTTAACAGACACAGTCTGGAAGCCCAACCGAAAGCCCTGTCAGGCCTGCTGAATAGTTTTGGTCGCCAATCAGGCTATATCTTTTTTTAAAAAAAAACTGTATTTATTTTATTTTAATTTATTTTATTTATTATTCGGTTTTATATACCGCCCCACCCCCGAAGGGCTCTGGGCGGTGAACAACATAAGATTACAGGTATACAATAAACTCTTAAATAAATTAAATTAAAATGCAGCAATCAACATATTAAACAATGTCCGCAATAATCCTCATTAAACCCTCCCAAGAGGGGAGAAAGAAAGATGGGTTCCATAGATGATAAGGGACCCTAAACACAGGAGAGTAAAGGGGGCACTTATCAGCGGCTGGACACTCCAAAAGTCTGGTGGAACAACTACGTCTTACAGGCCCTGCGGAACTCACCAAGATCCCGCAGGGCCTGGACAGCTGGAGGAAGAGTGTTCCACCAGGCAGGGGGCAGGGCTGTGAAGGTCCTGGCCCGAGTGGAGGCCAGACGCATCATTCAGGGGCCAGGGACTACCAGCAGATTGGCCTCTGCGCCTAGTAGGGACATATGGGTCCCGAAGGTTTTGGCTTTCTCTCCAATAGGAATCAAAGCGACTTACATCATTCTCTTCTCCTCAAATTTATCCTCATAACAGCACTGTGTAGTAATTTAGGCGGAGAGTTGTTGATTGGTTCAAGGTCACCCAGCAAGCTTCTATTACACGAGTGAGGGTTTGAACCTAGATTTCCCACATCCTGGTCTGACTCTTTAAGCACAACACCATAGTGTCGATCTGATGGACATCAGTAAATATGAACACATCAACCCATGCAGAAAGGTAGTATGGCCAGTGCAGGTCATGCCATTGAAAAAGGGATGGAAACATTTCTCTTTTCTGTTTCTGTTCATATTTCTTTATACGTTTGGCTTCATCTTTATTTATTTATTTTGCTTCCAAGCATCGGGTATTATGAATTGAATACTATTGCGAATGCACAGTATGCATTTTTTTGTATGCTGTTTATATGGTATTTAATTATTTATGGTATTTTTAGGCAACCTTTCTCCACATGCATATGTGTGTAATGTATCATTGATGCACAAATACAGCTGAGTCCAAAAGCGAGAGCGTTAACAGCTTGAAGACCTCAGGAAAAGAAAAGTCCCCCTCCCATCCTGATAACTGGTTCCATTTGACAACTTCTTGCATATGGAAAGTTCCCCCTAAATTACAGGAGCTACATTCCTGTAATTTCAGCCCATTAGCTTCATGTAACATTTGCAGGGAGGGGGGAAACACAATGTGAGGAAACGAAAACTGGTGCTTTAAAAAAACAACCCCACTGTTTGGATTAGTACAGAGGGGAAACCAAAATAGAGAATTGGGGGATGAAACAGCAGAAATAAGAAATTTGCAAGCATAGGATTGCAAGCTCTAGCGTGGGAAGTGTCTGGGGATTCAGGGATGTTGCCTGGGGAAGTTGGAATTTGGAGAGGGAGTTTAACAGGGATGTGATGCCATTGAGACTGCCCTCTAAAGATATTTGCTCCAGGGGAATTCAGTAGTCTGGAGATCAGTTGTCATTTGCGCCCCCCCCTACGTGACCCAAATTCGTGCGCCCGGTGCGTCGCGCACCCCCTGACCCCTGGAAGCTTCGCCGTTGTTGTCCACCAACAATCCAAGCTGGAGCAGGAGAAAAAAGGTTGGTGTCATGTATGCTGCAATAATGATGGGTAGCTCTAGGAATCACCATAAACTTTACTCCATAATTTACCATGAAGTTTCCAGTGATTTTTAGAGCTACCCATCATTTTCTCCAGAAGTGACATTTTGGCACACAACACCACATTCCTCTGTACCTGCCTCCATCTACTAGTTATGATCTGGCAGTTCAACTATCTAGGTCAGGGGCCATGCTGGCAGGGGCTGATAGGAATTGTAGTCCATGAGCATCTGGAGAGCCACAGATTGCAGACCCCTGATCTAGGTTAAGTTTCTAAAACTAGACAGGTCAGAAAAAGTCATCCTGAAACCTCCCTACTGGTGTTATTATTCAGAGAGGAGAGAATGCATTCCTGTATTTAGCTTGCTCTACAGAAATTGTTTACATGGGTGTGAGTGCGTGCCCGCAGTGCCCGGTGGGGTCTTTCAAACTTCATTTTGCAATGAGCTCTCTACTCGAGTTGGCAGCCTTCTCGAGATGGGCCTGTAATTTAATTCCCATCTAAATGACTACATTATAAGCTGCAAATGGAAGGCAATGTCAATATGTAACTATGTTTCTGCAGAGATTTTCCCGTAAAGTAAATTGACTCTAAGCTAATTTTGTATTCAGCATCAATTTGAGATTTCTGGCTTGGAGGGGATCCCAGACAGAATGGAAAAATAGCATGGGGTTTTGGATCTCTCCAGATAAACTTAAATTATTTTCCCCCCTCCTTTCACCTCTGATGGTCATACAGGAGACTAAAATACCAGAAGTACCAGATCAAGATATGTTGACACTAGAGACTACCTTTTCCTTGGCCCTTATCTAGAGAACTGGGTTTGATCCCCCACTCATAAGAACATAAGAACATAAGAACAAGCCAGCTGGATCAGACCAAAGTCCATCTAGTCCAGCTCTCTGCTACTCGCAGTGGCCCACCAGGTGCCTTTGGGAGCTCACATGTAGGATGTGAACACAATGGCCTTCTGCGGCTGTTGCTCCCGATCACCTGGTCTGTTAAGGCATTTGCAATCTCAGATCAAGGAGGATCAAGATTGGTAGCCATAAATTGACTTCTCCTCCATAAATCTGTCCAAGCCCCTTTTAAAGCTATCCAGGTTAGTGGCCATGACCACCTCCTGTGGCAGCATATTCCAAACACCAATCACACGTTGCGTGAAGAAGTGTTTCCTTTTATTAGTCCTAATTCTTCCCCCCAGCATTTTCAATGAATGCCCCTGGTTCCTAGTATTGACAGGAGAAAGAGAGAAAAATTTCTCTCTGTCAACATTTTCTACCCCATGCATAATTTTTGTAGACTTCAATCATATCCCCCCCCTCAGCCGCCTCCTCTCCAAACTAAAGAGTCCCAAACGCTGCAGCCTCTCCTCATAGGGAAGGTGCTCCAGTCCCTCAATCATCCTTGTTGCCCTTCTCTGCACTTTTTCTATCTCCTCAATATCCTTTTTGAGATGCGGCGACCAGAACTGGACACAGTACTCCAAGTGCGGTCGCACCACTGCTTTATATAAGGGCATGACAATCTTTGCAGTTTTATTATCAATTCCTTTCCTAATTATCCCCACTCCTTCACATGAGGGGTGGACTCTAATCTGGTGAACTGGATTTGTTTCCCTGCTCCTATACATGAAGACTGATGGGGTCACAGTTCTCTCTGAACTCTCTCAGCCCCACCTACCCACAAGGTGACTGTTGTGGGAGAGGAAGGGAAGAAGTTTGTAAGCTGCTTTGAGACTCCTTATGGCTGAGAAAAGCAGGATATAACTCAAAACTCTTCTATGCTACAGCACCTTACCCTCTGCTGAATTTTTCTTTCCTCCATCCTCTCACAGTCCTCTTTAAGAGCAGCAACGGAAGCCACGTACAACCTGGAGAGCATCCCAAATATTTTCCACTCATGAGGGCTTGGCTGTCATTTTGCTTGCCCTACCAACTCATGGTTGCTTAGGTAACCACAACAATGGAGGAACTCTTGGTGGAATAAGGAGTTTTGTAAGAAGGAAGTCATGTTGGGTATGAACAGTTTGCCATGCAGCTCTTCAACAGGGTTGAGAGAGTGAAGAGACAAGGGCTCATTCCGCACATGCAGAATAATGCACTTTCAAACTGCTTTCAGTGCTCTTTGAACCTGTGCAGAATAGCAAAATCCACTTGCAAACAGTTGTGAAAGTTGTTTGAAAACGTATTATTTTGCGTGCGCGGAAGGGGCCAAGGAAAGCAGTGGACGGTGGAATGGAAGGCAGGCATGATGAGAGGCTGGAGTTGGGTGAGTGGGAGGAGAGTCTGCTGCCTCTTCAAAATCCACTGTCTGAAGCAACTGCCTCAATTGGCCTTTTGATAGAACTGGCCAGGAGCATCAGTATTGGCAATGTAGGTTTAACTTTTCCCTCACGTTGATAACTGGTTGAAAGTTTCAGCAAGACTCGGGTCAGAGTTAGAACAGAGTGTTGTGAGACATCCAAGAATAGGCCCCAAGTAGGTGGCAGCTCCACATAAACATAGCTCAGGGCAATCAAGCTAACTAGAATTGCTGGCCAGACCAGGAAAAACTGTACTACTGTCAGGTAATTACAAAAGTCAGTAAACTCCCTGTTTATACCAAGTTGTATCCATGACCTACTCAACTAGGCTTTGGTGTAGTGGTTAGTGAGCTGGATTAGAATTTGTGAGGCCGAAGTTCAGATACCCATTCTGCCATTGAAACATGCTGGGTGACCTTGCCCCAATCACCCTCTTTCTCTCTCAACCTAACCATCTTCACAGTGCTCTTGTTGTAAGGGTAAAGTGGAGGAGAGGGTTCATTTCTGCACGCCAGCATAGCTACACATGTTTTGCCTTTTTACTTATGAGGCTACATCAGAGGTGGGATCCAGCAGGCTCTCACAGGTTCCCGAGAGTAGGTTACTAATACTAATTGGTGATTTTGCCACGTGATTTTTGCTTTAGTTACGCCCCTCCTCTCAGCAGTAGCACGCAGAACTTGAAGCAGTCTAGCAGGAGGTGCACTGGCGTGCGTGGCAGCCTGCGCCTGCGTGCATTCGTTTCCCGCCCAAGGACCGGCGCAGCGGCTGCGTCCTTGCCACAACCCCGCCCAGGAATGCCCCGCCCCCAGAATGCCTGGCTATGCCCCCATCGTGCCCCGCCCAGCCCCATTGGTGCTACGCCACAGTTTGAATCCCACCACCATGGGAACCTGTTACTAAAATTTTTGGATCCCACCACTGGGCTACATGGTAAATATGCAAGCATCATTTAAGTGTCATTTAAGTGTCTCTTTGCGAAGACATGAAACAACCTGGATTGTTTCTTTGGGCTCCCGTTGCTGCCTGCATGCAGTGCATGTGAACAGGAAAATACACTCCTTTATCACGACTGCAACCCCTTATACGTTTGCTGCACAGAAACTACCACTGTTCTTGAGAAACAAAAAGTGCTGTTATAAATTGCCATTACTGCCTATGATACGTCAAGAGTTTGGAAGGCAAACTAAAGACAGATTTTATTCTGCTTACAGAGAAGCATTTTAAGGAGTACCCGTGGAAGAAGATCAGAAGAGGTGAAGGCCTCAGTCCTTCTTTACTGAAATCAGTGGTGGTTTTGCTATTGACTCATTGGGAACAGGATTAACCTCTTGAGTAATGAGGAATGAAAGCAAACAAACACAGTGATGAGAACCTGTGGGTTGCTTGCCTCCCAGTGGGGCCTTCAGAGAGAATAGAAAACAAGGCTAAGGATTTTCAAGGCAAACACAGATTGAGAAGTAATTGTTTCTGGTTCAAAGCATGATTACAGACAGACTAATCCTTGGTTGGTCATCCCACCATACACTCTGCCCTACTGAGAGTAACTAACCTGTATTCAGGGTTTTCTGGAATCCTGGCTAAAATTAAGGAAAGGCTTCAAAAGAAACACTTTTAAATCTCCAGGTAGCATGCTTATTTGGAAAGATAACGCAGATGTCCTTGGGTAGGATGGAATCCTGAGGAACAGAGGATGGGATCTTAATGTAATCTGTCTTTAACAGAAAAATACTGGGTCCATCTGGATAATGAAAACCACACGGCAAGGACTAGTAAAAACAGGAAGAAAAGTTCCACCTTTCGGGGAAAATCCAAGTATGCAAGATTAATAAACAATAAAAAGTAAACTCCAAATTGCACTGCCATCTTGGATGGAAGGACAGCTCTGCATCTTATATCACAGTCTGGATAAAAAATGGACTCAGTCCTGTTTCCTGACAGAGCAACTTATACTTAAAGCATTTGTACATGAGGGTGTGTGTGTGTTTTCCTGGTATGTGCCCAGCTTTCAAGCATCTCTATTCACATTTCTTGCATTAATCTTGAGGGAAAAAATCCAGAAGTAGACAGGCAATGGTAAACTGAAAACTAGGAACACGCCACATGTGGGGTTGGCAGGTTCAGCTTGGGAAATTTCTGGAGATTTGTGGGTGGAGCTTAAGGAAGGTGAAGTTTTGGGAGGGGGGACATCAGTATGCTATAACACTAGACCAGGGGTCCTCAAACTACGGCCTAGGGGCCAAATGCGCCCCCCGGAAACATTTATCCAGCCCGCCGGGTGTTTTGCCATGCGCATCCACCTTCCTTTCAGGGGCTTCCTCTCGAGCAAGTGCGTGTGCACTTGCAGCCTTGGAGACCTCGGTGCATGCAAATCTTTGCAAGGATCCTCTCAACTGCAAGCCACGGGAGGCGAGAGTTCTCTGTTCCTGGGGGGCTGCAATGCCCGGCATGCAGAAGGCAGCCCCCTGGCATGGCAACTCCTGCAACCAGGTGCTTTGAAGGTGGCAGGCAGGTACACCCACCAGGCGACCCTCACCGACTGCAGCTGCAGCTGTGACTACTGGCTCTTCTCACCCGTCGTCATGTGCCACTCCCCAGCCTCGGTCCTCCTGTTCGGCTTCAGTCTCCTCTTCTGCCGCCTGCCAGTACCCGAAGCGGGGAGGAAAGGCCCCTGCCACCAGCCTCTCCCGGTCTTGCTTGCTCGGCTCGGACTGCTCATATGACTTGGACCGCTCGTACAGGGGTTGCAAGTGAGCAGTCCAAGCCGAGTGAGCAAGCAAGACGGGGAGAGGCCGGTGGCAGGGGCCTTTCCTCCCTGCTTTGGGTACTGGCAGGCAGTGAATGAGGACACTGAAGCCAGACAGGACATTAAGGCGTTATAACAGTGTTATAACGGTATTACAATGGTGTTATAACGGCGTTACAATGGTGTTATAACGGCGTTATAATGGCGTCATAACGGCGTTATATCGGTATTACAATGGGGTTATAAGGGCGTTACAATGGTGTTATAACGGCGTTATAACGGCTTTACAACGTCGTTACAACAGCGTTAAAAAAACAGAAATATAAAACTGACCATAACCCTGTTCTCGGACTGCGCCCTAGAATTCAAAGTAACACTAAGGCAAGCCTGAGCCCCTGCCCTGCCCTGCCCTGCCCTGCCCTGCCCTGCCCTGCCCTGCCCTGCCCTGCCCTGCCCTGCCCTGCCCTGCCCTGCCCTGCCCTTACCTTAACCCTAACTTATTATTTTTATTTAATTTTCTTCAGTCACAAATTGTTCCCAAAATTGTATCAAAACCCGAAACCTAAAACTGACCATAGCCCTATTTTCGGAACTCAAAATACCGCTGGTATTATTGAGAATTCCCAAGAACTCTTCCCTTTAATGTAATCCTTTTAGCTATTTGTATAAAGCAGAGACATTTTATTTCTGGCCACTCCAGTGTTGTAGTACTGGATGATTTTGTTATGGCCTCTGAAATGGGCTTGTGTCCTGCGTATTTGCTTATTTAAGTTATCATTTGCCTTCCTCATTGAGATCAAGGGGATTAGACATGTAAAGAACTGCAAGAGAAAGTGTAGCACATGCTATGAACTATGCAATAAAACTGGATTGCACGAAGCACAATAAAATAGAAATAGTATCCTCAGCAATGTATAAACTACTGAAGCATTTCCTGGGCAATTTAATTTAAAAGCCCAAATCTCTTTGCTTAAAGTTATTTTATTTAATATTTAATATTCCTGTAGATGCTATGAAATAATTTTTAAGTGTACTCTACTGAATGTGTTGCTTCTTGCATTCTACATTTCATCTTATTTGGTAAATTCCTGAATTAGTCTCTTAATTGACACTTTGGAGTTCATAAGTTCATTCAGTCATAAGTTGTTCCCAAAATTGATGTTATAACAGTGTTAAATAGGCATTATAACGTCATTATCATGGAAATACAATGGTGTTATCACGGAGTTATATCGGAGTTATAACGGCGTTATAAGGGCGTTAAAATGGTGCTATAACGGTTTTATAGAATTCAAACTGTGTCCTAGAATTCAAAGTAACACTAAGGCAAGCCTAAGCCCCTGCCCTTACCTTAACCCTAACCCTAACTTATTATTTTTATTTAATTTATTCAGTCATAAGTTGTTCCCAAAATTGGTGTTATATCGGTGTTACATCGGCATTACATCGGCGTTATATCGGCGTTATAATGGCGTTATAACGGCGTTATAGCGGGATTATAACGGCATTACAACAACGTTACAATGGTGTTATCACAGCATTATAACGGTGTTACAACAACGTTACAATGGTGTTATAACGGCATTATAACTGCATTACAATGGGGTTATAATGGCGTTATAACGGCTTTATAACATTGTTACAACAGCTTTACAAAAACCAGGAATATAAAACTGACCATAGCCCTGTTCTCGCACTGCACCCTAGAATTCAAAGTAACACTAAGGCTAGCCTGAGCCCCTGCCCTTACCTTAACCCTAACCCTAACTTATTATTTTTATTTAATTTATTCAGTCATAAGTTGTTCCCAAAATTGGTGTTATAACGGCGTTATATCGGCGTTATAACGGCGTTATATCGGCGTTATAACGGCATTATAATGGCATTATAACGGCGTTACAACAACGTTACAAAGGTGTTATAACGGCAGTATAACTGCATTACAATGGTGTTATAACAGCATTATAACAGCTTTACAACGTTGTTACAACAGCGTTACAAAAACCAGAAATATAAAACTGACCATCGCCCTGTTCTCGCACTGCGCCCTAGAATTCAAAGTAACACTAAGGCAAGCCTGCCCTTATCTTAACCCTAACCTCTGCCCTTACCTTAACCTTAACCCTAACTTATTATTTTTATTTAATTTATTCAGTCATAAGTTGTTCCCAAGATTGGCGTTATAACGGCGTTATATCGGCGTTATATCGGCGTTATAACGGTGTTATAACTGCGTTATAACGTCGTTACAACAACGTTACAATGGTGTTATAAAGCCATTATAACTGCATTACAATGGTGTTATAACGGCGTTACAACGACATTACAATGGTGTTATAAAGCTATTATAACTGCATTACAATGGTGTTATAACCGCGTTACAACGACTTTACAATGTTACAATGATGTTATAACGGCATTATAACTGCATTACAATGGTGTTATAATGGCATTATAACGGCTTTAAAACGTTGTTACAACAGCTTTTAAAAAAGCTAAAATTATATAACTGACCATAGGCCTGTTCTCGCACTGCGCCCTAGAATTCAAAGTAACACTAAGGCAATCCTGAGCCCCTGCCCTGCCCTGCCCTTACCTTAACCTTAACCTTAACCCTAACCCTAACCAATTATTTTAATTTAATTGATTCAGTCATAAATTTTTTCCAAAATTGGTGTTATAACGGCGTTATAATTCATGTTTATAACGCATGTTATAACGCTGTTATATCCAGCGTTATAATGAGCAAGAGTATCGGTGTTATAACGGGCGTTATAACTTTGACATTATATACGGTGATTATAACGGGCGTTAGTAGCACAGCTGCTTATAACAGCATTACAACAAAATTACAATGGTGTTATAACGGCTACAACGTTGTTGCGTTGTTACAACAGCTTTACAAAAACCAGAAATATAAAACTTATTATTTTAATTTAATTGATTCAGTCATAAATTGTTCCCAAAATTGTAACAAAAAGCAGAAATATAAAACTGACCATCGCCCTGTTCTCGCACTGTGCCCTATAATTCAAAGTAACACTAAGGCAATCCTGAGCTTCTGCCCTTACCTTAACCCTAACCCTAACTTATTATTTTAATTAAATTGATTCAGTCATAAATTGTTCCCAAAATTGTAACAAAAAGCAGAAATATAAAACTGACCATAGCCCTGTTCTCGCACTGCGCCCTAGAATTCAAAGTAACACTCAGGCAAGCCTGCCCTTACCTTAACCCTAACCTCTGCTCTTACATTAACCCTAACCCTAACTTATTATTTTTTTTAATTTTTGAGTCATAAGTTGTTCCCAAAATTGGTGTTATAACGGCATTATAACGGCGTTATAACGGCGTTATATCGGCGTTATTACGCCGTTATATCGGCGTTATGTTGGCGTTATATCGGCGTTACAACAACGTTACAATGGTGTTATAACAGCATTATAACTGCATTACAATGGTGTTATAACGGCGTTACAACAAAGTTACAATGGTGTTATAACGGCTTTATAACGGCTTTACAACGTTGTTTCAACAGCTTTACAAAAACCAGAAATATAAAACTGACCATAGCCCTGTTCTCGCACTGCGCCCTAGAATTCAAAGTAACACTAAGGCAAGCCTGAGCCCCTGCTCTTACCTTAACCCTAACCCTAACCCTAACTTGTTATTTTTGTTTAATTTTCTTCAGTCACAAATTGTTCCCAAAATTGTAAGAAAAACTGGAAATGTGTAACTGACCATCACCCTACTTTCAGACAGCACCTTAGATCTCAACGTAACACTAAGGCAAGCCTGAGCCTCTGCTCTTGCCTTAACCGTTACCCTAAGTTATTATTTTAATTTAATTGATTCAGTCCTAAGTTGTTCCCAAAATTGTAACAAAAACCAGAAATATGAAACTGACCATCGCCCTGTTCTCGCACTGCGCCCTAGAATTCATAATAACATTAAGGCAATCCTGAGCCCCTGCCCTTACCTTAACCCTAACCCTAACTTATTATTTTAATTTAATTGATTCAGTCATAAATTTTTCCCAAAATTGGTGTTATAACGGCGTTATATTGGCGTCATAACGGCGTTATCTCGGCGTTATCTCGGCGTTATTACGGCGTTATATCGGCGTTATAACGGCGTTATAATGGCGTTACAATGGTGTTATAACAGCATTATAACTGCATTACAATGGTGTTATAACGGCATTATAACGGCGTTACAACACCTTTACAATGGTGTTATAACGGCATTATAACTGCATTACAATGGTGTTATAACGGTGTTATAACAGCTTTATAACGTTGTTACAACAGCTTTACAAAAACCAGAAATATAGAACTGACCATAGACCTGTTCTCGCACTGCGCCCTAGAATTCAAAATAACACTAAGGCAAGCCCGCTATTACCTTAACCCTAACCCTAACTTGTTATTTTGTTTAATTTTCTTCAGTCACAAATTGTTCCCAAAA
This sequence comes from Sphaerodactylus townsendi, assembly GCF_021028975.2. NCBI lineage: Eukaryota > Metazoa > Chordata > Lepidosauria > Squamata > Sphaerodactylidae > Sphaerodactylus > Sphaerodactylus townsendi. The sequence continues at coordinate 100,229,513 of NC_059431.1, read as the reverse complement.
TTGTAAGAAAAACTGGAAATGTGTAACTGACCATCACCCTACATTCAGACAGCACCTTAGATCTCAACCTAACACTAAGGCAAGCCTGAGCCTCTGCTCTTGCCTTAACCATAACCCTAACTTATTATTTTAATTTAATTGATTCAATCAAACCCTAACCTCTGCCCTTACATTAACCCTAACCCTAACTTATTATTTTTATTTAATTTTTTGAGTCATAAGTTGTTCCCAAAATTGGTGTTATAACGGCGTTATATGCACAAGTATAATCGGGCATGCTATATCGGCAAGTTATATCGGCTGCTATAACGGGCTAAGTTATATCGGCGTTTTCGAAGCTGCTATAACGGCAGCTATAACGGCGTTATATCGGCTGCTATAACGGCGTTATATCAGTATGCTCGCAGTTATAACGGCCTCGTTATATCGTATGCCTTATAACGGGCGTTATATCGGGCTTATATGGTTATAACGGCGTTATATCGGCGTTATATCGGCGTTATAACGGCGTTATATTGGCGTTATAACGGCGTTATATCGGCGTTATAACGGCGTTATATCGGCGTTATATCGGCGTTATAACGGCGTTATAACGACGTTACAACAACGTTACAATGGTGTTATAACGGCATTATAACTGCATTACAATGGTGTTATAATGGCTTTACCACGTTGTTACAACAGCTTTACAAAAACCAGAAATTTAAAACTTATTATTTTAATTTAATTGATTCCAGTTCATAGAATTAATTCCCCAAAAAAATTGTGAAATAGCAAAACCAGACATCAAGGAAACTGGACCATCGCCTCTGAATTTCTCTCTCACTGCGCCCTAGAATTCATAGTAACACTAAGGCAATCCTGAGCCCCTGCCCTGCCCTTACCTTAACCCTAACTTGTTATTTTAATTTAATTGATTCAGTCATAAATTTTTCCCAATATGGTAACAAAAACCAGAAATATAAAACTGACCATAGCCCTGTTCTCTCACTGCACCCTAGAATTCAAAGTAACACTAAGGCAAGCTTGAGCCCCTGCCCATAACTTAACCCTAACCCTCACTTATTATTTTTATTTAATTCATTCAATCATAAGTTGTTCCCAAAATTGGTGTTATAACGGCGTTATAACGGCGTTATATCGGCTTTATAACGGCGTTATAACGGCGTTATATCGGCTTTATAACGGCGTTATATCGGCGTTATATCGGCGTTATAATGGTGTTATATCGGCGTTATAACGGCGTTATAACAGCGTTACAACAACGTTACAATGGTGTTATAACGGCATTATAATCCTTTTGAAAATGGAGGAGCAAATGGCTAAATGGGAGGGTGGGCAATTACACAGTTATGGGTGGGGCAGAGAAATAAAGACTGTTTCAGCGTGATCGCATACTTAAGAAAACATCATAGTAAAAGTGCTTGGGAAAACAGCAGAAGAAAATTGAAGGGAAAATGTTTCCAGAACCAAATGGTCAAAAAAGGCCACGTTACTTTGATCTGCACATATACTACACAGATACATTACAACATCCTACATTCTTGGAAAGAAGAACCCGATGCATAACACCGGCTAAATATCTGGTGGTTATGATTTCATAAATAATAATAATAATTGTGGCCATAACTGCCTCCACTGACAGTAAATTTCAGTTTGGAGTGAAGTAATGTAGTAAATCTGAATATGGAAACCAGCTTTTCTAATGTGTCTTTCTCCTATATCTGCAGTCATTAGCAGGTGTTCATACTTATTTCCATGCACGGAAATGGATTTTGCAGGTCATCCTGCTATTAAAGACCCAAGGGCAGGCCATTATAGGTTTTTTTTTCCTCCTGGTCAGTTGGCAATCCTACCCCCTCATCACATAGCAGAATTCTTTTTGTACCTCTCTGTAAATGCCAAAGGAATTAATTTCACCAATAGATCAGACCAACTTCTGCAACAAAATGAAAAATTCTAACTATAACCTCTTGCACCGTGTTGTCAAAACTGGTTGTGAATCATTTTTATGTTGCCAGTAAGAGCTGTATTAAATGTCCATGCTTACCTCCTAACATCATTACTAAGAAAGATGATGAGACAAGACTGATTTTGTACGGAATCTTTCTCCCAGCAAGGAGATAATAAATAAGTTTACATCAGGCAGAGTTTATGAAAACGGTGGAGCAACAAATCTGAGTTTGGTATTTTTCCATTTTTGTTCCACAAATTGTGAGGGCTGACTTAAAAGCACAATATTTAGAGCATCCATGGAGTCCTAGAAATCTCATATTTCATTATAAAAGAGAAAGTTTCTAGCTCTCATGGTGTGCGTGTGTGTTTGTGGTGGGGAATAGTAAAATCATAGAGTTGGAAGAGACCCCGAGGGCCATCAAGTCCAACCCCCTGCAATGCAGGAACACACAATCAAAGCACTCCTGATAGATGGCCATCGAGCCTCTCTTTAAAAACCTCCAAAGAAGGGGACTCCACCACACTCTGAGGTAGTGCTGTCAAACAGCTCTGACTGTCTCAGGAAGTTTTTCCTGGGGAGAGACAGGCAAGAACTTAGTGGACCAGGGGATCTTTTGGGTAGCCAACTTCCATGCTATTACTAAAAGTCTGACACAGAAATGTTTGTTAAATGGATTTTCCCCTTCTTCTGACCTTGCAACGTTTTTATTTCCTGATAGGCATTTAAAGACTAAAATAGAAGGAGCAAAAATTGGCAAGCCGAGATGCAGGGTTACCAAGAGCCGCCGTGCTCTTGGAAAAGCCCCTCCCCCTTTAAATATCATTTAAAAGAGATACACACAGGACTGAGGGAAGAAACTGACCATTCCTGAATGGTACAGGAGAAGAAGCCACTCTAGAAATTCCTAATCGCTCACTTTAACCCTGTGTTTGTGCAGCAGGTGAACATTTGCAAAAATTTCAAGCAGGTGTTATACTGAAATTGCAGCCATTGTGCCATTGTTCTCTGACACTTTTTTGTTTTGTTTTGCTGTCAAGTTGCCATCAAGATTTTTGCTGACCACATAAGTCTGGTGCGGGGGGGGGGGGCTGTCAAGACTTATGGTCACCCATAGGATTTTCAAGGCAAGAGACATTCAGAGGTGGTTTGCCTTTGTGTGCCTTGATGCCCCTTTTGGGGATTCTAGAACGGCAGCTGTGTTAGCTCATAACAGCAAGAGAAAACAGCAGTCCAAGGGCACCTCAAAGACTAAATGCAGCTAAGAAAACAGTGATTTGATCCTGAAGGCACGGAAGGTGGAATCCATACTCAGCATAGCAACTGCCATCCCATCCGAATACTGACCAGGGCCATCCCTGTTCATCTTCTGAGATCTGATGAGATCGGTCTAGCCTGGACCATTCAGATAGCCAGCATGGTATAGTGGTTAAGAGCAGGTGGATTCTAACCTGGAGAACCGGGTTTGATTCCCCACTCCTCCACCTGAGTGGCAGAGGCTTATCTGGTGAACCAGATGTGTTTCTGCACTCCTACCTTCCTGCTGGGTGACCTTGGGCTAGTCACAGTTCTCTCAGGACTCTCTCAGCCCCACCTACTTCACAAGTAGGGGCGAGGAAGGGAGGGGCGAGGAAGGGAGTGGGGCGAGGAAGGGAGTCTTGAGTCTCCTTACAAGAGAGAAAGGTGGAGTTGAGTCTCCTTACAAGAGAGAAAGGTGGAGTATAAATCCAAACTCTTCTTCTAGATGAATTACCTGGCTGTGGAGGATGGTGAATTTTGCATCCCTCCTCCCTTTCTTGCCTAGTAGCACCTATCACAGCCTTTCTATATACACATCCAGACTCCACTTTTCTCCCAACAGACCCCAGTCAACTTAGAACATCATGCTCTGCACCTCCATTTTGTCCTCCCACAATAAGGAAGGCTAGTCTAGAAAGACAGCAAATGGCCCAAGGTAGGGCCAGTTCCATGTTTTGGAAGGCTGTAGGGAGAGAGTGCCCAGGGGCTTCCTCTGTTCTTCTGACCATCCCAGACCCCATCTCTACCATTCTTCTAGCCTACACTCATCCCCACCTACCCGCATGACCTTCCTTTCCCTGCTTTCCCACTCACTATTTGCCCTTTCTCCAATGGTACCAGGTGGTGCGTGCAGATGGCCTGCCAGTAGGGCCACCATTGAACGTCACTTGCACAGCCTTCCTTGGTGATATACAGTGGTGATGGTGGTGGGGAGTCTCAAACTGTGGGCCCTGCCAGAAACTCTAGGCACTGGCAGCTGCCCCACCTCAGGATATACTGACACCAGCCCTGGCCCAAGGTCACCCAGCCAGTTTCCATGACAGAGCGGGGATGTGAGCTCAGGTCCCCTAGATTTTGTTCTGACACTCTGATGTTCTGACACCCCACACTGGCTCTTAGAATCATAGAATCATGGAGTTCGAAGAGACCAAGTCCAACCCCCTGCAATGCAGGAACACACAATCAAAGCACTCCCAACATATGCTGATCCAGCCTTTGTTTAAAAACCTCCAAAGAAGGAGACTCCACCACTCTCCGAGGCAGTGAATTCCACTGTCGAACCGCCCTGACGGTCAGGAAGTTCTTCCTAATGTTTAGGTGGAATCTCTTTTCCTTCACCTTGAATCCATTACTCCGTGTCCTAGTGTCTGAGGCAGCAGAAAACAAGCTTGCTCCCTCTTCGACATGACATCCCTTCAAATATTTAAACATGGTTATCATGTCACCCTTTAACCTACGCTTCTCTAGACTAACCATCCCCAGCTCCCTAAGCCTCTCTTCATAGGGCATGGACTCCAGACCCTTTACCATTTTGGTTGCCCTCCTCTGGACACACTCCAGCCGGTCAATATCCCTCCTGAACTGCGGTGCCCAGAACTGTACACAATATTCCAGGTGAGGTCTCACCAATGCAGAATAGAGAGGTACAGTTACATCCCTCGATCTTGCCACTGTACTCCTATTGATACAACCCAGAATCGCATCATTCCTGGTTGGTAGGCTCACACACAAGCAAGCTCCTGACAGGATCAGCTAACGTTGCGACAAATCTTATTTACCCAGTTCTGTGTGGTGATCTCATGCCGAGATCGGGAGTGAGGTAATCAGCTCTCTCAGACATATGGCATGAGCCACAAAAGGCGTGAAAAATTTCAAGGAAGATTTCCATCACCTTCTCCTTCTGGGGGGGAGTGAATGCCTTGGAGCTTTAGCAATAATATATAAATACGGCAGTGACAACATGCGGACAAGATGTCCACCTATTGCATCCCACAGGCATGAGGCTGACAACGGCTGGGTCTCAGTGTCAAGTTGATGTGTGCTCAGTGCACAGAGTGCGAAGACGGCCTGTTCTCACTCTTTGCAGTGTCCATTATCAAACCCCCTCCAAAGCTATTTTTCCATCTGTCCCTTCCGACCGCCCCTGAGGGGAAGAACCTCAGGCCCCTGGCTGTCTTACTGCCACCTTTTCAGCTGCCCAGTGACAGGCACACAGGACCCCTGGCTTCCTTGGAGGTAATTAACACCTTCCTGTAAGTGTGAATGAAAGCAATTAATATGCTAAGACACACCTGCTCTGGAAAGAGCTGCCCAATTATCAATCATAATGTGTGAAAAAGTGATTGGAATCTGGCTATGCTCAATTATCATCTCCCCCCACCCCCCATCCATGGAAAGAAAAAAACAATATGCAATTCTGGAGTGGATCAAATGCAGTTCGATTGGGGTTTAGGAGCTCCTTAGAGATGAACAAAATTGTCGGGGTATAAGACAAAGCTCCATTTGGCAGATGTCAGTCGGAATGGAGATCTCGGGAGTCTTTTTTATATCCTGGTCAGAGGGTGAGAGAGGTGTTGTAAAGAAGGAACCCGGGATGGAAAAGTATCATGAATATTGTTCAAATATTAAGAAGAAGAAGAAGAAGAAGAAGAAGAAGAAGAAGAAGAAGAAGAAGAAGAAGAAGAAGAAGAAGAAGAAGAGGAGGAGGAGGAGGAGGAGGAGGAGGAGGAGTTTGGATTTATATCCCTCCTTTCTCTCCTGCAGGAGACTCAAAGGGGCTGACAATCTCCTTGCCCTTCCCCCCTCACAACAAACACCCTGTGAGATAGGTGGGGCTGAGAGAGCTCCGAGAAGCTGTGATTAGCCCAAGGTCACCCAGCTGGCGGGTGTGGGAGTGCACAGGCTAATCTGAATTCCCCAGATAAGCCTCCACAGCTCAGGCGGCAGAGCGGGGAATCAAACCCAGTTCCTCCAGATTAGATACACGAGCTCTTAACCTCTTACGCCACTGCTGCTCCTTGGGGGCACAAACTTAGGGGCACAAAATTAGCATCTGTAGTGGGATAAGAATCCTGCCTGGGGAGGCATCCATTGTTCTGAATTTGTGAATGAACTCAAGTTCATCAGGCTCACCTTGTTTCCCACACTTCTCTGCTTTCCTGAACTTCCTCCATGGTGCCATTTTCTGAGTTCCCCCAGTTCCCCCTCACCTGCTTATTTGCATCATTTCTCTGTTTGTTCTTTTATTTTGGAGGGGGGCAATCTTTGAAGCACTGAGTATATGAGTAGAGAATGCAGCACGAGGTTGTGAAGCATTGAAGCATCAATTCCACACAGAACTAAAAACGAGGGGTGGGGGGAATCACACAATAGAGGTCAAGAATCATTTCGAAGGGGTGAGTGTGAACAAAAGGAGATGACTGAATGTGTTTAAGAAACATTTTAGAAAAAAATTAGGCAATTTGTGTGGAAAGGACCATAGCTGACTTATGGCAACCCCATAGAGTTTTCAAAACAAGGACAATTTGGAGGTGGTGTGCCATTCCCAACCTCTGGGTCTCACCCCTGGTATTCCTTGGAGATCTCCTATCCAAATACTAGCCAGGGTCGGGGATTCCTACAATACTACTTTGTACAGGTTCTTCAAAGTGTGAAAATTGGACCAAGAAAAGAGAATGCTGCATTGATTCTGCCTCTCCTTCATTTGGGGATCATGGGCTGCATCCATAACGTTATACACGTGACAGTCATCTTGCCGCATTTATATGAACCAGTTCTGCTTTCTCTGTGTCACACTCTGGTGTCGCACACATGACATGCACCCAGTTATGACATCAGCACTCAAAGAGCAGCATGGGGATGGTGCATACACTTCCTCCATGCTGTTGATGCTTTGGAGGGTGGACTCTATGTCATTGTGCCCCACTGAGGTCTCTGTCTTTCCCAGCTCCATCCCCAAAGCCCCAGGCAATATACCCCACTGAGGTCCCTCCCCAAACTCCAGCCTCCTCGGACTCCACCCCCAAATCTCAAGGAATTTTGAAAGCCAGAGTTTGCACCCCTACAACCAAGGGGTTGTACAAACAGCTCATCTTTTTCTTCCTTAATTACTGATAACAAATGGTGTGAAAAGTTGCCAGTAAACCCTGAGATGATGTCTGTTAAGAAAGATGGAAATAGGTCTGAAAGTGAAGGGTTAAAATAGGGGCTGTTTTACTGCAGAGGACAACTGCAGTTCTAAATTTGTTTTTTGACTGAGAACATCAATGCTGTGACCTCCTTTCTAGTCAGATTGTCAAGTGACTTCGGGCTGCAGTTCTCCATACTTTAACCCTCATTTGTGTGATTCATCTTCATTTTTCTCTCATTTTCAGGCCCCACAGATGAGCTTCAAATACTTTTGGAGGCTTTTAAAGGACTAACCTCCTCTCTACATTTTGTGTAGATGTTACCAAACATCTGAGCCTAAGGCAACAAAGAAGGGTGATATTCCCAAGGGCACCTATAATAGATGCAGCTTTTTCTCAGACCTGCAGGACAAGATGTCCTTGATAATTCTTTCCTGTGCAGTATCTGGCCACCCTCTCTCAATAGTCTCCAACTGGGATCCTCTAAGGCAGGGGTGTCCAACTCTGGTGATTCAGATGTTCATGGACTACAATTCCCATCAGCCAATTGGCCATGCCAGTAGGAGCTGATGGGAATTGTAGTCCATGAACATCTGAAGTGCCAGAATTGGACGCCCCTGCTCTAAGGGAAGTGGAACCTAGACTTGCTAGTCATGCTGATCATCCTGGCGGGGAAAAGGAATTGCATCTCAACCTGGAAGTGATGTCACATCGAGGTGACACTGTAGGAACCACACAGACACTATCTTCTGCTGTCTAGGGTTGCCAACCTCCAGATGGTGGTTGGAGAGCTCTCAGAATTATAACTGGTCTCCAGGCCACAGAGATCAGTTCCCTGGAGGAAATGGCTGCTTTGTAGGGTCGGCTATATGGCATTAGGGCTCCCAGCTCCAGGTTGGGAAACACTTGGAGGTTTTGTGGGTGGAGCCTGAGGAGGGCAGGGTTTGGGGAGTGAAGTGACTTTAATAATGTAGGGTTCTGAGACATCTGCCCAGGGATCTCCACTTTGGGGGCCCTCCCCCATGACCTGGAGATCAGTTATAATCCCAGGAGATCTCTACCCACAACCTAAAGGCTGGCAACCCTAGGGTATCATATCCTGCTGAGATCCCTACTCTCACCGGGCTCCACCCTCTTTAGGAATGTCAAAACCCACAGCTGCCAATCCTAGGCCTTGAGCAAGTGAGTGGGTGGAGTTGCCAGTTCCAGGTTGGGAAACAGCTGGAAATTTTGGAGGAGGAGCCTGAGGAGGGTGGGGTTGGGGGGTGCAGGGACTCCAATAGGGTATAATGCCATAGAATCCATCTTCCAAAGTGCCCATGTTCTCCACGTGAACTGATATCTACTACCTGCAGATAAGTTATAATCCCAGGAGGCCTACATCTACTGCCTGGAGGTTGGAAACTGTATGAATGGATTAGCAGACAAACATCCCCTGGAGGTGGACAGATGGCAATTGTAATGGGTTGTGGCTCCCTTTTAGAGCAGTCATTTCTCCTCTGACTTTTCAAAGACTGTTGTCTAGGAAGCACGATCTTCACATCTTCTGTCTCTGCACATTTGCTAAGAGGACGGTGAAGTAAGATCATGCTCCAGCCAACTAGACTTGTCAACTCTGTGTGGGAAATTCTTGGAGATGACAACCCTGCAGTTGGCCCTGCCAGAAGTACGCACAACTGAACAGGAAGTGGCGCAGTGCTGGTGGCTGATGAGGTGGGAGGAGGCTCTCGACCTGTTGATTCAAAAGAGAAGAAGAAGAAGAGTTTGGATTTATATCCCCCCTTTCTCTCCTGTAGGAGACTCAAAGGGGCTTACAATCTCCTTGCCCTTCCCCCCTCACAACAAACACCCTGTGAGGTAGGTGGGGCTGAGAGAGCTCCGAAAAGCTGTGACTAGCCCAAGGTCGCCCAGCTGGTGTGTGTGGGAGTGCATAGGCTAATCTGAATTCCCCAGATAAGCCTCCACACCTCAGGCGGCAGAGCGGGGAATCAAACCCGGTTCCTCCAGATTAGAATGCACCCGCTCTTAACCACTACGCCACTCCTGCCTCAGAGGAAGAGAAGCCAATATGGGGAGAGGTTGAGCATGCTGGGAAGGAACATGGAGTACCTCTGGAGATTGGGATAGCCTCAGAGAAGCTTGTCAGGGAAGGGAGAGAGCGATGCTCTAGAAGGGTGTATATACAGGAGTGAAAGCGATAAGCTAATGTAAGGGAGACAGGCAGCGGAGGGGCCATCGGAATCACACAGCATCTGAAAAGGAAAAGGCCAAAAGAAGAAGAAAAACCAACCCATCCAGCATGGTGAATAAGGGCTAAGGAATTGCCAAAATGGGGGAGTCTGAAGTTCCCAACAAAGAGCTTCTGGACACGGGTCTGAGGCCCCTGACCCTCCAAGGATGACCCTCCAAGCTTTACTGAGACCTTCTGAATGGCTGGCTTGCTTTTCCTTTCAGCCTTAACCCCCACCCCCCCCACACACACTCATCAAAACATGTGTTTGCTAACCACTTTGGAGCATACAAAAAAGTCTTTCAGCTGTTCAGGCTTGAACCTATTACGCGGAATTGCCAGATGCAATCTAAATTCATTAGCAAGACACAATTAAATCCATGTCCTTCTGCGGAGTCCATTCACAGGTTGATTTGTGTGGCGAGCATGCCTTTCTTTGTCTGAATGGAGCGGACAAAGTACATTCTGTATAAATGCATTAATTGGCGCTCTTTGGCTTTGGGGAACAGATGGGAGAATCCTTTCTGGGCCCTGAATAGCAGATTTATTTATTTTTTGCTCCAAAGAAGGTTCTTTTTCTTTTTTAAAAAGCAGACTATTGCTTTTAGTAATTAGCTGGGAAATAGTTCTTACCCCTTATCTGCCCATCTGCCATCACATCTTTTCTCATTTCTCTGGATCTCTAAGGATACTTCTGCACCCGCCTGCACCATATTGGAGCTTCTGATACTGGTCACCATGCTATGCATTTCATGATTGAACTTGCAAACTGTGCCCTGTTTAAGAGGGAGCAAGCTTGTTTTCTGCTGCCTCAGATACTAGGGTGGAATCCCCACGGTCAATTAATCGTGTGATACTCCTGTGAAATATCAAGGTTTCATCAAGATCTCCTCACTGCTTAATTGCCAAATACAGATTCATCCCAGTTCTGGCGTTCCCTCTCCCCGTTATCACGTGTTTTTAAAGAACCTGCATGGAAGTGCACCTTTTAAAAAAATAAACACCGAATCCAGATCGGTGGGGAGGTTTGGGGTTTGAATCTAGATTTGTTTTTCCTATAGCTATATGTATAAAATAATGATCAAAGCAGCACATGCAACAATAGCTTTAGGCTGGAAAGAAAAGAAAAGATGGACAATCCAGAAATGGTTGGAATACATCTGGAAACAAGTGACACTGGACATTTTCGACATAATAACAAAGAATAAACTGTGGCAAGATAAACAGAGCGAAATCTTGAAGATATGGACCATATACGAGGACTGGATGAAAGAAGCTGGAGTCAATGAGGAGAAATGGGAGAAAAGATTACAAAGAATGAACTTACTGCTGTTTGTTTGACAAAAATATGAAAAATATAGGGGGGAGGGGGGAAAGGGGAAAATGTATTGTTTGAAAAAAAATGAAGAAAAGCATTAACATAAATCTAATATTCAAATGATACAATAAAAATTATAAAAAAAATAGATTTGTTTTTCCCGCCATAGGGAGTGACACGGAGCCTTACAGCCAATCAGAGCGCTGTGGGCTGTGCGCAATGTGCGTACAGCCTTTTTCCCCCCTCGCCGGCAGAGGCTACGTTGAAACGTGGCTGCATGGAACGTGATTTCTGTGCCAACTGTCAACTACAATTAGACTTTTGTGCCAACGCAGCTGTGTGGGTAAAGAGTGCTGAAAAACTTAAAGCTGCACATAAACGTAGCTTAGCGTGTGTGGGGGAATTCTATCTACGCATACACGTAGTGACGTGGCTGTGCAAAAAAAAAAAGTTTAAAAAAATCCCCACCCCAACACAACACAACAGCCAATCAGAACAGACACGCTGAGCCGATTGCGTATTCATTGGGAGTGTAACATTGTTTGAATCCGTGATAGACATTGTGGTCTTAACTAGAAACACGCTGGAGTGGGGAGGGAGAAACCGCAATGAAAAGGTTCTGCTTCTTTTGAAACCTGGTTGTATCTGGCTTTAATTTCTCAGTGGGGATTCCACCTGACATGGAGTAATGGATTCAAGGTGCAGGAAAAGAGATTCCATCTAAACATTAGTAAGAACTTCCTGACCATCAGGGCTGTTCGACAGTGGAATTCACTGCCTTGGAGAGTTGCGGAGTCTCCCAAGGTGACTCCAAAGTGAGCAGTTGGTGGGGGGCATCAGTCTGGTGGGCAAGAAGCAAGCATGAGTGGGAAATGGTGGTGGGGAGGAGGGGGGTCCCCAACCTCTGTCTGCCCAGAGACTCCCAAATCCTGGAGCCAATCATGGGGAAGACTGAAAACAAGGTGTTTTGTGTACAAGTAGATGAATAGTTGAAGAATATCCTGGAACTTGCACTGGCAGACAACTTGTTAGGACAGAATGAACCAGGGACTGGCAGTCAGCACTCAAGTAATATACAGGGAATTGACCAACATCAAGGAGAGAGCTTTTGTGTCAACTGTGGAAGAGAATGAGCATATGTTAGGAGACGAGACAAAGAGGCAAGGGAAGAAAAGGGCTGATTGTGTGTGATGCTGGCGGACAGAGGGTGGCCCTTGTCTCTGTGGTGCTGCAAAGAGCCATCATTTTCCTCTCCCAGTGTGAAAACTTCAAATTTGCAATTGCAAAAAGGTATGCTACACAGGGAGGCTGTTTCAAAATATCGGCTACAAACCACTGAACCATCAAGCAATCTAGTGTGCAATCTAGTGTGTAATGATAATTCACATCAGCTTTACATTGCCTTTTCCGTGAAGAATAGGATGCCCAATTAAGCCACTAGCAGATAACTTCCCACATGCAGTGTACAGTCATGTTCCCACATGCTGTTGGAAGGGGAAGGGGATGCACATTTAAGTCACTTGTACGTAGCAGTATAGCAGTCTGCATGCCATGTTCCTGTATGCTGTTGAACGGGGAACAAGATGCATACTTAATCCACTTGAAGGTGCAGCACATACCCAACTCTTGTGTGCTGTTGAGTGGGGAATAGGGTATACAGTTAAGCATGTTATTGATAAAGAGATTGGGAGGGAATATGGCATCGTGTATAGCCTGATTTCATCATCTCTCAGCAGCTAAACCCAGATGACATTTATTTATCTGGGTTTGTAGGGTGGAGAGTGACCACCAAGGAAGACTCTGCAGGGAAAGGCAAAGGCAAACCACCTCTGTTTCTCACTTGCCTTGAAAGCCCCTTGCTGGGGTCGCAATCCTTCCGTGACTTGACGGCACTTTACACACAGGCACAGATAATAACTTCCTGCGTGCAGTTGAATGGTGAACAGGACTCACAATAAAGCCAGTTGCAGACAATAACATTCCCATAGCACACGACTGCACAACGGTTGCCAAGACTGCATTCTTTCTTTTGCAACTCACCCTCCATACTGTGCAATGCTAACAGGAGAAAAGATGGATGTGTCGGTGGAGACGAAGAGACAGGTGTTGTGGTCCCCTGCTTAGGATAAGGAGGCAAGTCAGCCTCAGCTGCAGCAGGAAGTCACGCTGGCCAGTTGCCTGGAGCAACAGCCACTCTCAGCTGTGCTATTTGTACTCCTTTCCTTTGTGCTGCTCTTCTCATGCTTGGGAATGCATGGGCGCTTGTCAGCCCGACACACAAAAGACAACTTGAGTCTGCAGTCACTCACCAACGAGGCTAACAGAGCCCAGACACCCTCAAGGTGCCCTTCCTTTGCATCTGCTGGCAAAGGCCCCATTTGGAGCAACCCGCAGGATGGCATGCTTGCCGCCCAGTGTTTTAGCATTCAAGTGAGCCAATATTTGCACAGTTTGGAAGTGCTTGTACAGCATGACTCACCTGGTGGAATGAGCTCCCAGCTGAGATCAGGGCCCTGCGCAACATTTGTGAGTTCCACAGGGCCTGCAAGGCGGAGCTCTTCTGCCAGGCTTTTATATTGTGCCAGCCAGCCTGACTGGAACACTGCTGCCTCCCATGGGCGTCTGGTTAGGGTTTTATCGCCATCTGTCTTTTTTATTCTTCATTGTGAACGGTTTTAATGATACCATTGTGTCGGTATTGGTTTTATATTGTACGGCTGTTAGGTTTTTGCTGATGTTTGCTGCCCTGAGCCCTGCTGGGAAGGGTGGGATACAAATCAAGTGAGTGAGTGAGTGAGTGAGTGAGTGAGTGAGTGAGTGAGTGAGTGAGTGAGTGAGTGAGTGAGTGAGTGAGTGAACGAACGAACGAACGAACGAATGAACGAGAGACACGACCAGCTTTGCAGGAGCTGAATATTCTAGCAGTAGAAGTGGCAAAAAGTGAGCTTGTGACTCACGATGCCGACAGCTACTCACTAGGGCCAAAGAGGTAGGGTTGCCAGCTTTGGTTTGGGAGATTAATGGAGATTTTTTTGAATGGAACCTGGGGAGGACACAGTTTTTGGGGTGGGTAGGGATCTCAGTGGGGCAAAATGCCACAGAGTTCATGTTCTAAAGCAGGCATTTTCTCCAGGGCAACTCATCTCTGTAACCAGCTGTAATTCTAGGAGATCTCCAGCAGAGGCGTAGCTCCAAGGGATTGGGAGTGGGGTGCGCGATGCACCAGGCATGTGCCCCCATGGGGGCGTTGCAGGGGCGTGGCATTGCAGGGGTGTTCCGGGGTGGGGCAGGGTGGAGGATGCACCAGTGTACCAGCGCTTTCCCCCCTTGCTACGCCTCTGATCTCCAGACATCACTGGCTACCTTATTGAGGGTACTAATGCCAAGGAGGGTAGTCTGTTGCAGCAAAACCCAACAGCACTCTAATGGCACTTTGAAGATTAAGAAGATTAGGAGACTTAGGGAGCTGAGCAGCCTGTTTCATTTGGCAAAGAGAAGGTTAAGAGGTGACATGATAGCCATGTTTAGATATTTGAAGGGATTGTCATGTTGGTGAGGGAGCAGGCTTGTTTTTTGCTGCTCCAGAGACTAGACCCAGGAGTAATGGGTGAAGAGAGGTTTTTAAACATGGGCTCATTCCACACATGCAAAATAATGCACTTTCAAACTGCTTTCAGTGCTCTTTGAAGCTGTGCGGAATGGCAAAATCCACTTGCAAACAGTTGTGAATTTCTATGATTCTGTGAATTTATTTCAGCACCTTAAGTGTTTATGAATCAGAGCTCACTTCATCAAATGTGGGGACAGGCATAGACATGTTCATTTACTCTGTGGAGAGAGAGAGAGAGAGAGAGAGAGAGAGAGAGAGAGAGAGAGAGAGAGAGAGAGAGAGAGAGAGAGAGAGAGAGAGAGAGAGAGAGAGAGAGAGAGAGAGAGAGAGAGAGAGAGAGAGAGAGAGAGAGAAGGCACAAGCTCCGTCCATAGCTCCCTGTAATCCCTGAGTGGTCAGAAGGCACAGAGGATATTCCCACACATCCACCCCATCTGCATGATTGGCAACACAGTTTTGAGAACACTTGTTGATCACAGAAGTTGTGCACCTGGCCACACCTGGCCACCTGGCCATTTCCTCAGCACGTGCGTAAAGTCGTTACGGACGACACAATGAAGAGACGAGATGCAGCGATATCAGGATCCGGTGGAGAGAAGCCAGCGGCTAATCTGCCGAGCTGGGGTCCCTGGTACCTTTTATTAAGGGTTTGGGAAGGCGGGAGAGCGGGAGAAGGTTGCACAATTCATGACTCATTGGGGCTGCGTACGTGCGGGAGGAAACGTTCCTGTCTGGGTCGAATCCACTTTGGGGTCTTGTGACCCTTTGTCTGGGGCATCTTGTGACCCGTCAGTCAGAGGGGTCTTGTGATGGGTGTGCGTGTGCACCCAGGAGGGGACAGATGACGCAGGCATTCCTGTGCACTTTCTGAGGCTCTACTGGGTCCACTGACGCATCCCTACACGTGCGCCCCATGAAGAACTTATGGTCATAAGCTGTATTTTTGTGACTATTATAAACAATAGATATGCTTCTCTGTATATCAAATTACAAACTTGGAGAATTTTATATGTAGAAACCCCTATATTGCACTATAGCCCGGTTACAGTTTGTTCTGGAGTGAGTGGATAGTTACTGTAGCCTCTCTTTGGTTGTGTGTTTTGTCGCACATGCATGGGTTTGTCGATGCAGTGGTGCATATCAAGTCACTGGGGCAAATGGCATGGAAAGAAATTCAGTTAGGTACACTAGCAGCGGCTGGGTTTTCTGCCTCTGGGATGATGCTGTGTGGCCTGTCTTGTAGCTGTCAAAGGCTCCTGAATCTGTCTCTTTTTTCAAAAAGGACATTCACAGCCACCATGAAGGCTCCCATCCCACCCTAAGATCGTCACCATCATCATTAACTTGGCATTTAATGACAATCATAATGGTCTCAGCAACACACCTTCTTGTTCGTTATAGAGGATTCTCCATTGCATGCTCTGTGTGGCATAAGCAAACCTGTTTGCACATCACTGTTCCCTCTTGTTTGGGATGAGGGGGCTTTGTTAGCAAAGGGAAATGCGCCGCCCAATGTACCATTTGTTAGTGCTGGGTGAAAAAGCAAACCGTTGCTGTTTCTCCTAAAGGCAAAATGTGACCTTTTTCTGCTTCAGTTCCCACTGGGGATTTTCCCCCCATTTATTTCTCACTCTTTCAGCCTTGCTTAGGATTTAGCACAGTTCTGTCACTCCTGACCATACCAAGCCCCCGCTGCCATCTGACAGTGATGGCATCCTGCAGGGCCCCAGCGTGTTGCATTTCCAACGGGACAAATAAAAGGATTTTACTGGTCCCATCCACAACAGCTGTTTACATGCTCCAAGGGCAATGGTGGAGAATGGGGCAGGGTAGGGGTTTAATGTCTATGGCTTACACTTTCCAGTTCGGTCTATTGCCCATGTTTAATTCCTCTCCTGATTTCTTTAGACCTCTGGGACTGATTCTTCGTTCCTCTACCCATCATAACATTACAGACCAGCGATCACAAGAACACAACAGCAATGACAGTGGATCAGCACAGAGGTCCAACAAGTCCAGAATTCTGATTCCAACTGTGGCCACCCAACCGAAGCCTCTGGGAATTCCTAAGCTAGATAGGAAGGTGGTGGACTGTCTTTGGGCCATATTTGAAGGACCATCTCCTTCCATATATCCCTGTGTTTCTTTACTGAAACTGAAGGAATCTGACTTTTTAAAAATAACTTCAATGGTTTTAATTTGTTTTCATAATTAGCCAACTTAGGAGTTGTTATTGTTGAAATATAAAGCAAATAAGGAAATGTCTACTGCAGCTTTTGTTGTTTGGTGGAAGGACTTGATGCATGCCCTCTCTCTCTCTCTCTCTCTCTCTCTCTCTGACCCCTTCCGCACATGCAGAATAATGCACTTTCAATTCACTTTCAATGCACTTTGCAGCTGGATTTTACTGTGTGGAATAGCAAAATCCACTTGCAAACAATTGTGAAAGTGGATTGAAAGTGCATTATTCTGCATGTGCGGAAGGGGCCTTTCTCTGGACATAAACACAACACTTCCCATAGGATTATACAGGAGAAAAGGGCAGATGCAAACTTCTTAGTGAGGGGGCAGAAACCACTTTCTTCCTTCTTTTTCTTCCTTTCTTCTGTGGGCACCATTAAATGGGACACAAAATTAAGGTTCCCTCAGTCCTCCCCCTGCATTTGTTTACTGAAATTACCCACTGCCCTTTGCCATGGTTGAGTCTGCTGGGTTTGTTGTCTTGGACTTCTAAAAATAATTGCAACCCACAAGCCAAGTGAAGTCGGTTTTGCAATTTTAGCGTAATGAATGCTTTGAAATAAATAGACGAAGGCTGTGGTGATGAACCATAGAAAGCTGTATCTGTGTGTATGCTATGCCGCACTACACAGACTAGGCCCTTGCGCAGTCTTCTCTGAATAAACATTGTCTAGAATGTCTTGAGGGCTGCTGTCAATCCAGGCAATGGTTTTTGCTTCTGCCAACTTGCTTCTGACACTCTGACCGAGCCCGAAAGAAACTGAACTTTCTACATTGTTGGATACCATGCTATTGTCCCACTAAAACAATAGTCTGTGGCTGGATGATCTTGCCCATGCAGGAAAACACAATTGCAAGTAATGGTCCTGATGCAACAATAGAGCGGTACAACAATAGAGCAGTGTCCAGCCATGATTCAGGGATTCAGCCCAGCAGCCACAGTGGTATCTCATTTAGCCACTATCTTGCCATGTTTCATGTGTGGCATAACTTTCCTTACAACTGAAAGGAAGATACAGGTGATATACTGAGGTGAGATGCTCCAAGTGGAAAACTTACTCCTGGGTAACTGGATCATATGCTTTCGGAACATTCTGGAATGCCAGTATGGCTTGAGCTACTGGCCAGAGAACGAGCAACCATGAGGAAATCTGCTTCTCCCCCTCGCAGCAGTGGCATAGTGGTTAAGAGCAGGTGCACTCTAATCTGGAGAACTGGGTTTGATTCTCCGCTCTGCCACTTGAGCTGTGGAGTTTTATTTGGGGAACTAGATGAGCCTGTGCAGTCCAACACACGCCAGCTGAGTGACCTTGGGCTAGTCACAGCTCTACGGAGCTCTCTCAGGCCCACCCACCTCACAGGGTGTTTGTTGTGAGGGGGGGAAACGGAAAGGAGTTTGTAAGCCCCTTTAAGTCTCCTTACAGGAGAGAATGGGGGGGGGGTATAAATCCAAACTCTTCCTCTTCTTTTCTAGATGGAACAACTCCACTCAGCTCCTCGGTGTTCAGAGACTGTGGGTATGAAAAGAAGCTAAAATCCCAAGCGTGGCCAAGAATGGCTTTTTTTGGTTGAAAGGCAGGGGGCTAACTCTTGAAAGTAAAGAAATTATTTTGAATGGAACAAAAGGGTGATGTCACTTTTGGGCCCTGCACATGCCACACAATGAAATGGTAGAACCCTGAGAAGGGAGAGTATCCCTTCATACAGCAAGCGAGGAATAACATTTTAGAACGCTGCTCCAGGAAAAAAGAAATCTAGCACATCAAAGGCAAAGACACTAACCCAACCTGCTTCATTATATGTTCTTTTCTTTTTAATTGTTAAGGAGAGGATTTTTTAAAAAAACATAGCAGAACAGCATCCCCTAGTAGGATCTGAAGTACTGCAGTGTATTGATCTCTTACAACGCACCATCCGATACCCTGCCCGCACTGCTTGAGGTTATGGCAGCTTTGGCTTTGGAGTTTCCTAGATTATTGGTTGTAGGGACTTCACCTTCCAGGTAGATGCTTCCAACTCCAGTTTGGCTGTGGACTGGTGCTATCCATGACATTATTAGGACTCTCCCAGTTTGTATCATGCCCCACGCATAGAGCAGGCCATACCTTATCCTAACCTTCCTTGCAGGGTTATTGTGAGAATAAAATGGTGAAGAGAATTATATGTACCCTTTAAGCTCCTATCAGAACTTAGTCCACTTTAGCAAAGATGAAAACTTTCAAGGAAATGGATTTGCGTTCTAAATCATGCATTAATCTGAGATTCAATTTCTCTGGGAAATTCACAATGTGATCCTATGCAGAGTTATGCCTTTCGAAGCCCTTAGACTTCACTGGTCTTAGAAGGTTGTAATTCTGTGCACTGTGGCTCACTTTTCTTTTCTTTTCTTTTTAAATAGTGGAGCAGGCTGACTCATGGGAAGGAGAATGTGCTCAGACTGTTTTTCTGTACAAATTCTCCCTTCCTACTGCACTGTTTCCATCAAAGGAAAGCATTTATGGGAAAGGTTTTTTTTTAAACAAATAGCAATAAGAAAGTTCAACATATTTCTCCCCAATCATTGTTCACAAGTTATAGCAAACTCATGTACCATCTGTGTACAGTGTACACTTGATTTTTTAAAAAAGTGTATTGCATAATTCTCATGTTACATTCAGTTCAATTTTTTTAATTCTTATCAAAACAGTTTAACATAACAGGTAGAAAAATTATGTAAAAATAAGTACATCTATCATAAGGACTCTCAATTTTATCTGCATCGAATATTCTGAAAAATATACATCTTGGTCTTCATCAACGTAGGTAAAGTTTATCTTTACAGGCATTACTGATAATAATAAACTCCATACTTTTCTCTTATTATAAAAGTCCATTAACCTTCAAAACCTCTAGTCATCAGTTCATAGTTCCCTTTTTTATTTGCATAGTCTATCATAGGTTTCCAATTGTCCAAAAATTAATTCAAGTTCTTTTCTTTAAGCTACTGAGCTTAGCTATTTCTGCTAATTTTAGCACCTTCACCCACCACTCAATTCTCATGTTATATTCAACACAGTTGAATGTGTGATATACCCACATTTATCTAGATACTGGACCCTCATTTCAATTGCAAAGAGAACATATAATAGGCCACACGGGATGTACAAGCATTCACTAGAAGATGTAAAGGAATAAAATTGCAAATCCATTATGACTATTAAAAACACAAGAAATGTTAAGTACAGCTGTGTATCATATGCTGTTTGGGCCTGAATAACAGATTTCCAACAAGGTCTGATACCTTCTCACTGAATAATCATTTATACTCTTTGCCTGAGGTACCAGCAATTTTCCAATGGCCTCAATGTCAAAGAATTCAGCATTCGTGCAGGGTCGTAGCACAGTAATAGCCATCTCATGAAGAATGTCCTTTCTTAGTTGTTACGTATCTGCTATAGGCACCCTTTAAAAAGAAGAGAAAATAGGTAATCGCTTGTCACCAGAATAAGGAAACTGCTAAAACTATTGTTCTAATTGTTTTGAAGCACAGCCAAACACCCTACCTGCAAAGGGCAGAGCACGAAGCATAACTCTACACACTAAAGAATGAGAATCCCGAGAAGGTAAATGACTGTACCATTTCAGAATGGGAGGTGTCTACAAACAATTAAAACCAGCAAGCAACACAACCATAAAACTGGTTTGTTTGTTTTTTTTAAATCATCAAACAGGAGGGAAGGAATATCTAAAATAATGATTGCTCATTGCTCTCAGCAGTCTATAACTTACAAGTTCGACCAGGTAGGAGTGGGAGTATGTTTTCATTGCACTTTTAACAGCCCCATTAGGGCAGGTCGGAATAGTCTTGAGGTAGAGGGAATGTCATCAGCAAAAGTTAGTTAGTGTTCTTTGGTTGGAACTGAAAGGATGACTTGTACAAGAATACAAATGGTTAGGATAGCTCAGCCGTGCTTATAAACTAAAATTTAGCACATATGCAATGAAAGAGGCTCTGATTACTACACAATAAAAATCTGAGAAACTGGACATTTGGACATCTGTCCCTCAGGGCCTGTGCCCCAGAGAGGTTATGAAAACTTCCATGCAAGTTAGAAAGTTGGATAGGCCTGAGACCTAGTGGTGAATTGAAACATCTAGCAGTGGAGCATTTTGATAGTCAAAACAGAGGGAAAAATAAAAATTCCCTCATGACAAAGTTCAACTCAGGACAAGGCATACCACCTATGGGACAGAGTATTTGGTTGTGAGAGTTTTGGGATGTCTAGTAGAACATTCCATCTATGCACATAGCCTAAGGCATTACTTCTGTTCTGATAGACACACAGAGGACTTGAAAAGTCTCACTTTGTTCTCAGTGTTTCCTGGATATATCACATTCAGCCTGAGGGAGAGGGGAAACTTCATATTCTTTCAAGTCTGCCAGTTAATTTATAACCACCCCTACCATCTTTGGAATATTTGACAATGACTTTATGCCCCTGGTATCAGCATTAACTACTTCTACAGCATCTCTGGCTTTCAGTCAACAAATTCAATTTCCTCCTGGTTTGTGTCTGATGCTTACTTCATGTTAATGGAAAAATATTTCATAACGTTATTAAATTAAGACCTGGGATGGTGTGATGTTAAAAACAGATTGAAAATTGCAGATCAGCGTCTATGAATAGGCATTTTTGTGAGCATCCCATACCTCTGGAAGCTATCTGTGAGTTTCTGTGGAATCCTTCTTCACATATGCTGTTCACATGAGAAGATCATATTTGGGTTTCCCTCCCTACAAGTTATCATGTTTGTTATACATGTAGTCCGAGATGCAGCTTTATAACTAAGGGCCGATTCACATGTTACATAATCTTTGTGTCTTCCGCAGGTCTGCTTTGGATCCTGTTTCCTAGTTAAGCTCTGGACATTCTCGGAACTTAATTCTCATGTATGCATGGACCCAATTCAGACTAGAACTGTGTGTTGTATGGGAGAAGGGCCACAGTCTTCTGTCCTCAATTTCCCCAATTCGAAACAGCTTTAGTAAACTGCTATTTGCCTCATGAGGAAAACTTATTTGCTCTGATTGCCTACATATAATTTCCCCCCATGAGGCCAGTAGTGATTCCTGAGAGCCAGTGGTGTAGTGGTTAACAGCAGGTGCACTCCAATCTGGAGAACCTGGTTTGATTCTCCACTCTGCCACTTGAGCTGTGGAGGTTTATCTGGTGAACTGGATTAGCTTGTGCACTCCAACACATGCCAGCTGAATGACCTTAGGCTAGTCACAGTTCTTTGGAGCTCTCTCAGCCCCACCTACCTCACAAGGTGTTTGTTGTGAGGGGGGAAGGGAAAGGTGTTTGTAAGCCCCTTTGAGTCTCCTTACAGGAGAGAAAGGGGGGATATAAATCCAACTCTTTTTCTCCTCCTTCTGATGCTGGTTCAGGTAGACTTGATGCACTTCCAACTGGCAAGCAGCAGTGAGAGAAACATTATGAGAAACAAATAAACCAGCAGTATATCCAGTATCACTATGTTACTTCCAGAATCTGGAAGTGATAAAGCATAGTGCTAGCAATTGGCGGAAACTTTTATGATATTAGGCTGCAGCATGCTTGTGAATTAAGTGCCACATATGCAACTCTACACATTTGTTGAGAAGACACACACGGAGGCATGACGAAGGTTTTGCAATGTGATCGGGAAACAGGACTTTCCTACAATTTTGTCTTAAGAGTGGGGAGTGTGAAGTGTGACCCAATAGAGTCAAGATAGAGGTTTATATTGTACATGCTTACATCTTCCAAACAAACAGGATTTTATATCTGTACAGGAGTTAAAGGAGTGCTGGCTGAAAAAGTCTTCCTGCTGCGGAATCCTGTTTTCCTGCATACACTTTTCTAACACTGGATGAATCTGCTCTTTAATACACCATTTTCAGAATGGATTCTGATGTGCTAAGAAAAACACCACGTCTCTAGAGCCGTTGACCTAATTCTCCGTATGCTGCAACCTCTTGACCTTGGATCTCCAAAACCTTGCCATGCCGATAGTG
The DNA here is from genome assembly GCF_021028975.2 of Sphaerodactylus townsendi. NCBI lineage: Eukaryota > Metazoa > Chordata > Lepidosauria > Squamata > Sphaerodactylidae > Sphaerodactylus > Sphaerodactylus townsendi. The sequence continues at coordinate 100,206,697 of NC_059431.1, read as the reverse complement.
CCAGGGCACACGAAGATGCTCTCTGCAATGTCTTTCACATGGCCTCCAGCTGAACTTTCTTTCTGTGCTGGTTAACAAAGGCTTGTTTTAGCTGTTTTGACTGCAGGGCTGTGTGCATTTAAGGCAGGTTCGGAGAGACAGATGGGAAAAAAATCAAGTTCTTCACAGGGGCCTTGAGTTTGTGAGAGGGCCATGGGGGAAATCAGCACCCCCACTAACCTACTTCACTATCCATGACCTAGGACTCGCTTATGTGGTTAAAGACCTGCAATTCTTTCTACAATTCTTGATTCTGAAATGCTGGTAAGAATCAAGTTGTGGCTAACATAATTTGAAGTTTACATATTCTGAAGATCAAGTTGTGGCTAATATTTGTTTACATATTCTGAAGAGTTTACCTCACATCCCTCCAAATACAATTAACTGCAGCAATAACTATAACCAGAGTTGTCAACAACCCAGTGTTTTACTGATCCAAATTTTTAAAATTTTGTTTAAGTATACAGCAGCCCTCATCCAGATGGCCAAGGCTAACCTGATCCCATCAGCAGGATCAGCCCCAATTAGTACTGGGAAGGGAAATCACAAGGAAGTCTGAGGTTACTATGTAGAGGCAAGGAATGACAAACCACCTCTATTCTTTTTCTTGCCTTGAAAACCATATGGGGCCGCCATAAGTTGGCTGCAGGTTGTGGCTTATGCCCCCCACCCACTTTTCTCCCCAGTAGCTACCCAAAGCAATTTCTATGAAAATAGACTGTAGGCCTATGTCTGATTAGTAATCACAGATATTTAATAAACCTTAGGCCAGAACAGACCAGCAGATAGTTGATGTGTCCATGTTCTTATATCAAATTTCATAATTTGGCAAAAGCTCATGGAGTATGAGCACTGTGACACTAAAAGGTGGTCTAAAGCAAAACTGGGCTAGCTAAAAGAACAAGAGGTTGACTAAGAAGCACTGAAGGTAGTCTTCTCTGAGGAGCAAAGCTTGTTTCAGAAGCCTTGGAGCTGAAAAAGGACAGAACAGAAAGAGCTGAATTTGTTAGCTGGAAGAACTGAACTATCTTCCTTGAGAACTGCAGTAGCTGGGAAGAGTTGAGCAATCCTTCTTCAGAGCAGCAGGAACTGGAAGGAGGAAGGAACAGGACTTTCCATAGCTGAACTCCTGAAGAACTGCACTGAAGCACCCTAGTACAGAGCTGCCTCACCTTGTCTTGTCAGAAGAAAAGGGGAACTGCTCCTAGGCCTAGGGCAACTACCAAGCTAAAAGACTCATCTGGTGTCTTTCCAGGAAGAATTTCTGCTCTGGCAAGGAGTTTTTGGGATTCTGCTCCAGACTTGGTTTCAGGAAGAACATAAAGTGCTGTCTGCAAAGGACTGTGAAAAGGACTCTGCTTTACGATAGTGGCTAGGGAACCAGTGTTGATATCTTTAAGGATGTTTTCACAAATGCTTTCTGTTGTAGTTTAATAAACTGGATTTATATTTTGAGTTTATTAGAACTACTCCAGATTTTGAACCTGGACCCTGGGGACTCAAGGGGTTACATCATTCTTTTCTATTTTATCCTAACCACCACCACCAAACTGAGGTTTCTTAGGAGAGCCGAGAGCATGACTGGCCCCAGGTCACCTAGCAAGCTTCTGTAGCAGAGTGCAGATTTGAACTGGGGAATAGATAGACAAACCTGCCAGCATCTTCCATATTTCATCCCACGCTTTGCTATATTGCCTTTGTACTCATAAGGATGGCATTTCTGGAATCAAAATAATGCCAACTACAACAAAGTTCAATCTGTAATGATCATCAGAGCTTTTATATTTGTTCATTGTGGAGACATTTTTAAGCATTTGGTTTTCCTGACATCCAAACCTGAACATACCTTATGAACACATCAAACTATCTTAGTGAGACCACTGGCCTCTCACACACATGTCTACATTAATTGATAGTGGCCTTCCAGGGTTTCAAGTGGAGGTCTTTTACATCATCTCCAACCTAAGCCTCTTAACTGGATGCATTGACTGAACCGGGGACTTTCACTGTAGCCCCTTCATTAAAAACTCAAGCATTGACCCACTAACTAAGATCATCTGAACCTTCTGCTCACAAAACATGTGCTGTATTAATGAACCATACCCAGGCTTGCTATTTACTTGCGTGGGGCAGGTAAATCTCCACCCCCCAGAAACTGAGGAGCAGCAGGAACAAAGGCCAGGCAAAGGTTTCCACAGTAATGCTCTAGGAGTTTCTCCAAGTCTCTCTGGTCTTTAACATAGAGATTAGGGTAGGGATTAGGGTAGGGATGGGGATGAGGTTGGGAACATGAAGGGTATGTGGTGTCAGTGACATCACCAACATCACTACATCACTTCTTGGTACAACCCCCTTCTTGCTACAAGTCCCTTGGAACTCTATAGTTTTGCCATACAGTTCCCTGCAATTCCTAGAAGTACTGTTGTCCGGTTCAGCAAAGGTTAAAGTGAGAAATCCTCAGTTTCTAGAGAGGCTCCTTTCCACTTTTTTCAGTAAGGATTGTTGAGTTCCCTCCCTCCTTTCCTTTTCTATGTATGCTTATTTGTGTCTCCTTTAAAAGGCTGGGGATAGAGGGAAACTTTTTCAGGGAGGTGTGTGTGTCTGTGTGGTAGCTCATAGTGGCAGTGCATGCAACTGCAGTAATGTGGCCTACTTTAATCATATATATTTGCAAACTGCCTGTACATGACAGCTTCCTTCCCCAAAACTGCTTCTTTCCAGCAATGCCCAGAGGTGTAAACAAAGCTGGTAGAGAAAACAGCTGGGAGTATCTGGATGCTTTCTTTTTTTATAGAGCCGTTAAAGAAATCCGCTTGCAAGCAAAGCTCAGTGGAGGACTTTGAACAAGAGGTCCCTTCCCATTTTGCAGACCCAAGCTCTGAACATGGCACAGTCTGGTCTTTTAATTATGTCTTGCCTCATCAACATTCATCACAACATGATAAGATCTAGTTTTTAATAAGATAAGCACTTTTGAATCCTGTTTCAGCGCAGTTATTTTGATTTCAGTGGTTTAAGTACAGGCTTTTTTATTTTTGACAGACTAGATATGAGCCCACTTGGAAAAACCCACTGGGTTTTGTGAGCAGACTAGATATGAACCCACTGGGAAAAAATATTGCCCCCCAAATAATCCTTCAAGTATTTTTCCCCCACTATTTGTACATTTTTTTTATTTCATTCAAACCTCTATAATCTTTACTTCTTCCCCTGACCTCTGAAACTTTTTCTTTTAAATAAAACTTTTTTTCTTTCTATTTCTTTTCTGAGCTTTCCTTTTTGTAGAACTCCCTGAAATGTTAAGAAATCAGGCTTGGAGGTTGGGTATGACAAGCTAAAACATTAGCTCACAGAAATCCTTTGTGAACATTTTATGTTTGTGTAACAAACATGGACATGACAATTTTAGAAAGCAGAACATTTTTAAAGACTGCTTGCTTATTCATGAGTAAGTTGTCATGTACTTTGCATGGTTGCTATGACTCTCTGCAAAACCCATCCTGAATCAACAGTCTGTTTTCCTATAGTAAAATATTTTGCATTTTTAATCATAGAAGGACTCCTTGAGAGATTTCAGAGTTTACATCCAGCATTTTAAATACCAGTTTGGTTTAAACAAAAAAAAATCCTCCAAAAACAACAGTGAGCTGAATCCAGAAATGGGTTCTGCACAGTATTTACAAGGATACCAAAATAAAATTTTCTTCAAGTGCTCACAAAGTAGGGAGTAAACTTAAGAATTACATGGAATTTTTAAAAAGTATGGTCAAACCAAACATGAGTCAGAAGATTTATAATTGGGACCTCCTATAGTTTGTATTTTAAACTAATTAACAGCCCTATGTGTCTACCTTGAAAACCAGAGAAGGGTTGCTGGGGGATTTCCATTGCCCTGCTAGCTCGATGGCAAGCAAAAGCAAGGTTGAGGTATATATGCAGAGTTGATACAAAGCATACAGAGATGCAGCAAGTTGCCTCTCTGATGGTAACAGGGTCCTCAGATGATATTGCCACATAATCCACCTGCCAAAGCGTCGATTTCCTCCAGGTGAACTGATCTCTGCACTCCTGAGATGAGTTTAATTCCAGGGGATCCTCAGGTCTGGCATCCCTACGCCAGCAGGTACTGTGGTGCCATTCAGAAACATTGGTTCAGGCTGAGATCTAGTAAAAATCATGGAAGCTTCTCTGTCTGAGAACCCAAGGTCAAACTGACTATAGTTTCAAAGAGTGAGATGAAGAAGCTGGGAAACTGGCACAGATACTGATCAGACCATTAGGCTTAGTGGTATCAAGGCTGAAGAAGCTGGAGGGAGTTGTTCCATCCAGTTAATATGAGGACCTGGGAGAAGGTCATTGTTCAATTAGAGTTAGACCCTATAAAGCTGCAAAGTTTTTGGTTTCATTATGGCAACTCACCCGATTGGTTGGGTCACTTGATTGTTTGGGTCATCTGATTGGTCAACTAGAATCATGGGAGTCATTGGGCATAAAGGAAAGCTCTTGCGTTCTAGTTTTGTCCTTTGCCTGGATTATGTATGGGACAGCATAGTGTAGTGGTTAAGAGTAGTCTCTAATCTGGAGAAACGGTTTTCATTCCCTACTCCTTCACCTGAGCATCAGGCCCTTATTTGGCAAACAGGATTTGTTTCCCCACTGCTACACACAAAAGTCTGCTGGGTGACCTTGGGCTAGTCACAGTTCTCTCAGAACTCTCCCAGTCCCATCTGCCTCACAAGGTGTCTGTTATGATCAGAGGAAGGGAAGGAGTTTGTCTGCTTATGGTTGACTGCTTATGGTTGCAAAAAGCAGGATATAAATTCAAACTCTTTTTCTTCTTGATTCTGGGTAGGCCATGTTTGCTACAATCAGTTTTGGTCTTTGAACCTTTGTTGAACTCAGTCTTGTCAGGTAACATCTGGATCTAGAGGATCAATGCTTGTAAAGGTGCTTAGGTTAGATATTTAGCTTTATGATTTTATCCTTTCTACTCATGTATTGTATATTTCTGCACATTCTTTTGATAATGCTCATTAATTATACTTTGTGGGGATCTTGGGTTTTGAGGCTCCCATCTGAAACGAGTACTTTAGCCCTTATTGGCCGCAGCCACAAGAATAACTGTTTTCTGGAACTCAGCTTGCAAATGTCCTGCTTTGAAGGGCTAACTTTTTAATCTTAGTCCCAGCAGGGCTAGGCCTCTTAGTCCTTCGACATCTGGTTGCTGAGTTGGTTACTGGCAGTGGTCCTAGAGTGACCTTGGGGTTTCATAACATCACACACTTTGTGGTTCGTCTTTGATGATCTGTCACATTTAAGGAGTGAGTAAAAGCTTTTCACACCATATACACTGAGTTGGGAGTAATTCCCACTGAAATCACATGGGTTTGCCTTTTGAGAAAACACGGGTAGAATTGGGGTTGTGTGGCTTCTGGAGGGCCCCTCAGGAGACTACAGTCTCTCTAGGCCAGGGGTAGGGAACCTGCGGCTTGAGAGCCGCATGCAGCTCTTCTGCCCTTGCACTGTGGCTCCACGAGCCGAGCCGCTGGCCCCATCCTTGCCCACCCTGCAGGCAGCAGGGCGGGCGCACCAACTACCCTTGGCCGGCTGGGCTGCGCCGCGGGCTTCCCCTCTCGCCTGCCCCGTTGGAGCGGGGTGGGCGCTTTCCCGGTGGCTGGCAAGGCTGAGCCGCTGGCCCCATCCTTGCCGCATCTATGCGCTTCTCAGAATGAGTGGAGTAAAAGGTAAAAAAACCCCAATATATACAGAGTTATCTTTATTTTAAATGTCAAAAATTATTTGCGGCTCTGAGTGTTTTCTTTTCCCATGGAAAACGGGTCCAAATGGCTCTTTGAGTGTTAAAGGTTCCCTACCCCTGCTCTAGGCCCATTGCGTGCTATTGTTATTTTAAATTTCAACAGGAAAACCCGGCAGGGATCCTGACCTTTCCAAATACTTCTGCCTGTGTCAATGGGTATTATTCTCCCTTGTTCAATTCCATCTTTGCGGGCTGCTTGTCAAGAGAGTTTATCAATTGAAAGCAGCCTTTGGTCGCTTAATCTGGAGAACAAAGTATTTGATAATGAGAAAAATGACATGGCGTAATGAGTTGTGTTGAGTGAGGAGCCCGCGCTCAGCTGGGTAGCATACTGAAGGATCAACCCCCACGTTCAAAGCGACAGAGTGACATTTTTCAAGAGCAGTTGTGGACGACTGCTTCGGACAGGTGACAAGACAGCGGCTTGATCAGGCAATAACCTTTCATTTTCTATGGACAAGTGAGGTCCACGGGAGGAAAAGGGGCCCGGGAGAAAATCCATCACTCGGCACTCCGATGCAAAGTGGCACATGAACACGTGCTGACAGACCGAGATTCAGCCCTGTCTGTCAAAATGACAAACGCTCACCATTTGGAGATTCCAACATATGTTTCATAAACTGCGCAGTGCACTAGGCATGGTGGCTGCCGCTTGTGACTGATTTCGGCTTGTGACTGATTTCAGGGCAGGGTGGACCAGCCACCAGGGCAAATTAGGCAATTGCCCAGGCAAGATGCGACCCCTCCAGAAGGACATGCCTCATCTATGAAACTTCTGGGGTAACACAGGGTTGGATCCAGCAGTCTATCAGTGGGGGAAACGTCCCCATGTTTTCCAACTCCCGCTTTCCAACTCCTGGAAAGTTTATTCCTGAGGACTGCAGAACAGCCGGGGTGGTATAGTGGTGGACTCTAATATGGAGAAGCAGATTTGATTTCCCACTCCTCCACATGAGCAGCAGACTCTAATCTGATGAACCAGGGTGTGTTTCTCCATTCCTACACATGAAGCCCGCTGGGTGACCTCAGGCCAGTCACAGTTCTCTCTGAACTCTCTCAATCTCATTTACCTCACAAGGTAGTCTGTTGTGGGGAGGGGAAGGGAAGGAGTTTGTAAGCCGTTTTGAGACTTCTTATGGTAGAAAAAGCAGGGTATAGAAGAAGAAGAAGAAGAAGAAGAAGAGGAAGAGGAAGAGGAAGAGGAAGAAGAAGAAGAGGAAGAGGAAGAGGAGGAGGAGGAGTAGTTTGGATTTATATCCCCCCTTTCTCTCCTGCAGGAGACTCAAAGGGGCTTACAATCTCCTTGCCCTTCCCCCCTCACAACAAACACCCTGTGAGGTGGGTGGGGCTGAGAGAGCTCCGAGAAGCTGTGACTAGCCCAAGGTCACCCAGCTGGCGTGTGTGGGAGTGCACAGGCTAATCTGAATTCCCCAGATAAGCCTCCACAGCTCAGGCGGCAGAGCTGGGAATCAAACCCGGTTCCTCCAGATTAGATATACGAGCTCTTAACCTCCTACGCCACTGCTGCTCACCAACTCTTTTTCCCATGTTGGTAGTATGAAGGGTTGCCAACCTTCAGGTAAGGGCTGGAGATCTCCCACAATTGCAGTTGATCTGCAGGTGAGATCAGTTCACCTGGAGAAAATGGCTGCTTTAGAAGGTGGACTCCATCGCGTTATACCCCACTGAAGTTGCTCTCCTCAGTAAACTATCCCCAAATCTCCAGGTATTTCTCAACCTGGAGCTAGCAACCGTAGTAGGGAGGATGGAGGGAGAAAGGGGCCAAAACTGCCTTTCTGCTTCCTCCATCGAAGCAGTTCTTCTGAGAAAGAGATGTGATTTTGTTTCCTTCCACCTCCCCACTGCAGCTTCCCAAACTACATACCTTTAATTCACAGGAGTGCTGAAACCCCAGGTTATAAAATGTCCGGGGGTCAGAAATTATTGCTGGGGATGACAGAACGTGGGGAAAATCTGCAACTCTGGATTCCAAGTTTTGCTGGATATCATCTACTGAGATGTTTACAATTTTCTTTTTTTGGAAGAAGCACACAGAAGTTTAGCAACTTCTCAGCTGGTTGATGCATATTTTGCATTCTGGGGGACAAGAAATGCAGTAAAAGCTTTGTTATTCTGCACTTGAATACCTGAAACACTCTGTGTTGCTGTTTTCTGCCATCTAGTATTAGTAAAATTGTTATGTATAGGAATGCTTTTAAATGATTTTCCTGTTTATATTGTTATATTTAAAGGTTGTGAGCTGCCCCAAGCCTAAAAAGTGAGGGGTGGCATATTAAGTTGAATAAACTAACTAATTGGCAGTGCCAGAGGGCAAGTTCCTCTATCGTAACCACCATTCCTCTGCATATTGGAATATGCATGTCCCCTGTGCCTACCTCTGCAGTCAATGGCTGGATGCCTCTGGTGTCATCCTTGGGAATGGTTTCACCCCTAGGAATGCCAGACATGCACCCCTGGCCACCAATGGAGATGGCGAGAGGTAAAGGTGCTACGAAACTCTTCAAAATTTGCTGGAGGAACTTGGAGAAGAGAAGGACCACATAGTCCACCCTACAGAGTACCCACCAGGGGAACTGGTCCCCATAGACTGGAGATGAGTTGTAATTCCTGGGGATCCCCAGGTCCCACTTGGGAGACAGTATCCCCACATCCCCCTCAACCTTCTGAGAGCTACGTTCCCCCTCCCATCCACCATACCCCTGTCTTTAGGCACGCATGGTCCACGCCCATCTCCCAATCCCATCTTCCAGACACCTGGCTTGATACCTCTTACTACTGTTGGACTTCTGATATCTAGCACCACCAGCAAGCATCATCCTCAGATGCCTCCTTTCTCATCAACTTGCCTCGAGCTCTCAGGAGCCAGCTTTGCCACCGGTCTCCCAGGCAACTGGCCTACTCATGTGATGGAAGTAAGGGTGCCCTTGAGGCTCAGGGGAAGGGGCCCACCAGGGTAGGATGCCATTGCCTCGGCGTTCCCAAGAGGGTGGGGTTGGCACAGGATAATAAGTTTGAGTATCAGGCACATTTGATGAACCAGCAACCCCAATGCTGATAAGAAAGCTTTTCCTGTAGTGGATTGCAAATGCAACTGTATATCCTTTGTAATGTTTGGGTCTTCTGACCTAAAATACTGGGCAAGCAACATCAACAGTTGGACCCATTCTTACAGTGATTACATTTACCACTGTTTTGATAAAGTTCCAAAGGTGAGCCAGCATGGTGTGGTGGTTAAGAGCAGGTGGACTCTAAATCTGGAGAGCTGGGTTTGATTCCCCACTCTTCCACATGAGCAGCCAGCTCTTATCTGGTAAACTGGATTTGTTTCTCCATTCCTACACGTGAAGCCTGCTGGGTGACCTTGGGCTAGTCACAGTTCTTCAGAGCTGTCTCAGCCCCACCTACCTCACAAGGGATCTGTTGCTGGGATAGGAAGGGAAAGGAGTTTGTAAACCCCTATGAGTCTCCTTACAGGAGAGAAAGGTGGGGTATAAATCCAAACTCCTCCTCTCCCTCTTCTTAAAATAAGAAAGCAACCCAGATACCTGTTTTGCAAATCCAGCAAGTGTCCTGGCTCTCTCTTCTTTTCACCCCCTTCTTCCATCTCCTAAAGATTTTCTACACTGCGCTGTGCTATTACAGGGAAGATATATATTTAAAATCCACTTCAAGGGCTATATTGTAAAATAAAATAAAATAGCCTCCAGGTCCCCGTGCTGGCTTGTTTCATCTTCATAGGAGCTGAAATTTTAAAAAATGGTATCAAGTCATGGAAGAGCAACAGCCGCAAGAGCCAGCGGTGCTTTGGCAAGCTCAAAGGCAGGAAAGGGCAATATCTAGATCGTGCCTGGGAGTTCGGTGCCCCCCCGATGAGCTTGAGAATGAACGGCACTAAGGATAACCAGCGACTGCTGAGAAAATTGGAGCCGCGTGTCAATAATTTATTAACAGCGGTTGCAAACCTCTGTTGCCACATGCGACTCTTCTCTAGGACGTCTCAGTCTCTGAAATGTAGAACAGAGGGAGGGGCACAAGCCATCCTGCCGATACAACTAGAATCCTGGGGGTTTTGCTGGGACAGGTTGGGGTGAGGGTGACAAGAAATCACAGCAGGTATTGCTGGTTCTCCTCAATAATTCATGCGGTGTATAGATGACGGGATGACCTTTGGGAGATTAAAGGAATACACCGGAAAGGAAGTGTGTGTGTATACACAAGAGAAGGACCAGGGATTTGGAGCATTATTAAAACAAAGAGTCAAGCTGAGAAAAGCAGTGGAAAGGGAGACACAAGGCTCTGGTACAGATGTTAATATTGGTCATTGATGGATTTCAAGCAAATGTTACTAAATGATGTCGCCTGTGCAGCAATCTCCGGGGGGAAAAGTAGCCAGCAAAAACAGCTTGATCCATTTTGAACCCAGGCACGTGTTTTAGCCAACAAAGGAAGAGATCAGTAACAAATGACTCTGATTTGCTATCATGGAGAAGTTTGCCATGAATATAGATCTGTTTAGGACTGTAGAAATAAGAATAAAAGTGCCCACAGAAGACCAGCATCTTGGTACTGGTGCCATTATTGTAACTAGTTTTTGCTACTGGTACCATTACTGTGATCACTCACAAGGCTACCTGGAGTCCTTTCCTATGGAACATAAAATCTTTGGTTCTGCCTCACTGGATCTGACCCAAGGGCCATCTAGGGCCCACTCCCCACTCACCATAAGCCGCGGGGTCACCTCTTTAAAAGACACGAGGATCCTGGACGTTCCCCACGTCACCAGCGCCCACTGCGCAGCTGCCTGGAATTTTCCGCTCTCCCACCTCCTTGCTGCGCAGCAAATTAGGTCCTCTGCAAAGAGCAACATTTTCAAAAACCCCGCGGGTGCCGCGGGGTGGTGGGGGTGGGGAACCTCGGCTGTTTACACACGGCTGATTTGCTGTGACGCACAGCTTCCGGCCAATCAGGAAACAGGAACCGCCATTTTGTTTAAGGAGGGTGTCCTTGTCAGAAAGTGGGTGACATGAAGCTACGTGATGATGTAGACAGGAGGCGACATCCTCTTTTACAATGCACGCTCGCAGAAATTGAGACGTATGCACAACGCGATGTGCCAACATTGCTCCCTTTGCTCGAGCTTTACGGCTTTGCGGGCGAGCCTATCAAAAACAACTTCTCGTGTCAGCCAATCAAAATGGAGGCCCGCCTTTGGCGGGCCGCCACTTCCATGTGTCCATGACGCACACACGTGCCAGCCAATCAGAACGCTCGATTGCCACGGAACTCCTCCTCTTGCTCCCCTGCGTTTTTTCCTGAATGGCAAATGAGTGGGGAACAAATGTCTCCGTGGTCAAAAGCCGCGGAGGCTTTTCTACGCGGGGTCGCTGCGGCGTTGCACTTAGAAGAGGTAAGTGGGGAGTGGCCCTAGTTCAACTGGCCAGCAAAATGCCTCTGGAAACTCACAAGCAGATAGCCTTCTCCAGTTGCTATGTCCCCAACATCTGGTGACCAGAAGTAAATTTTCCCTATAGATCAAGGCACCATATAGATATCATGGCTCGTAGCTAGGCTTAAATGCTTTTGTGTAAAAGTTAAAAGTTACTATTTCAGTCTCTGCATGTATGCCAAGCTTGATTCTGCTTCTGACCTGGAGTGTCATAGGGGAAAACAAATGAAAGCTATTTGAAAGTGCCTTTTGGGGTCCTTTTATTTTGTTTTTGATTTTTTTCATAGCAGTAATAAAACATTTTCAAATCATTTTTAAAACGTCAAAAACATTTATTTCCGCTGTGTGGCATGGACAATTGCTGTGTTCAGATGTGTGAGTTGGGGCATGTTCTATAATGTGATGGTGACTTTGAAATGACCTGGTGCAAAAAAAATCGTTGTTTGGTTGTGGTGGGGGAGGGCGGTTGCCTACACCGGGGGAGGAGGGGGCAAAACTCAAATTTTGACCCGGGCTCCATTTTTCCTAGCTTTGCCTCTGGATCCCAGTTTAACTTCTGATCGGATCCTTCTTCCAAAGAGTATACATTGTGATCTATGATCTTACTCAACACGCTTAGTGCACTCATTTTTCTGCATTCTGTGAAGTGATAAAAATGTGACATAAACCTCAAGGTTCTGATTGTGATTTAGGGCTCTCTTTCAAAACATGTGTATGTATATATCTGGGCCTATCTATCCGCATTTAATTTATATGGCTTGTGCTCAACAACACATTCTGTGCAACATTAATTTCCCAACAATCGTGGCAAATCCTAGCCTTTCCTCATTTACAGCATCATAAATATTCTGATCTATTCCTTTAGTCTTCTCATTCTAAAGCTTTAGAAATGGTGTCTGCCTCATACTGTGCTCACTGAAAAAGTTCAGTTCTTAAATAGGGGGCTGTTTTCTATTGCTATTGTATGTATTCTTATGGACCTATAGTATAGACCAGGGGTAGGGAACCTGCGGCTCTCCAGATGTTCAGGAACTACAATTCCCATCAGCCTCTGTCACCATGGCCAATTGGCCATGCTGGTAGGGGCTGATGGGAATTGTAGTTCCTGAACATCTGGAGAGCCGCAGGTTCCCTACCCCTGGTATAGACCATGTTATGCCCCCAGAGAAGCTTTTATTATTTTTTCATTAAGCATCAGTTTCTCTATAGTTGTAATGGGTTTAGTTCTTTGTATAGTTTTTTTAAGGGAGGGAATTTTAGTGGGCCCTGTCCCTTTTAGAAATTTCACTAGAGGCAGTTATTACCCAGAAGTCCCCCTGGCCATCAGTCAGTCTAAGGTGCCTAGGGTAGTTGGAAGGCTGCAATATATGTTGCATCCAAGGTGTATAGAGATAGCATAAAGTTAAGGTGTACAAAAGGTAGAATCCAATTAAAGGACACTCAAGGAACCCAGAAGAAACACAGACAAAGTGGATACTTTCTTGGAAGCAGTCTCAAGCTTCAAACTGTTCCAGTCAAGCAAGTACCTCATTTTAGTCAGACCCTGGGAGGAGTTAGGGTCTCAATTCTTTTAAGCAATAAACCTTGTTTTTGAACTGTTACACCTTGCTTGTGTGTCTCCCACTCTGTTCCACCCAAGAACAGGGCACCTTTAGATTGTTTTACTTGGGGGACAGACCAGACCAGATGTGGGTGCCATTCCTCTCCTTTGCTGTTCTGTTCGTACAACTCAGTTCCATGAGGAGAGATCTGATCTCATTCATCATCCCACATCTCCAACTGATTTCCTGACTCCTGGACTGGGGCATAGCCAAGTTCAAGTTTGTGAAAGCTCTCAGACTAGACGTCTCCATTTTGTCCCCAGACATGTGAAAAAATAGAAGACAGTGACTTTGAGAGGGCACAAAGTGTATTCCACTGCTAGCCGTGCCTAGAGCGCACAAGAGACCATATCACCACTTGTCCAAAAGCAGAGGTAAAGGAAATGGTGTCTAAGATCGGTGGTGAGTCCCTTAGGAGACCCTGGGCCAGGTCAAATCCCTGATCCCACCCAATTCTGATGCCAGTCATTCTGGGAACTTTTCCTTAGCCTGTTTTGCTGACCTCATGCAGGGTGTATTTCAGAAGACACAAGTGGAAGTCTTCTGGGACTTCAATGGCTCAATTTCATCTGCACTCTCTTCAACAAGAAGGAACTCATTCCGTCCAACTTTGTTTCCCCCCAAATAAGGATCACCGACTCACCTTACCTCTCCTCAACTGCAACCACTCTGTTGAAGTCTTCTCTCTACATTAAACTAACCTAAATAAATACATGCATAAATAAATTTCTTGTACCTCAGATAAACAGGAACCTTTTGAGCATCTGTTTCCAGGAAAGCTGCGAATCCAATCATGTTGAGCAACCTTTATTATCTGTACAGGTGACTAAACTCTGGGATGCCTGAAACCTGCCAGTCTGGTTCATATTCTGCATGCTGGTTGTGAGCAAGGAGCTCGTGTTTTCTGTGATGCTGTTAGGCTGTTTGTGAGCATCTCAAGGCCGTGTGGTGGATTACTCCCCTTGTAGAAAAGTAAAAAATGGTGCAAGCTGCAGGATTTCATGCATGCTTGTTTTCACATATCCAGGCCTCACCCTCACTTCCGATTGATGTTTCTGCATGCCGCTTAGCAGTCAATCATTTAAACAGAGTGAGCGAAACCCTCAGTCAGCCAGTGATTATAAATAAACTCAATTTTTTTTAAAAAAAGTGACACCATTTGAGATTCATTTAAATCTGGGCAATTCTCGAGGTTCTTTTGTGCATTTTTGCACAGCCTTATGACACTCATGCCTCCCCCACCATTTAATTATTTCACTCAGCTATGGAAAATGGTCTGTTCGCCTGCCAAACATATTCACTGTGAAGTTCACATCATCTCTCATTAAAGAGAAAGAGGATAGAAAAGAAGTCATCAACTAGTACCTGATATCTACGAGCCTGCATTTTCATGCATGTGTGTTAGAGTAAAAATTTGCCTCCCACTCAACTCATTGACTTCTGGAAACCCAACATCCCCCCCCCCCCACAAAAAAAGGACAAAGTAGGTAGCAAAATAAGGACCAAGTAGGTCCTGGTTTACTGGGGTAGGAACCAGAAAATAGCGTCCATCAGTGGTAACCAGGGGCATAAGGATGAAAGCATCTAACAAGAGCCTTGCTAGATCTGACCAGTGGCCCATCAAGTCCAGCATACTGTATCACACAGTGACCAACCAGTTGTTGTTGTTGTTGTTGGGGGGGGGGGATAACAAAGAGGCCTTCCCTGTGTGCTGCCTCCTACTCTTGGTATTCAGAGGTTTACTCCATCTGAACGTAGATGTTCCTTTTAGGTCTAAACAAGATGTAGAATTTGACAAATCACCACTGCGAAGGCTGTTATTGCCCTGCTGGAGGTCTGCATATACAGTACTCACGCATGAAGCCCTCAGTGGGAAAAAAGCATTCTCCTGGAGTTATTTGATACAGGGTCACCAGCTGGTGGTTGCCACCTGGCAGGGAGGCCAAGGGACATGGGAGACAGTGTTGTGGCAATACTGTGACTTCACTTGTGGAGAAAAGTTCTAAGTAACATTGCATCAGAATCATCAGAAATACTACATTTTTACCATACAGTTTCTGGTAAATCCTGCAGCATCACACCGACACGATGACATCAGTTCCAGATTTGCCCCAGAGATGACATTACAGCATTGCTACAGCACTGATTTCCCCAGCATCTTCCCCCCTCCCTCTGCTCTACTGAGTGGTGGCTGGTCTCAGGAGCTTCCAAAAGAAACTCTCCCGACTGATGGTCCTAATCTGGTATCTGGAAAATACTGTGGGGGAGAAAGGTGAATTCTGTTCTCTCTCCGAGACCCTGTTGGAGTTTCTCTGCACAGAGAAGGAGCTAGCACTCTGATTGAAAGGGAAAAAGTAAATTTTGATTAGGATGTGCCTTTAGGACAGTGGTGGCGAACCTATGGCACGGGTGCCAGAGGTGGCACTCAGAGCCCTCTCTATGGGCACGCACAAACAGAGTTCATCTCATGGGGGGGAAATCGCCCTCACATACACATCTAGGCTGGCCTGGGCCGCTGGGCTCAATTATTAGTATTAAACCTAAGACCTAGTTTTGGGGAAGCAGTGCAGGTAACCCTGTTAAGTGCTGTTAAACCCCACTGATTTTCATGCAAAGAACTAAAGTACGATCCTTTACCTGGGAGTAAGCTTGGTTGCTGGCAATGGGGCTTGCTTCTAAGTAAACCCTCCTAGGGTCATGATTACCCGTTCAAAGAGTTGCATGGTTGCTTCAAAGCAAAGCCAACGACTACCACCAAGCTTACTCCCGCGTAACGCACGCCTCGGAGCTAATCGTTTTTTCTAAACTAAAACCTCAGTATTCAGGTTAAATTGCCATGTTGGTACTTTGCAATAAATAAGTGGGCTTGGGGTGGCAGTTTGGGCACTCAGTCTCAAAAAGGTTCGCCATCACTGCTTTAGGATAAGAAAGAGGGAAAAATAACATGCTGCTATCTTTGCTAGCTAGGAAGAGTCTCTGCAACTAACTTCTGAGAAGAATCAGGATATTAGACCTGAGCGTATTGGTCTAAAGACAGACAAGGGGTAACTCAAAAGGACAGAGGGGTCACTAACCTAAGTTACAACCCTATCTAGCTGACCACTTGCCCGCCCCTTCTTGGGTCTTCATCCCAGTTCCTTTGCACATTATATGTTGCTACTTTATTTATTTTATTTATTTATTGTTTCAATTTCTATACCGCCTGATCCCCGAAGGGCTCCGACATCCAACATCTCCACCTTCCATGCCAAATCGGTCCCGTGCAATGCTTTGGAACGGAGTTACCAAAGGAAACCCATAGCTGCAATGTAAATGGAGTTCCCGGTAGCGGTCACACGTGCTAAATGTCATGTGTAGCTCAACCCTCAGTTACCATGACTAGAAGCCACTGATTGACCTAACCTCCACAGGTGTCCATGCAGTTGGAGAGATAATGGCTAGCACTGAAAGACATCAGTCACCCTTGTTTCTCAGGTGCCACTGATGGCCACTAACCTGGATAGGTTTCTCAGATGGCCACTAACCTGGATAACTTTAAAAGGGGCTTAGACAGATTTATGGAGGAGAAGTCGATCTATGGCTACCAATCTTGATCCTCCTTGATCTGAGATTGCAAATGCCTTAGAAATCAGGTGCTCGGGAGCAGCAGCAGCAGCAGCAGCAGCAGCAGCAGCAGCAGCAGCAGCAGCAGCAGCAGCAGCAGCAGCAGCAGGCCATTGCTTTCACATCCTGCATGTGAAATCCCAAAGGCACCTGGTGGGCCACTGTGAGTAGCAGAGTGCTGGACTAGATGGACTCTGGTCTGATCCAGCAAGGCTCTTTCTTATGTTCTTATGTTCTAAGCTGAATCAAGCTCCATCCCGACACTGAACGACAAGCCCCGAACATAAACGATGCTGGCGGTTTCCGACTGAGTAATTGCATATGTACGCGGCAAGCATATTACAGACTCTGACAAGAGTGAAAACAGCGAGAACACGGGCTCATCTTGTTCCTTGGGAGGAGCATATCCTGAACTACAATCTGCAATTTCCCTTGTCAGTGATTTGCGCAGCACCACAGGTTCCGTTTTATAACATACAGTATGAAATATTAATTAATTGCTGCTTTAAAAAGGCCATCATCCATGATTTACGGGGCTGAACCAAAAAAAACGGTAACAGTATTAAATGTGCACTTTGCTTTCCTTCACTCTCCTCCGATATTGATAATTGCACCTTTGTTTAATTAGGCCTTCCCAAGCACATCCATTATTAATTAGACTGGCTAATGCTTTTGTAAGTCGGGAGTCACCGGGGGATCGTGCCTCACAGTTCTTAAACCGCCGTAATTGCCACAATCAATTAATATTTCATTAATGTCGAGCTCATTGGCGATGCTGCATTGAGGGGGAAAGAATCCTTTGTTAAAAAATATTTGCTAAAATATATATTCCTGCATGCAAAGGGGGGCATCGGACCATGGCCTCAACGGCTTTCTGATTGCTCTTCTTTTTAAACGGAGCGCCTAAGTCAAATTTGGATGCGAAAAAGATGTCTGCCCTCTAAAATCACAGGCACCTCCGATGGGAGTGAGAACCAGGTGTTTTAGCACAGATACAAGCCTTGCCAATTCATTCTGTATTCCACTCCATGTGGCTTCTCGCGCCCTTTGTTTGGTAAACAGCTGTTGCAATTGACCTTCTGCATTGCCAGTTCTCCCTTTATCTTAGTGGAGCGCAACAATCAACAATGCGCCGAGGAGCCTCTCTTTATTCTCTGATCTTTTAAGAAACAGAATGCAAAATGAAACCTGATAGCACAAAACATAAATAATGGTGACTCGCCTGGGCATGCTGGCACAACCACAGCAGGAGCAGGGTGGCATCATCTCTACCTGACATGTCTACAATAGAGCAGGAAAAAGAATCTGAGAGATTTGTGAGTTAGACAATGACTGTTTCATGTAGATGCTGAAAAGCACAGGAGACAAGATAAAGGCTAGCAGGACCCCACAGACCAAAGGCAAGGGGCTGAGCAACAGTCTCCCAGCACCACTTTCTGAAAAGTATCTTTTAGATTAGCCTGTGCACTCCCACACACGCCAGCTGGGTGACCTTGGGCTAGTCACAGCTTCTCGGAGCTCTCTCAGCCCCATCCACCTCATAGGGCCATGGTGGCGAACCTTTGGCACTCCAGATGTTATGAACTGCAATTCCAGATGTTATGGACTGCAATTCCAATTGGCCATGCTGGCAGGGGCTGATGGGAATTGTAGTCCATAACATCTGGAGTGCCAAAGGTTCGCCACCACTGTCATAGGGTGTTTGTTGTGAGGGGGGAAGGGCAAGGAGATTGTAAGCCCCTTTGAGTCTCTCCTCCTGCTCCTCCTGCTCCTCCTGCTCCTCCTGCTCCTCCTCTTCTTCTTCTTCTTCTTCTTCTTCTTCTTCTTCTTCTTCTTCTTCTTCTTCTTCTTCTTCTTCTTCTTCTTCTTCTTCTTCTTCTTCTTCTTCTTCTTCTTCTTCTTCTTCTTCTTCTTCTTCTTCTTCTTCTTCTGGTAGGACTGGAACCACTTCAAATGGTTCCTGTCAGTCCCACCCTGGAAAGCAGTCCAGAAGGATGCCATGATTAATGGTATCAAAAGTTGCTGAGAGGTCCAGGAAAATCAACAGAGTCACATTCCCTCTGTCAATCTGCTAGTGCAGACTAGCCTAGGATGCAGGCTAACTAGATGGTTGCAGTCCAATAACCAGTCGTGAAACCTGGCTGGAAAGGTTCCCAACAATGAGTTTCATCCCGGAACGCATAACGTTGTCCTGTCATTACCTGTTGCTCAATCACATTCGAGACTGGTAGATAGTCACTGAAATCCCTGGATCTAGGATACATGTTTTTATGTTCCAGCATTGTGATGTGGTGAACCCTTGTCTAAGTCTTCCATGAGTGTTCAGTGCTCTTATGTCTTCAGGTGGGACTACGGTGCAAATTCATATTCTCTTGTGGTTTCTTATATTCACAACAATGTGCACACTGCCCAAGACAGAGACCAGGAAAGATTCTCTCCTCTACATTCCACAGAGGAGCGAAATGCGTCAAGAGAAATACATTCGTTTCATGTTGTGCAAGTGGGCTGTATTTTGTGTGCCTTTCCGATGAACTTGTGTCAAAATCTAGATCTACAACTGATTATTCTTTAAATCAGGTCTCATTCTGAACTGGCACCAAAATTCTGTAACCTTCCCCAGAAATATTCACCAGTCCCTTCTGTTGCTGCCTGTTGCACGTGATGCCTTTTTTGTTTGGTCTTTCCCCCCCGCAGTGATCCTTTCTTCCTGCCCTGTGTTTCAATTGTTATGTTTTTAGCATGTATTTTAGCTTGGGGTTTTGATTGTTTTAATGATGTGTTTTTGTTTGACTTTCATGGTTGTAATATAGGTTTTAATTGTGTGTGTTTTTAATGTTAGCCACTTTGGTGGCCCCGACGAGAGCAGAAAGACAGAGTATAAATTTTGTGAAAGAAAGAAAATAGGAAATGATCCAACAGAGATTATACCTGCACATTTGAAACCACAATTTACCATAAACAGAGACAAAATTATCACAAGGAGGTGCCCACAGAAAGGTTCCATATAAGAAAGGGCTGTTCTACTGCTATATTTTCAGTTGGAACTGACATGCATTTGCTGTCAAACATTATCCTCAGGAGTCTCCTTTCTGATGTTGGATGTTGGATATGTATAGATATTTTTTCCAATATTTTATATAGTGTGCTGAACATGTTACATCTGTCTCGCACATTCAATTATATATGATTTTATTCTTCAGTTTTGACAGGAAGCATACAGTTCTGGGGAGCTATGACAGCTTCCTATTTGACAACTACGAAGTCAAAACAAATCCAACTATGCCAACAAATTCAAAGCACTGTAAAATCTAAGCTAAAATTTATAGTTTAAATATTGATTGGAAAGACTTGGCAGATATTGATCCTTGGAAACATTTGTTTAATCTCTCATTTCTTCCCTTTCCTTAATACGCTCTAATATTTTTTTATACCTTTTAACTGAGTTACTTATTAAGATATTGCGATTTTGCTTTTCTTTCCAATGAGGGCCCAAGGTGGCTTACAGTCTTGGTCCCCTTCCTCTATCCTTACAACAACAATCCAGTAAGGTAGGTGAGGCTAAGAAAGAGGACTGATCTTGCATCATCCACTGAGCAAACACTGCTGAGTGGTGTTTGAATATGCATCTTCCAGACCCAACTGCAACATTCTCACCACTCTGTTTTCCAAGACATTTGCACTGGGACTCCAAATCTAGATTCTTTGACCATTTCTGCATGGTCAGAATATCCTGGGTTGAGCAAGAAAAATATCCTTGTGCAGCTGAGAATTCTGCATAGTTCCCAGTGCTAAAGCAGACCTGCCGCAGTGTTTCCCTGCAATATTTCCCTTACCCTGGGATTTTCAAGAATCACCCGTTTGGAGGTTCCTTTAAAAAATCCTGGTGTGACCCTGATTGTGACTACCGTGCAAAAACCAATTGGAAGCAGGACCAGTTTATTTTTACTGCCCTGCCTCCTGATCTCCCCACCTGATGTTCATTCAAGCTGCCACTCAAAAAACAACAGCAAATCAGAACGTGGGACACCAAGCATGCTCATGCTTCCAAAGTAAATACAGATCCTGCCCCTGAAGGGACTGTGTCCTATGTTGTTTCCCCCAAACCGAGTTGCAGCCGCTTGCGAGCAAACAGCCAGCCAGGAGGCGATTTATTCGGCTGCGCTTTCCCTTTTAAAAATTTTCTGGCTTACACCTGCTTTGCCACACAGGTCCAAACGGTCGTATTGTGGTATTGTGAGATGTCAGCTGTGGGGGTTCATTTGTGCATGCCTACGTAGCTGCACATTGGTGGGAGGTAAATTTAAAAAATAGGCATTCCTCCGTGCGAAGATATGACAGCAACCCACATTGTTTCTGTGAGCTCCAGTCGCTGCCTTCACGGATGCATGTGAACACGGAAACAGGAAAGCAGGTTACTTTATCCTGACTGCAACCCACTATACATTTGCTGTGCGGAAAGGGCCTTAGTTTCTCAAGGCTAGTTCCAGCTCTTTGGGGGGGCGGGGGAGGAGGCTTTGTTTGACTGAATGATGGCTTCTTAATTAGCAGGGCATACAACACCCCGGAGTCCCTTGTTCTATTACAGCATAGGTGTCAAACTCGGAGCCCTCCAGATGTTATGGACTACAGTTCATCATGCTGGCAGGGGATGATGGGAACTGTAGTCCAGAACATCTGGAGGGCCGTGAGTTTGACACCTGGGACCTCTTGGGCACAGGGACCTCTTGGGCACACCCAGGGACCTCTTGGGCACACCCAGACTTGGTCCAGGAATCTGCCATTATCTCCAGATGAACTGATCTTTAACTGGAGATCACTCGTAATTCTGGGAGAAATCCAGGCACCATTGTGAGGTTGGTAATCCTAAATGGCCCGCAGTTTTCTTACCACTTGGACCTCTCAAACCCTATGCTGTCCTTTTTTTTTCTCCTGAACTTTTGTGATTCTTTTCCCTTTCCCATCACCACCTTCTTTCCCCAATGTGGGGGAGGTCTTACTGTAGCATGATGTAGCTGCAGCGATAATTTCTATGCTCTTTGGGCTGTCGCATCCACAAATGGAGTTGTGTAAATATTAAAGCTTTATGTGCAATCCTAGCCTGATCTGTATGCACAGTTTGCCGTTTGTGTCAGGCGTTTCTCCCAGAAGTAGACGGAGGTGAAGCCTTCAGCATGACCAGTCTGAGCAGGCTGGTGTGTTTTTGCGAGCTCCTTCTGCTTTGGTGAATTATTTGAAAGTGGATGTTTTTAGCTAAAATCGATCAATCTGAAATAAATTAGCACTACAAACTAATAAAAGCTTTTATTGCTCTCTTTGCCAGAGATGTACTGAAAGCTCCATGCTGTTTAGATGCAGAGGTGGGGAAGACGAGTTGCATGTGAGGACCCAATTAGTCATATGTCCAAGTTTATAGGTAGCCAGAACCTCTGGAGACCTTGAGATCAATCTGAGGAAGGAGGCTGCCGTCTCTGAACCTTGGTCTCAAAACACACCGGTTAGTCCCATATTTACAAGGCAGCAATTTGGGCATCGCAAGCAGAAGATAAAGTGGTAATCTGCTTTCTGGGCTGCTTTCCGCACTAGGGTGATTTTCCATGGCCGATTACCCACTGCCGGCTATTCCTTGCTCGCACTCTGCTCTGGCGCAAAAAGTCACGCCAGAGATGCTCTTGCTTTCCCTGCAGAAAGCGAGAAGCATGCTCAGGGCAAGAGGAAGTGCGTCAGGACAAGAAATCTTGCCCGACGCGCCTCCTCTCTCAGCACACCGCAAAGAGGAAGAGCGTTTGGACAAGATTTCTTGCCCAGACGCACTTCCAGTCCCACCATGTTCCAGAGTGCTGGTGGATAATCGGTCCATGGTAGTCTGGTTGCTGATGCAATTCTTTGTGAAATTACCCATACAATGGAGATTCCAAATGGTCCCAGGGAATCCATTTTCTCTCCATTTTTTCTTGTAACCTCTTGTAACCTCTTTCTGTGGGTTCTGTGGGGCAGTACTTGGAAGGAGTTGCAAAGAACTACATTTAAAACAAAACAGTTTACTTCTCTTAACAAATAACACTTTTTAAACATTTAACATTTACACTTTACAGTCCTGTTAAGTTTGCATTTTCAAGTCCTTATATTTACAGTCTACTGATATTGCCAGTGGCGAAGCTCCCAGGGGACGGGGGTGCACCACGCACCGGGCGCACAGATTTGGGTCACATGGGGGGGTGCAAAATTCCCCCGGCCCCTCCCCCTTTCCCCATGCCCCCCCCACGCCCCCCTACACTTACTTTAGGAAATCAAGCAGGCTAGAGAACAGGCCTTCCTGTTCTGATGGGAACTACATTTCCCAGGGTCTCTTAAAGTAAGTGTGGGGAGGGGCGCCGTGGGGGGGTGCGGGCGTGATTCCCCCACACAGCACCCCCCCATACACTTACTTTAGGAAACCGAGCAGGCTAGAGAACAGGCCTTCCTCTTCTGGTGGGAACTACATTTCCCAGGAGACCCTGTTCTGCAGCCTGCTCAGTTTCCTAAAGTAAGTGGGGGGGCGCCGTGGGGCAGGCGGGCATGATTCCCCCCCTTTACACACACACACTTACTTTAGGAAACCAGTAACAGGCTGGAGAACAGGCCTGCTTGTGTGGGAAATGTAGTTCCCATCAGAACAAGCCTCCAGTCTGCTCGATTTCCTAAAGTAAGTGGTGGTGGGTGATGGGGGGGCGCCTAAGGGGTGAGAAAAAGCTAGAGTCGCACACCTTAAGCGCACTCTGGCCTAGAAGTTACGCCCTCTGGAGCTACTGCCAAGTCCAATTCTTTTTTTCTGGTGGTTGGCTTTTGAAGACTTCAGAGGCTTGGTGAACGGGATTCAAGATGATGAAGGTTCCCAGAAAACTCTCACCATTCACATACACAAAAACCCTGAAACAATAAATTCTAACATTTACAATACAGCAAAAAAATAAACTCCCTTCCCACTAGTTCCCCACAACATTGCAGTTACCTTAAACAAGGTGTTAAGGGCTTAATAAAATCAATCAAGGGCCCAGCCTGGTAGCCTTGCTTCCTTCAACCTCATGAGTTCTGCAGCCTTCTGCTTCTTTTCAGACTCCACCCTTTTCTGGGTCATCCCATTCTTACACAGGGGTTACACACTGAAGCCTTGTTCTTTGTATGACCTCAGGATTCTCTTCCCTGTAATTTTATCTTCTTCTTTTTTAAGGAGAATGGGTAGTGCAGTGCTGCAGAGAAATAATGCAACACCTTTAATTTTTAAAAAAGCCCCTCCTTTGCAAACTCTTCTGATGATACCTTCCTTCCCTAAAAGACAGACCAAGTTGTTGGTGATTTTTTTTAATGACCATGGGTACAGTTATACTTATGGCGTAGTGGTTAAGTGCTTGCACTGCCACTCGCACGGTCCGGAGTTCGAGCCCCCTGTGGGTCAGATATCCTGGCAGCTGGCTCATGGTCAACTCAGCCATCCATCCATTCCTTGGTCGGTAAATGAGTACCTAGCACATAGCTAGGGGGTAAAGAATAGCCGGGAAAAGCAATGGTAAACTACCCCACAAAAACGGCTTGCCGATTAAATCACTGCTTGCTTGAAACACAACTGAAGGGGAAACTTTACTTTTGACAGTTATATTATACCTCATTTTATTGCACTTCACAGAAATTGCATTCTTTGGAACGTGTAGGTTTGTGGCAACCTGGTGTCGAGCAGGTCTATCACCGCCATTTTCCCAACAGCATGCTCTCATGCTACGCCATTGTGTCGCATTTTGCTAACTCTTGCAATATTTCTAACTTTTTCATTATTATTATTGCATCTGTTATGGTGATCTGTGATCTTTAATGTTACTATTGTAATTGTTTTGGGGCACCCCAAACCTTGCCCCTATAAGGCAGTGAACTTAATCGACCAACAACATAATCTGCGTTAGGATATAATTGTTTTAAATTGTATGTATGTTTTTATATGTGATATTTCATACTGTACACCGCCCTGAGCCCTTCGGGGATAGGGCGGTATATTAAATGAATGAATGAATGAATGAATGAATGAATGAATGAATGAATGAATGAATGAATGATGATGATGATGATGATGATGATGATGATGATGATGATGATGATGATGATGATGATGATGATGATGATGTGTGTTTTCTGACTGCTCCAGTGGCTGGCCATTCCCATCTCTCTCTCCCTCTCCTCAGGCTGACTTACAACAATATCGAAATTAGGCCAGTTAATAACCCTACAATGGCCTCTAAGTGATCTAGTAAAAGGAAGAGTTACACATCTCTCACTTTAAATCAAAAGCTAGAAATGATTCAGCTTAGTGAGGAAGGCATGCCAAAGCTACAGCAGGTTGAAAGCTAGGCCTCTTGTACCAAGCAGTTCACCAAGTTGTGAATGCAAAAGAAAACTTCTGGAAGGAAATTAAAAGTGCTACTCCAGTGAACACACACATGATAAGAAAGCAAAACAGCCTTATTGATGATATGGAGACCAGTTTTAGTGGTCTGTATGGAAGACCAAACCAGCCACGACATTCCCTAAAGCCAAAGCCTAGTCCACAGCAAGGCCCGAGCTCTCTTAAATTCTGTGAAGGAAAGCGCAAAAGAAAACTTATAAGCTAGAAAAAGGGTTGGTTCATGAGGTTTCAGGAAAGAAGCCGTCTCCATAACATAAAAGTGCAAGATCAAACAGCAAGTGCTGATGTACAAGCTGCAGCAAGTTTTCCTGAAAATTTAGCTAAGATAATTCACGAGGGTGGCTACACTAACTGTGAAATTGAAAGGGAGAGGGAGGTGAAGCTGCAAGGGAAGCAGCGTGATTCCAGCTCCACCACCACTGCATCAGTGCTATGCAAAGTGGCATGGACACCAGCACAGAGGCACATAACTGAGTGGCACAATGCCACATGGTTCTGTGGAACCCAAATCTGGACGTTTGCCTTCACACCATCACTGCTGCGCAGGGGTGGAGCAAGGAGAATCTGCGCCCAGGGCATGCACTCGCTCTGTGCCCCTGCTGCAGCACCGCTTGCCCCAGAACGCCCCCTCCATCGCCTGGCCACGCCCTCACTGCGGCACCGCCCGGGGCATTGTGTTCCCCCCTATCCTGCTGGCGTTATACTGCTGCTGCTGCACCATTGGGCCTGCACCGGCTTGGAATGGGAAGTTTCTGGGATGTACTGGCCCCCTTTTTTTGCAGTGAAGACTTACACCACCATAAAGAGTGGTGTAAGCCATTCCTAAAAATGGGAAGAGAAAAGGATTTTTTAAACTTCTCCCTTGGCGCCCATGTCACCGATTGCCTCTTTGGAGGAAACGGTGGCATGGTGCCATCCCCAGATGCTGCTCTACCCACCCCCCTTTGGATTAGGCTGCCTACAACAGATTTTTTATGCAGACAAAACAGCCTTATACTGGAAGGAGATACCATCTAGGACTTTTATAGCTAGAGTAACACCTGGCGTCAAAGGGCAGGCTGGTTCTCTTGTTAGGGGCTAATACAGCTGTTGACTTTAAGTGGAGACCAATGCTCATTTGCCATTTCAAAAATCCCTGGGCCCTTAAAAATTATGCTAAATATGCTCTGCCTGCACTCTTTAAATGGAACAATAAAGCCTGAGTGACAGCACATCTCTTTACAGTGTGGTTTACTGAATATTTTAAGCCCACTGTTGAGACCTACTGCTCAGGGGGAAAAAAGATTCATTTCAAAATATTACTGCTCATAGACAGTGCACCAGAGCTCTGATGGAGAGGTAAAAATACATCCCTTCCAGGCACCCCAAGAAATTTGCCCAAGATTCTTTGTTTTGCAGTGACTTTGCTCCATTGTAGCCAATGGGGAATTTCTGAGTGTGTAGGCAGGCTGCACATTTTTGAAGATAGAGGCACCAGACTTTCAGGGTGGCTCCAGGAGGGCCTCCTGGTAATATCATCCAGGTTTGGAGACCTTTGCTTCTGGGGGTTCAATTTTATGGGCCCCCAAAAGGCTTATTTTGTTTCCCCGCTCCTGCACATGAAAGCCTGTGGGCTGAGTTCTCTCAGAACTCTCTCAACTCCCCTCCCCCAACTCCAGAAGCAAAGCTCACCAAGCTTGGATGCTATTACCCAAGACCTCTTGGAGCCACCTTGAAAGTCTGGTGCTTCTATCTTCAAAAATGTGCAGCCTGCCTCAGAAAATCCTCATTAGCTACAATGGAGCAAAGTCACTGCAAAACAAAGAATCTTGGGCAAATTTCTTGGGGTGCCTGGAAGGGATGTATTTTTAAAGCTAGGGACACCAAAATGTCAGGGTATCATCTGTTAACTATTCTTATGATGCCACCCAAGTTTGGTGAAGTTATGTTCAGGGGGACCAAAGTTATGGTCCCTCAAATGGGTAGCCCCCATCTCAGGTTAGCTCCCATTGAAAACAATGGGGATGGGGGCACCCCCTTTGGGGGTCCATAACTTTGCTGCCCCTGAACCAAACATTGCCAAACTCGGGTGGTATCATCAGGGCAGTCTCTGGATGATGCCCTGAAATTTTGGTGCCGCTAGTTTTAAAAATGCGCTCCCTGCAGGCCGAAATAACACCAAAAATACCCCCCAAAAGCCCAAATACCTTGCATTTGCATTTGTTCATATTTGGGCAGGACATAATCAGACAATTTTTGTCCGAATGTGCCCAAATTTGTCCAGATTCCAGCTGAATCTGCTATTTGTTTCATCTGAATCTCCAACCCTCAAAAGTGATGCTGTTTCTTCTCAGGGCTGGATTCCTACTTCCCCAAACAGCATCACTTTCAATTTTGTTTTAACCGGGGACCCCAGATTCTTCCTTTAAGGTAGATTTAAAAGAAGAATCTGAGCTCCCTAGTTTAAACACCATTGAAAGTGATGTTGTTTGGGTGTGGATTCCACTGGAGGTGTTTTGTGAGAGATGATGCTGACATTTGTTTGGTAAATGTTTTGCCAGGGGTGATTTGTGAGAGATTTACATGCTTAATACCCACTTGCACTGGCTTGGAGTTGTTTCTCAGGCTAACAACCTACCTCATAGGGTTGTTGTGATTAGGAAATTAGGAAAAGAGTTGGTGGGGAGAGAGCCATGTATGTTTTGCTGGGAGTGGGAGGTGTTTTGTGAACTGGTACAAAAAATCATTGTCATGGTCGTGGTAGGGGAGGGTGGGCGCCCATACGCCGGGGGGGGGGGGGGCAAACTCAGGTTTTGTCCCCGGGCGCCAGTTTGCCTAGGTACGCCCCTGAGAGGTACAATGATATTAATATTGTCTTCATACCTGCTACTGTAACCCCTATGTTCAGAATGGGATGACCCAGAAAGGGGTGGAGACTGAAAGCAGGAGAAGTCTGCAAAGCTCATGAAGATTGGAGGAAGCAAGGCTACTAGGCTGAGACCTTGATTGATTTTTATAAGCCCTTAACACCTTGTTTAAGGTAACTGCAGTGTTGTTGGGAACTAGTGAGAAGGGAGTTGTTCATTTTGCTATACTGTAAATGTTAGAATTTATTGTTTCAGGGTTTTTGTGTATGTGAATGGTGAGAGTTCTTTTGGGGACCTTCATCATCTTGAATCCAGTTCACCAAGCCTCTGGAGTCTCCATGAGCCAACCACCAGCAGGAAGAATGGATTTGGCATTATCAGACTGTAAATTAGAAGGGCTTGGAATGAAACTTGAACAGGACCTTGGAGTGTTAAGTTAAATGTTAATGTTTGATAACTGTCATACGTTAAAGAAAGTAAACCATTTTGTTTAAAATGTAGTTGTTGCAAACTCCTTCCAAGTTCTGCCCCACAGAACTCACAAGCTAAGGTTACACTAACACAACATCCATTCTGCAGCCCATGGATCAAGGAGTAGTTTTGACTTTCAAGACTCATTATTCAAGAAATACATTTTGTAAGGGCTGCCGTAGACAGGAATTCCTCTGACGGATCTGGCCAAAGTAAATTGAAAAATTTCCAGAAAGGACTCACTATTCTAGGTGCCATTAAGAACGTTTGTGATCCATGGGAGGAAGTCAGACTATCAACATTGACAGGAGATTGGAAGGAATTGATCCCAACCCTCATGGATGACGTCGTGGGGTTCAAGAAAGTAACTGCAGAGGTGGTGGAAATAGAAAGAGAACTAGAATTAGACGTGGAGCCTGACTGAATTGCTGCAATCTCATGATAAAACTTTAACAGGCGAGGAACTGCTTCTTATGGATAAGCAAATAAAGTGCCTTTTTCCTACTCCTGATGAAGATGCTGTGAAACTTGTTGAAATGATAATGAAGGATTTAGAAGATTGCATAAACTTAGTTGGTGAAACGGTGGCAAGATTTGAGAGGATTGACTCCAGTTTTGAAATAAGTTCCGTTGTGAGTAAAATGCTGTTGAACAGCATCGCGTGCTACAGAGAAAACTTTCATGAAAGGAAGTCAGTTGATGTGGCAAATTTCATTGTTGTCTTATTTTGAGAAATTGCCACAGAGCCACCCCAATCTTTAGTAACCACCACTCTGGTCAGTCAGCAGCTATCACCATCGAGGCAAGACCCTCCATGAACCATGAGGGGGAGCAGAAAAATGAATGCCAGGTTTTATTTAGCCTGCTATCTGCTATCTTGCACACCACATTGCTCTATTTCAGCAGTTCTCAACCTGTGGGTCACAACCCCTTTGGGGGTTGAACGAGCCTTTCACTGCATCATTGTCTCCATCTGTAAAATGGATAAATGTTAGGGTTGGGGGTCACCACAACATGAGGAACTGTATTAAAGGCTCGCAGCATTATGATGGTTGAGAACCACTGCTCTATTTTGCCTGTGTAAAGGAATATCTGTCTCTGATCTAGTGACCTTGTGTACATCCAACACATCTTTCCTCTAGCCCTGGGTGACCACCTTTAGGTGGGTAAATTCCTGGTGATTTGGGAGTGGAATCTTGGAAGGGTGGGATTTGAGGAGGGCCAGGAGCTTGGACAAGTTCACCCTCCAAACCTGCTGTTTCTCCAGGCAAACTGGTTCCTGTACTCTGGAGATGAGATCTAACCCCATGAGATCTCCAGGCCGCACCTGGAGGTTGACACCCCTAACTCCCAACCCTCAGGCCATAAATCAGAATAAGGCTATTTTTGAATGTGCTCTGCTTAATTTCCAAAGCAGTAGCAATTCTTGTGCTAGAATAGGGCTGGGGTGATGCACTTCAAATGCCCCAAGAGCTTTTGGGAATGGATTTTGCTTGATAGTCCGGGACAGTTTGTGTCATGGCTATAAACTCAGAAATATGTTGCATGTCCATTTTTTTTGTTTACTAGCTTGGCCTCTGCTGTTACTCAGCTGGCTGGCTTCCTGTCAACAGAGGCAATTAATTTTTTGTCCTTTTAGCTGCATAAACGGTAAATCCTTGTTTTATCTTTCATTCAAAAAAGAGCTTTACAACAAGTTGAGAAGCAATTCAACACCACTGAAATTGTGTCATGGCTGAATTAGATGCTTAGTGGAAGGCCAGGGTCCAGGTCCTTGAGTGGCTGCCACGCTGCAAAACTAGTTTCATTTGCACTAGAAACTCGGCAGGCGTGAAGGAAGTGCTTATTCCTTCTCCTGCCTGTGGTTTTTTCCCCATAATAATCTCTTCCTAGAGTGGCAGAATCCTGGAGATGTGTTTGCCAAAGGGTGGTCAGCCTCTCAGTGGTAGCTGGAGTTCTCTTGGTTTTACAACTGATCTCTAAGCAATTGAGATCAGAGAAAATGGCCATTTTTTAAGGTAGGCTGTATGGCGTGAGAGCCAGCGTGGTGTAGTCGTTAAGAGCAGGTGGATTCTAATCTGGAGAACCGGGTTTGATTCCCCACTCCTCCAACTGAGTGGCAGAGGCTTATCTGGTGAATCAGCCTTACTTTCATAGTTTTTGGAAACTGTGGCGATTACCTGCTTTGAGGTGCAGTGAGTTCGGGAGAGCGGAAAATGTGTGCATAACTGAGAATTCAACCCAAAGGGAAGGTACATTCAATGTGAAGTTGGCTGCAAGTGGTGTAGTGGTTAAGAGCGGTGGACTCTAATTTGAGGAAGTGGGTTGGATTCCCCACTCCTCCACATGAGCAGCAGACTCTTATCTGGTGAATTGGATTTGTTCCCCCACTCCTACACATGAAGCCTTCTGGGTGACCTTGGGCTGGTCAAAGTTCTTCAGAGATCTCCCAGCCCCACATACCTCACAAGGTGCCTGCTGTGGGGAGAGGAAGGGAAAGGAGCTTGTAAGCCACCTTGAGTTTCCTTACAGGAGAAAAAGGTGGGCTATCGATCCAAACTCCTCCTCCTCTCCTTCTTCTTATCTTCCCCAACCCTCCTCCTCAGGCTCTACTCCCAACATCTCCTGGTATTTCCCAACCTGGAGCTGGCAGTCTTTGTTTGCAACGACAGAGGAACAGGACAGGCAATGAGAAATTTCATCCATTACACAGAGAGATTATTTTCCAGTTAAAATATTTTAGCACCCTATTTTGAACCAAGGTAGAAAGTGAATTTGACGGCCTATCTGTATGAAATGGTGCTCACTGGCTGATTTTAGCAATATTTATTTGTTTGTTTGTTTGTTCATTCGAACCATTCTTTAGCTGCCTTTATTGCAGAATCCATGGTGACATAATATCTTAAACAGAAAAGTAGGTAGGGTGGTTGATTCCATGTTGGAAAATTCCTGGGAATTGTGGTGTGAAGCCTGGGGAAAACCGGGAGAGGGGAGAAAACCTCTGTGGGGTTTAATGCCATAGTGTTAACCCTCCAAAGCAGCCATTTTCTCCAGGGGAACTCATCTGTGTCATCTGG
The DNA here is from genome assembly GCF_021028975.2 of Sphaerodactylus townsendi. Taxonomy (NCBI): domain Eukaryota; kingdom Metazoa; phylum Chordata; class Lepidosauria; order Squamata; family Sphaerodactylidae; genus Sphaerodactylus; species Sphaerodactylus townsendi. The sequence goes on along the minus strand of NC_059431.1, from coordinate 100,175,347 downwards.
AGATCAGTTGTAATTCCAGGCCCTGCCTGGAGTTTGGCAACCCTATTTAGAAGACCCAGATATGTTGTGTTGCTCGGTGGTGGCTTTCTGCTACACATAGGCAGGATGACAATAAGGGAAGGTGTGGGAGTGGTTTGGGTAGATGGTGTCTACATGATCGCAGGGAACAAAGGAAAGGAAAGGAGACCACGGCTTTCTCACTCATTTGTGTTACAGAAATCTGTAAATCATGGCCCTAAAAAGTCCCAGTATAAACAGCTTCCCTTCTAGAAAACATTTCAGATCAATCAAGAGACACAGGCCCTTTCCCCACTTAACTTAAGCCCCACGCTACTCTCCTCAAGTAGCGCGGGGTCCAGCTGCCCTCCCCACTTCAGGGGCGGCAAGAACGCAGCCGCCCCGACGCTGCCTCTCTCCCGCCCCCTCGACGCGCGGAATTCCTGGCGCCTTTTGACGACTCCGCGCACAGCGTGGGGTCGTGGGGAAGTCAGGGCGCGTGCCAGGAATTGCGCGCACCAGGAATTGGCCACAGCAACCCTCGGGCAAAGGTGAGTGGGGAAATGGCCACAATTCCATGCTAACATGGCCAGTATAGCAGCTTCAAAGAACAGATTAATCGCACAACAACATTACTCAAATAATATCGCAGTCTAAAGTTGAGTTGATAACCAACCAAGCACCAGAACAGTTGTTTGAAAGCCGATACAAAGTGTACGCACATATAAACCTACAATGTGACATTTCTGTGGGGTTTCAAAGGCCGTTTCCCCACTTTAAAAAATAACGCTGAGGCAAACAGCGCTCCTTTGAATCGCAGCTTTTGAGCACGAGGTCTGACTCCCCACCGCAGCTTGTTTTCAGAAAGGTGCTGGACCATCCAGCAGCAGAAAAGACACGTGCTGAGGTGGAAGGAGAGCGGCAGAATCGGGGTCGCTGTGTTGTCGCCGCTGAGGAAGTGGGGAATGCAGCAGGCCCCCAGATTATTTGACGAGAGTAGCGCGCAACAAAAGGTGAGTGGGGAAACAGCCAAAGATTCAGTTCTGCTCCGATTCAGAGTTGGAAGAACCCTAAAGTCCAAATACTACTGTAAAAGAACAGGATTTTTCAAACTATTTTGATAACGTATTGTCGAAGGCTTTCACGGCCGGAATCACTGGGGTACTGTGTGGTTTCCGGGCTGTATGGCCGTGTTCTAGCAGCATTCTCTCCTGACGTTTCGCCTGCATCTGTGGCTGGCATCTTCAGAGGATCTGGTAGTAGGAATGGAAAGCAAGTGGAGTATATATACTGTGAGGTCAAAAGGTGAGGCCCTCTGAATAGAGTAGCCTGGTATGTGAGTCACAAAGAAGTCTGTAGCCTGGGAGTAACAATGAAGATAGCAAGGTCAATAGGTGAATGCATCTGAATAGAAGTATCCTGGTCTTTGTTTCCTTGGTTGCTATTGTCTATAGTTGTCCTGTGTTTGTGTGGAGCTGATTAGTCACTGTCTTGATTATTTTGATAACAGCTATGAAAACTGTTATTTTTTTAAACTGCCCCATTCTTTTAAATGAAAGTAAGTACTGGCATATATATTAATTCTCCTGTGTTTTCAGTGTGTAGTCTTAATGGCGCTGTATGGTGACTCTAATGCAGGAGTTGCCAGTTTTGCCAAAATAGTAACCTTGTACCAGAAAGTTTAGTTTAGTTTATTGGGTTTATCTCCTACCCTTCCTCATCCAAGGACAGGCTTAGGGCAGCTTAGAAATAAAAATACAATACAAAATGCAAAAATATACATTTTCCATACAAACAATAAAAACTCCAACAATTAAAATACTCCCTCATGCCATACTGGCATCTAATAAAACACTTCTAGTTGGGCGACCCAGGAGGAGGGACGTGCACAGTAACATAAACCAAACCAGCCCAGCAATCCCTAACAATTAGAGACGAATTATAGGGAGGGGGAAGGAAACCAGCAATGATGTAACTAGTGTTGTGGGTTTCCCAAGTTGTATGGCTGTGTTCCAGTAGCATTTTCTCCTGACGTTTCGCCTGCATCTGTGGCTGGCATCTTCCCCTTCCTCTAAAGATGCCAACAATACAATGATGTAACTGTTGCTGCCTTGACCATAGGCCTGCATTCAGGGCCTTTGTAGAGTCATATTGGGAGGTGGTTGGTTCCTTGTGTCACCTGATCCACTCTAGGTTGAAAGCTGTTGTTTGACACCCAGTCACCTGCATTGTGGATGCTACAACACCACAGGAATCAGGTCAGCCCTTCTGTGGGGTTTAAGGTACTTTGAGTTACATTGGGTTCAGTCCCCTGAATTCCTGTGATGTTCCCAACTCCATTTACAGTCAAGCAAGACCAACTGAAAAACTCTGTTATTTTGCGGCCTCCTTAAAAGAGGGATGAGAGTGATTTTGTGACAACTACTCTTGCTGTGCTGATCACTCGCTTCCAGATTCCTGCCACGACAACAGTGGAGCAACATGGAGATACAGAAACAACACAGTCTTTCATCCACCCTTCAGCGGGCTAATGCGCGGGATTTGTCTGCTGTTTATAAAATCCAATAAAGAAAATGAAATCCCAGGCCTCGTCTCGCTCCTCTGACTGCATACTGATGGCTTTTCCGACTTGATGTCATCAGGACAAACAGTCTCTGGTGTCCTAATCGAGGTGGTGATGGCTGAAGAGCCTTCTAAACTTTCCATCTTCTCAAGACGCCATTATTCCCCCAACCACCTCCTTCCCCTACAGCAGCCAATACATCCTCCCCAACATAACGAAAGATATACGACCACTTAGACGAAGGGTTTACACAAAAAGATGGATTCTTATCGCTCCCCGACCATCCAAAAATCATCCATTATTGTAGGTGACCTTATACATCTTCTACATGTGCAGCTCCATTTTAGTTTCAGTAATGAATCAAACTCCTTTTCAGAACAGGAATGAAATTGTTTGTTTGGGAATGAGAATTGGTTCCATCCGACAAGGGCTTTTTTTTCAGAGCTCGGCGTGCCGCTTCTGGAAAACTCCAAGAGCCGGCGTAGATAAGAGTGCTATTGTGACCATAGTTTTAATTGAGAAATATTCTCTTGTGGTGTTAGAAAGATAGAAACGGGGTGGCAAGAAATGGAAGCAACTGCAAACAGAGCCCGCTCTCTTTCTGTTCCAATGAAAACTTATTTTCCCATTCAGAAATGGCGTCCTTAAAAAATAAATTAAATGGACCCCACAACAGAGACAAGATCAGAAGTGCTGATTCAGGAAGCAGATTGAAAAGCCAGTTGAAAAGACCTGCGTCGTAGGAAGCAACTTGTTTAGGAAAACCTATAGGAACAGCTGTAAAGACAGCTGGAATAGGCTGAATGCAACAAACTGTACAAAACAGACAGTTTTGACTCTCTTGTTGATGAGCAGTTCAGTAATGGTAAGGTTGAATACTGATGATGGGGGGTTTTTTTGTGAAGCTTGCAGCGCCCACTGGAGAATCACCTGGCATTTGTATCTACTTGAAGAGCTGCTTCTTTCTGTACTGTCTAGCCTGCTAGTTAAGATCCTCTTCACAAGCTCGGTTCTCTGCAGCTTTAAGGGGAATGGCAAGTGGCAGCCTGTTTCAACCTGTTGATGGTGCCTTGCCCTTTTCTATGAGACGTGCCTGACACTTATTTCAGAAATCCGCTTTTTGGATAGGAAGCCTGAAACGAAGAACACCCTGCCCTTTGTGCACGCAGTACTTATGCCACGGCCGTCATCTTCATAGTGGGATTTCCCATGCAGCAGTGGTGTAGGAGCAGCAGTGGCATAGGAGCAGCAGTGGCGTAGGAGCAGCAGTGACATAGGCGTAGGAGCAGCAGTGGCATAGGAGCTCATGTATCTAATCTGGAGGAACCGGGTGATTCCCAGCTCTGCCGCCTGAGCTGTGGAGGCTTATCTGGGGAATTCAGATTAGCCTGTACACTCCCACACATGCCAGCTGGGTGACCTTGGGCTAGTCACAGTTCTTCTGAGCTCTCTCAGCCACACCTACCTCACAGGGTGTTTGTTGTGAGGGGGCAAGGGCAAGGAGATTGTAAGCCCCTTTGAGTCTCCTGCAGGAGAGAAAGGGGGGATATAAATCCAAACTCCTCCTCCTCCTCCTCCTCTTCTTCTTCCTCTTCTTCCTCTTCTTCTTCTTCTTCTTCTTCTTCTTTGTTTAAACAAAATTCTTCTGCTGCGAAATGTTCCCAGCTGAGCCGAGCCACCATTTTACCCACCTGTTTCTCTGTGCAACCTCCAGCTGGGTAGGTTATTCTCTGCTGCCTGTGTGTGTGCTGTCTTGGGTCTAGTGTTATTCTGCTAGGCCATGTAAATTTCATGAAGGTTTCACAGGTCTATTGCTCCAGCAACAGACCAGCAGTGTTAAAAAAGAAAAAGAAAGTTCTTCCAATCACTCTGAATTGCTGCCCTGAAGAGCGGGAGGAACTGCTGTCAGGTGGGTGAGGAGAGGCAGGGAGGAGCAAGAAAGCCCAATGTGAGCCAAACACATATTCTCTCCTTACGCTTTCGCTGTGAAGTGAGAGGAAAAGCCTTACTTTCATAGTTTTTGGAAACTGTGGAGATTACCTGCTTTGAGGTGCAGTGAGTTTGGGAGGGGAAAATGTGTGCATAACTGAGAATCCAACCCAAAGGGAAGGTACATTCAATGTGAAGTTGGCTGCAAGTGGTGTAGTGGTTAAAAGCGGTGGACTCTAATTTGAAGAAGTGGGTTGGATTCCCCACTCCTCCACATGAGCAGCAGACTCTTATCTGGTGAATTGGATTTGTTCCCCCACTTCTACACATGAAACCTTCTGGGTGACCTTGGGCTAGTCACAGTTCTTCAGAGCTCTCTCAGCCCCACATACCTCACAAGGTGTATGTTGTGGGGAGAGGAAGGAAAGGAGTTTGCAAGCCCCTTTGAGTCTCCTTACAGGAGAGAAAGGTGGGGTATCAATCCAAATTCCTCCTCCTCCTCCTCCTTCTTCATAGTTTCCCCCAATGAGCTGACTGGCAGTATTACCCTCAGCAGAGTCACACTCTTCTAAACCCATTGACTTTCAATGGATTTAGGAAGGTGTAAACTCTGTTTAGGATGGCTCTGCAACAGGGATGTCTTGCAATCCCTGCCAAACTGCACTTTGGATGACCAACCTCAAAGCAAAGCCTGAAATTCTCCTGGCATTACAACGGTTCTCCAGACTACAAACAGTTCCCCTGGAGGAATCTCAAGCTGTTTTGGGAGAAATTAAAGCTTTGACTCTTGAAAACTTAAAACTCTGAAAATCTTGTTGGTCTATATAAGATGCTACTGGACTCAAATCTAAGTCCTAAAGTTGCATTCCACTGAATCCCCTCCCTTTTCCAAACTCAACCCTCCACAGACAGTACTCTAGGAGTGATTCCGCACAGTACATTACCAGCAGGGCTCGACTTGTGTTCGGCCCGGGTAGTCCGCACAGCTGCAGATTTCAACACAAGTCCAACTCTCCTTCGACCCGCCTGAGCCAGATCTTCTTGATCCCTGCTCGGAGGGAGTACCTTTTGATGAACTCGTGTCGAGCTCACGCTTGTGCAGACTGTCTCTTGTACTCGACTCGCCCCTCCAGCCAATCGCGTCGTTCCTGTCTCTGCCCAATCAGGGCTTAGTTTCCCTTTCACCAATCACGGCGCGTTTTCGGCCAGTCAATCATAATCGACCATTCAGAGCATGCGTAGAGCTGGAGTTTGTAAGCCCCTTTGAGTCTCCTTACAGGAGATAAAGGGTGTGTGTGTGTAAAAATCCAAACTCTTCTTCCTTTCATCCAAATGTTCTGCAGCAGCCCACCTTGATGAAGACTTTGTGCTTGGTGAAAGATTGGCTCCTGAGAAGCTGGTAGATGCAGTGGATGGGCAGGAATCTGGTGATGTTGGTGCTCAGGTTGCCAGTGACTGCCACGCTGACTGCATGAGCAGTGACCACCTAGGAAAATCAGCCCCTTACTCAGATCCTTTTCAAACCAACCATTAAAAACAAACAGTTTGGAAGTCAGTGCCATGTGATGGGGTTGTGTCCACTAGCCCACACCGGCTGACTGTTCTCCCAGCCACTGGGGTTTGTCATCATAAACTTTCTGCACCACATCACAAACTGCTTTCTATCCCAGACTGAGCAAGAAAAAGACATGACAGAGCCCTGGCATATCTTTTCCGGCAAGGCAACACATAAAGGACAGAAATGCATCTGGAAAGGGACCAAGGAAAGGAGGGAGGGGATGTAGAAAAAAGGGCATTGACATGGACGCTGGGGAATCGTACTAGAAAGTTATAATATCCCAGATGTTCAGGAATCATACTCATCATCCCTACCAGCATGGCCAATTGGCCATGCTGGTAGGGGCTGATGGGAATTGTAGTTCGAACATCTGAGAGCCGCGTTCCCTACCCCTGGGCTATACCAGGGGTAGGGAACCTGCGGCTCTCCAGATGTTCAGGAACTACAATTCTCATCAACCCCTACCAGCATGGCCAATTGGCCATGCTGGTAGAGAGCTGATGAAATTGTAGTTCCCTGTACTGGTCAGAGCTACCAATGGGCAAGAGGAACAGAGCAGCTGTGGCTCAGCAACCGGACAATGCAGCAGCAAACGGTTGCCGCTGTCTCCAGTAGGTTGCTCAAATGTGCAAGCAGCGTCACACTGGTGGCAAAGAGCTCCTCCAATTCAGTATCCATGATGGTTCACCAGCCAGTTTGTGTGGAAGCACGTAAAGTTGCAACTTCGCGATGGTGTTGCAAAGTTCCTCCAACCTTGTGACATGCACGGGAAAAGAATTTCATGTTTCCCGCCATGGGAAAGGGAACCAATCAGGGCAGAGGTGAATGATGCACAGAGTTGACCCCGCCCACTGAGCTCGGGTAAGGAGAGACGAACTTGGCAATGTGCGGATTAACGGCGAATCGAGCTCAGGTGGCAACTTTTCGTGACAGCCAACAGAATGCGAAGCAGGAAGAGGTGTGCACCGCTCATCCCGCCCTCTGATCTTGGCTAAGGAAGAACGAGCTCGGCCGCTGTGCGGAATGAAAGCGAGTCGACTTCATGAAGAAAAATTCCGCCGGACGCAAGTCGAGCCCTACACAATGTACTGTGGGGAATCACCCTAGGAAACATTGCCCTAACTGGCAAAATTCAAACAAAAAATTGAACTGTATCTGTTCCCAGCCACACCAGGAATCAAGAAGGCTGGGATGTTTCCTTAAATTGAGACTTGTGTCTCCGTGAATTTTTCAGCAGTATGCTTTATGGCGGAAGGAAGGCAACATGCTATATAGCCTGATCTCATCAGATCTTAGAAGCTAAGCAGTGTCACTTCTTGGAAGGGAGACAACCAAGGCAGGCTCTGCAGGGGAAGGCAATGGTAAACCAACTCTACTTCTCACTTGTCTTGGAATCCCCTTGCTGGGCTCACCATAAGTCAGTTGTGATTTGACAGCACTTTACACACATACACATACTTTGTGGCATAATATCAGCTGTACTGACTTCAAACACTTTTTCTGCAATTTTGCAGCCTCGTCATTCTGCAATATACACACTGTCTTCAGGCAATACTCAATGTGGAGAGTCGAAGAGTTGATATTTGTGGGCAATCTCTCTTGTGAAAGAATTAAATCTAACAAGAGGAAATTTCAGTCTAGTGAAATGAAGCTCCACTATAGCCCCCCCCCTTTTTTAAAGATGCTCTAGAAAGATAAATTACCTGGGGAAATTAACGCTTAGGTAGACAGCCCACAAAAGCAGCATTTCAGATGAAATTCCTTGAACATAAAAAATGAATGGTATTGGGAAAGACAGCAGGCAGAATTGTGGATTACTGTAAAAGAACAATTTATCACAAGAGCAAGTTTTAAGATTTTATGTCACAGATAGCCCCATAAAAAATCCAGTTGATGCATCACAGTCTAGATTAGGAGCAGTAATTCTATAGAAACATGATAACCACGGGCAACCAGTGACATGTACATCTAAATCAAAGTTTGATGACCAAAGAAGATACACAAGTGGTCACGAATCTTGTTTTCTCGAGAATGCTTTCATCAATGTATCTATAGCCAGAGGGATCAGGATGAAAGAGACCACAAGCCTGCCCTAGCATTGCTTCACAAACCACCGAATGACTGTACTTAAGAGATTCCAAGAACGACAATAAAACTACAAAAAGAATTGTTTGAACATGACCCCCACACTAGGTCAGTTTATGTCTAGTGCTGATACCTCTTCAGAGTGGTAAACTCTACTCTGAAAGCAGAACAGAACTGTGATCTTGAGGCCTGAGTAGAATTATCTGTCAAACCACACCTTATGCAAATCAATAGTGGCCAGCTTATTTGGATGCTTGGAGCTTATCATGTGCCTCAAATTTTGATTGTCACCGAGTGGCTTGTTTTTTATTTCATTGTATGGCGTTTGTAATTGCTGTGAATCTACTGTAAGTTGCCTTGAGATTTTAACTGGGGGAGAAGCAAGATCAAAATGACATAAAATAAAAATAGTCTCATTTTTTGCATATAGGGAGTTTATTGTTTTGGTAAATAGTCATGGATGTGATCCTTCCCTCTGTACTTGGAAATGGTATAGTCCAGGAATGATTTTAGCTCATGATCTGACGTGGATGTGGATTACCTGTAAGTGTTTTGAATTTTATTAATAATAGTTACAATGTTAGATTTCAGATCCAGATCTTTCAATTTTGTCTCCCATGTTTTCCAAGTGACCATAACCACATTGTTGCTTCTGCAGGCTTCTGTTTGTCTCATCTGGACTTGCCAGCTCTGGCTTTGAATTATTCCTGGAGATTTGGAAATGGTGCCTGGAAAAGATGGAGTCTGGGGAGGGAGGGAAGGGGGAGGGAGGAAGCATAGTAGATAACCAGATCTAACCTTCCAAAACGGCCATTTCTTCAGGAGAAATGACCAATGTAGCTTGGAGATCAGAAGTAAGTCAGGGAGAACCAAAGGCCCTGCCTGGAGGTTAGCAACCACATTTTCACCCCACATACTAGTATTTTTAAGATTTAATAGATTTTGAGTGTTGTTTCTGGAAGGCTCTCATGCTTCTGTAATGTTTGCAAAATATTTTCTCACACACACACACACACACACACACACACACACACACACACACACACGTTTGTTCACACTCACCTCCTCAACATGATCCTGGCCAAATTTTGCGCTTGTTTTGTTTCTTTTCTTTTAAAAAAACTTCTCCTAGATCTGATGCTTTGATGCTTCAAAGCCTCGTGCAGTGATTCTTCATAGGTCGTGCACTCAACGCTTCAAAGATATCACCCTCCTCCTCAAAAAAAAACCTGACGAAAATAAACAGGCAAGATGATGGAGCAAGCTCAGAAAATGGTGCTGAGTAGGAAGTCCAGGAACTGCACAGAGGCATGGGAAGTGTTTTAAAGAGATACACACAGCAAGCCAAAACATTTTGAAAACATTTCAACAATAGGATTGCTAAAAATCGAGGATGCCTTTGAAACTTTTCTGACTGGAAATAAAACGTTTTGAGCTAAAAACCATGTGGAACTCCTCAGAGGAAATGTTTTATTTCCTGCCTCCAAATTTTTTATTTTGGTTGTGCGGAGAGGGCCAGAGTCTGCTCTCTGAAGCTGCCATTTTCTCCGGTGGAGTTGATCTTTGTTGTCCAGAGATCAGTTTTAATTCCAGGAGAATTCTAGACCCCAAGAGAAGGTTGTAAACCATAGGTTTAGTTCTGAAATATGAGAAGTAATAATAAACAAGGGCATGCCTTAGTTCACGTGCAGAAAGTCTTTTTCTCTCTGCAGCTACTCCCAGGTGTTGGTAAGGGGTTTCAGGGCAACAAGTTTCACTTTCAAACAGAGCCTTTCCATCTCAGATTTTTTTTTTTTGAAACAGAAGGAATTGAGTTTTTGACATTCATTTCTCTGCAAATTCAAACAGCCCTCAAAGAATCCATTTGCTTTTAGATCAGACATTGAAGGTTACCTTCTCAGCCACAAAAGTAGACAGATTAATCCCTTTTTCCTAAGCTCAGATGGTTAAAGAACACAATTACAATGCGGCGAAATCAAAAGGGACAATTACGTGGCTAATCTGGCAGCCATGTAATCGTATTATACATGGTCATGTATGGTGGGCAGACAGTCACACGCCCACGGTAAAAGTTTAAAGAAAATCCTAGCCTGGTTGTCTTCTTTGACTTTGTGAATTCAGAGTCAGAGTTTTCAACGTGCAAAGTATTTCTTGTCACCGGGCTTGTCAAATCCACAGCTGTGCAATTGGATTTTACGGGAATAGGAACTTGGGACTGCTTACGAAAACAGATGTACTCTTTTAAGATAGCGGGAATACTTCAACAGAATATATTTCTTTAATGTGGAAAGCACCAGGGAAAAATGACAACCAACAATTCTGCACATTTCCAGCATGATTAGTGAAACTGGAGCTGTTGAGGGCAATGATTGGCTAGTACTTGTGACATCATCAACTTACCTCTCCTCTTCTAATCCCCAGAATTGTGCGACTATTTTTTTTTAAGTGAGCATTTGTGGATAAGGAAAGCTAGATGTATGACTCATTAAATGTATCCTGTTCCTTAACTTTAAAATAATGGCTAGGCCATCTGATAGAAAAGGCACAAGAAAGATTGCCCCAAATCTCCAGAGTTTCCTAACCACCACCCAACCCTGTATCTCCTCCCAGTGGCCAGAGGGATCTGACAGCCCTGTCTTAACTGTGGAGAAAAGTGGGACATAAATAAGAGCTTCATCTGGGGGAGGGGACATAAATAAAAAAGTGGGACATAAATAAGAGCTTCATCTGGGGGAGGGGGCGGATTCAGCCTTACCCTGGTGCAAGTGCCCACCCTGCTGGTGCAAGGGGCAAATGTGGTGGCAGAGGGGCTTGGGAGTTGCACGGCTCTGCAGCACTTGACCCTGGAAGCAGCTGCCATTTTCCAGTCCCGTCAGTACAGGATGCTGCGACAGCATGGATAGGAGCATTCCGAGGTGGAGCCGGGGGTGGAGCCAACCACAGTCAGCTTCCACCCTGGCTTTGCCCCCTGGGATGTCAGGGCATGGACTTACGCCACCCCATTGAGCCCAATGGAAGGCCTTTTCAAGGTGTTAAAGGTTTTTTTATGTTTTGCCTCTCTGGGATGCCAAAAAGCTCTCTGGAGGCAGTGGGGCAGCAGCACCACAGTGCCTTCCTTGACCATCCCAGTGCTCTGGATTGGGCTGTAAGCATCAATGAAAAGAATGTCTACCAAATATAGCTTCTCTTGTCTTCCCAAAGACAAGAAAAGTTGACAATAGGGTTGCCAATCTCCAGGTGGAGCCTGAAGGTCTCCCAGAATTACAATTGATCTCCAGATTATAGAGATCAGTTCCCGGGGGAAATGGCTTGTTTGGAGGGTGGACTCCCTCCCCAAACCCTGGCCACCCCCAAATCCACCCCCAGATCTCCAGGAATCTCCAACATGAAGTTGGCAACCCCAACTGAGAACCAAGAATCCAAAGAAAAAGAAGGGGTCCAAGGCTGAGAGAGCTTGGAGATGCATGGGGTTAAGAGCAAAGAACAATAAGAGGTGGGGGGAGATAAATCAGAGAGAACGTATTGGGGTCTCTTGGTTGATGGCAAAAAGGGCAGTGGGCAGGGCAGGCCTTTTGAAGACCCAGGAACCTTGGGCCTGAAAGCCAAGGAGTCAGTAAGGCTAAGGAGAGGGTAGTGGTGAGGTTGCTGAATTTCCTCCCCAAAAATGCCTGGGTACAAACCTTGTAGTACTTAAGCTCTCCAGAGTTAAGGATCCCATAGGACTGCAGAAAGGTAGCCCCCAAATGAACAGTTCGGCTTCTAGGGAATCTTCATTTAGAATCTTCAGTTTGCATAACTTGATATCTAGAGGAGGGCAACCAAAATGGTAAAAGGTCTGGAATCTATGCCCTACGAGGAGAAACTTAAGGAGCTGGGTATGTTCAGTTTGTGGAAGAGAAGGTTAAGAGGTGACACAGCAGCTATGTTTAGATATTTGAAGGGATGTCATGTTGCCGAAGGGAGCAGGCTTGTTTTCTGCTGCATCAGAGACTAGGACCAGGAGTCATGGATTCAAGGTGAAGGAAAAGAGATTCCACCTAAACATCAGGAAAAACTTCCTGACAGTCAGGGCTGTTCAACAGTGGAATGCACTACCTCAGAGTGTGGTGGAGTCTCCTTCTTTGGAGGTTTTTAAAGAAAGGCTGAATGGCCATCTGTCAGGAGTGATTTGGTTATGTGTTTCGGTTGGACTTGATGGCCCTTGGAGTCTTTTCCAACACTATGATTCTATTCTATGTGACTCTACATGTTGCCAAGATACCATAGCAGTTTCCCAAACTCTTCAGTTTTACCATAAAGGCATCCAATCCTGCCTTTATGAAGCTCCTGGAGGTTGCCAGGTCACCGCATGTGGGGTAAGACCTGCTGTCCCCATCCTGCTTCTCTATCCTGATTCACTTGGGCAGCATCAGATGTATGAAAAAGGCTCGCATTGTCCCTGACCGGTGTCTGATGTAAATGCTTCTCAGCAGATAGAGAGAATGACAAGTCCTAGTTTATAATTCAGAAAAGAGCTTAGGCTACGTAGCCAGGCTGACCCAAACCACCCTGCCAGAAAAACATAGGTGTTAACTATCAGTTGCCTGTATGAATGATTACGGGATACCCTCTCTTTTTTTTTAATCTTGAAGATTGCCCAGTGAAAGTCCCTGCCTATTTATTTGTCACCCCATACTTGCATTTCTGACTGATGGCAGCTGTTTGCTTGGCCTGAGCTTTCATCTCACAGTATATTTTTTTTAGCCTTGGTCCTCAGCCCCATTTCATCATCTTTGGTAGTCACAGAGAGAGGCAGCTGCTTCCTTGGCATGGAGGGGCACGAGGGTGCACCTTTGATTGATGAGAGCCAGGTAGGGTGTTTCATTATGGGAGAGTAGCTGCCGGATAATTTCATTAACCTGATGCGCACTTTTCATATTTCATTTTAATGCAGTCTTCAATCTTAACAGAGATTGGGCCTTGCCAGGATTCTAAGCTGTCCTATCCCTCACCTTCAGAAAACCTTAGCTAGTTAGCATTTTAATAGCCCAGGATGGGGGCCCTTGAATGCATTTTTATGCACAATAAGCATGGATTTTTAATCCATTTCCCACTTGCTTGCCCCCATGCATCTATTTCGGATTATTTCCTTGGTAACGTTTTCGCATGTTGCTGTTCTGGTTCATCACATTATTACAGAGCCCAGTCAAATAATAACAATACTAATAATTACAAGTAGAATCTGCAAGGACACACAGGAGGTACCTTATTTCTTCCTCCCCTACTATCTCTTACTACCCTTTCACGAAAGGCCACTAGTATCACTATGTCACTCCCAGGCAAAAGCTGACACCACAGAGTTTCAGGCAATTCCTAGAGCTACCCTTCATTACTTCCAGGTTGTACCCAGAAGTTAAATAGCAACATCAATGAAATTCCACTCAATGGGATGCGGGGCAAGCTTAATTCTGACCCTCATAAAACACTGGAATAGAAAGCAGGAAGTCTAGAGGATTCTGATCTGAATGGAATTGTCACTTTTCATTCGTTGGCTCAATATTCTCTAGGATCATCAGGGATCCTGTCCCTTTTGCTTGGTCTTTTGCCACTGCTACGGAGACCACTTTGCTAAAGATGGTGCTCCTGATCTTGCAAGGAAAGATGTGAGGCATATATTGCATTCTTTCTTAGAAAGTTCAGAGAGGCTTACTTACAAAGCTTCTTTTTTGGGTCCTGCTCAACGATGTAGGAGCACCTGATGTTATTGTTGAAATGGAGTGGAATTCCATCCAGACCAAATAGGAAATATTCTTCAACAGTGCTTCAGTGCTGGGTGATCCTTTGCCATTTTGTGAGCTAAGGGTACAATAACATCCTCATTTCAGAACATTTATGAAGATTTATTGCTTGACGAAAAAGGATAATGAATCTTGAAGCATTTTCATTCGCTTGTCTTAAGGGAAAAAACATTTCAAAATACAGAACTACAATAAATGTGCATCTAACTTCAAAAGAATGTTAACCTCTCTGTCTCCAGTGTCTTTCGAAAGCTAAAAGCATAGGTACATACAGAGGCATTTCATACTGTGGCAACAAAGCACCAGTGTAGAATAGGCCTCCTTTTCAGTTTGCGAGAACTCTTCTATGATCCCACCTTTTTCTGGCCAATAGCAATCAAGTCCCTGCGCCCACTTCGAATAGTTTGGATAAATGTTTTCCTTAGAACCTGTTCCTGGATTATGTATGCATATATAACTGCAATTTCTAAATGATACATTGTTGAACTGATCTCTGTTAACTTACCTGGAGATCAACTGTAATCCCAGGAGATCTCCGGCTACCATCTGGAGACAGGAAATCCTAATTCTGCCACTCCATATCCATCTATATATGTGCCCCAGACTCCGCTGGTATAATAATGGAGAATAAAATGGCCAGGCTTCAGAGCTTCAAACAATTAAAATAATATAGCAGATTATGGTGTTTTTTCATATGGGCTTTTAGTTCTGGCCCCATACTTCTTTGGTTTCTGAATGCACTTTTGTGCCTTTTGTTTAAACACAGACAAACACAGTTTCCCCCCAGCTCTTTTGAGACCATTATCCCGTTATTTTTCTGGAAGCCAATTTTGAGTCAGCTTTTTCCAAGTGCATAATGTTTCTATAGGTTTTCTTTGTCCTGCCCACTCTTCAATGATTGGACTTTTGTCCTTGTTAAACCTCTCCCTCCCTCCAGATGAGTTTCAATTTTTTAAAAACAGTCCTAAGATGTCGATATAGTGTAATGATAGCTTAAGAGGTTTTTTGAATTACCAGCTTGAGAGAGAGAGAGAGAGAGAGAGAGAGAGCGCATCTCTATTTCCTCTTCTCACACAGATATGTCTCTTTCCTTATATCGTGGGGAAAAAGACTAGAGACTTACTTTTAAAATTTCACATCTAGAAATTCAGAGAATCTGCTTAAGCTATCATTGCAACACTACAGCAGTATATCAATATTTTGGGGGCATTTAAAAAAATAAGGGGAAGTTCTATGATGCCACCAACAATGACAGCAATGATGACAGCACCCTCCCTTGAAAATCCTCATTATTTAAGCCATGTGCGGAAGAAAATAAACTGATTCCACAACTGTAAAACGGCACAGGGAGGACAGATGTGCAGAAGAACCCTGATCAACGTTCCCTGTAAGCTGCACATGTGCATGGCTGCGCTGCCACCATATTGGTGCCACGCAGATAAGGGTCTGCTCGGCAGCGGGAGCTCTCCTGGACAGCTCAGTTCTGTGCAGTGTTTTGGAATTTCCGTGCAGCACCAGGGAAGGATTAGAGAGTAAATTTACCCTAATCAACCCGACTTTACTTTCTCAGGAGTAACTCCATTGTGCAGAAAAGGTCTATGTGTTTTCACAGGGTTGGCCAGGTTTTTGGGGACCCTCTGTACAAGAAACTGTTGGAAATTAGACATTTCTAGATACCAAACCAAAAATACTGTTACAAACATTTCCATCAAGTATCTAGTTTTTTAAAAATCTTCCTTGTTTATTTGTGGACATGGGTATTTACTAACACATCAATCTATTACAAAATGAGTAAAAATGAAATGATAGGAAACATATCCCACATAAATGCTCTCCTTCTCAAACGGCTGGTCAGTTGTTCCTAGGTCGATTCCCCACTTCAAAAAAGAATGTAGATATGCACCGGTTTGGTTTGCTTCGGGACCTTTTGAGCAACGTTTCATAGTCCCCACTGCAGCTGGTTTTCAAAAAGGTGTACCTCCAATGAGGTTCCAAAATACCGCATGCTGAGGGGTGGGAGGAGCGGCAGAATCGGGGTGACTGCGTTGTCTCTGCTGGTGTAGTGGGGAGTGCTGCAGGACCCTGGGATATTTACTGTGAGGAGCGCGCATCTAATGGTGAGTGGGAAATCAACCCCAGAGTGGCCAACCTGCAAGGGGATCAACAATGATAAAAGTGGGATAGGTTGCTCAAAGTGGAGCCTGAAGATCTCCCAGACTCACAACTGATCTCCAGTCTACAGAGATTAGTTCCTGTGGAGAAAATGGCAGCTTTGGAGGGGAGACTCTGTGGCGTTATAACCCCAATGAGGTCTATCCTACTCTACCTTCCTCAGGCTCCATGAATTTCCCATCATGGATTTGGCAGCCTTAAATGGACCTGGAGATCTCCTGGAATGGCTGGTGCAGGAGGCCCTTAAATGACCACTGCTGCTCACCTTCAGTCACACAGTGAAGATCTTTGTGCTGTGGTGGCAGCTGCTGCCAAAGCAACATTTTAAAAAATGTGCCCAGCCAAACAAATCTATGGCCAATCAGGAGTCTCGCTGAGCAAAAGTCCCACCTGGCCCTGCCCACTTTCTAAAAATACTTGGCAGGTACCAGGAATGATTTGGGCAGGTGCCATGGTGCCCTCCAGTATCACGTTGGGGACCCCCAGAGTACTGTTACGTCTGCCCCCTGAAGCTGCCATTTTCTCTATGGGAACTGATCTCTGTAGTCTAGAGATAAGTTGTGGCTCTGGGGGAAAAATAAAATTCTGAGTCTGTTTCAAAGAAGGCAATTTCCTAGTGCGACTAAGATTCAAAATTGGCCTTGGGGATCTGCTGAGCTTTTGGAGAAGGAACTTTGCCGTCTTTCTGCTAGCCCCCAAGGAGCACACTCAGTGGATCTCCTGAGGCTGACTGGGCCAAGGCCTAACACACACTGGGAGAAAATTAATCTTTCTAGGGAGATGCTTGGTTATAGAAAGAACCTGCCACGAGGTGTGGCAGATGAACCAAACGTGAAGCGGCCTAATTCTGAGTCAGACCCCAGCTCAGTATTGTCTACTCTGACTGGCAGTGGTTTGCCAGAGTCTCAGGGAGTAGTCTTGCACATCACTTATTGAAAGAATTGCCAACATTTTCTTGGGAAATTACTGGGGATTTGGGGTGGTGCTTGAGGATGGTAGAGTTTATAGATGGGGGGGACTTCCAACAGATATGTGATACCATATGTCATTTCCTCCAGTGTCTCCAATGTCATTTCCTCCAGTGCCAGTTCCTCCAGGGGAGTCGTTTCCTCTAGTGGACTCATTTCCTCCAGTGCCGTTTCCTACATTTCCTTTACTGGTCTCTGCAGTCTGGAGATGAGTTATAATTTCAGACCAACTCCAGCTGGAGGTTGGCAACCTTACCTACGACCTCACCCTTTCAGCTGGAGATGCCAGGGACTGAACCTGTGGCCTTCTGCATACAAAGTAAACGTTCCCCTATAGATCATTGATCCATCAAGGTCAGTCTTGCCTATTCAGACTGGAAGCCGCTCTCCAGGATCTGTCAAATCTCCTATTAACAGATCCTATTAATTGGAGAAGCCAGAGATAGCACCAAGAAAGATCTTTCTACATGCAGTGTTGATGCACTCTATTGAGCCATGGTTCCATCACTGAGCTATGGTGATTAAGCCACATGCTCCATGAAAGGTCTGGCGATCCCTTCTCTCGGTCTACACTTTTCAACATGTTCATGAAGCATGACAGAACCATTCTGAAAGCAAAACAGCTGTCAAACACAATGCCTGCTAAAAATTTTATTTTTTGACAAAACTGACAAAGACATCCAAAATCTGGGCCAGACTTCCCCTCAGGATGTTATGGGAGTACGAGGCGTCTCTCTATCAGCTTCACTGTTGCCCGGGACCATGGATGTCTTCTCTCCTTTCATCTGAGGAAAGATTAAAGGCTGGCAAATGGAGGCGTCCACTGAGATTAGGTGTGTCAGGTGAAGTTATTCTCTTATCTCTTCAGTGCTGCTAGCAATTACTTCCAGAACATTTCAATTCATTTTACCACAGCTGATGAAGGCTTGAGGTATGAGCTGAAACGTCCTGGAAGTAATTCTTAGCATTACTGTAGATGGTAATATGATTCCATTTGACATATGTATCCAAGCATTCTTCTGTTAGATTAAATACAGTGTACTACATACAATTTATATTTATTGGCAAAGTGGCACCTATCCTCACCTTTCTTTATCACAAGCTAAAGTTCCTCTCTATTTCATAATCGCTGATAACAGATATTTCTAGAGGAAGAGAAATAGCAGAGCTATTCCTCCCTGGTGCTTCTCGGACAACCGCATAGGATATTGCGTGGGCAGCCATGTTTGGTAATCATGTCGGCAATCTTTATGTAAAAAAAACATAGCCAGGGTTCTAAATTTCATGTGAATGAATTGCAAAAAAAACCTGAGCTCTCCATTTCCTCACATCTCTACTGATTCAGGAATTATTTGTCCAGTCTGATTCACTTTATACATGAACAAGGCAGAAATATGATCAACAAACATGGCTGCCCCCTCTGTCATGCCTAGTCTACGGACCTGGGCAATTCTGTCTCCAAGTTAGAAATGTCTATAGGGTTCCTCCTGTGGTTTTAGTCTTAGTCTATTGGTTGGGAGAGCCTGCAGGAAACTGGGAGTGATTACCAGTCTGCTGGTGACGCATCCAAGTCCTGCAGGGGATTTTCTTAGTGATTTCATTATTGAGCTAATTTGTTAATTAGTTAGTGGAGGTTTAGGGATTCAGATTACTTAGTCAGGGCATTGTATTTGTACTGTATTGCATCAGTAACTAAGGTGAGTAAAAATGATAGAGAGTTTATAGGAGGGGGAAATTGTTCCATCTAATGCAGGGCCAAAATGGGGCTGGGGATCCTAGTGATTACTGAACAGGGGGGATATAGCAGTGGGAAGAGGGCACATGAGAGAAGGCGGAGGGAATACAGTAAAGATCACCCTCCTTCTGACTTCTGGCTTATCCCGACCCATGATTGTAGAGGGTCTGGGAAAATATTCCCTTCTCTGACACTGATATTGTGTAATGCCACATCCATCAACAATAAGACCACGATGCTACAAAGTTATTTTATAGTTCAGGATGTGGACCTGAAATGTGTGACCAAGACCTGGACTAGGGAGGGTGAAACTGTCACCCCGAAAGACCTCACCTTACCAGCCAAGAAAATAACAGAGAAAGTTGTATTTGAAGGATGGAGTTTTATTTTAAATTTTTTTTATTATTGAGAGTTCAAAAACGTACAAATAAAAAGAGAGGGAAAACCCAAAAAACTATACATAGCAGGGGGAAAGGAACAGTTCCTGATTTCATCAGCACCAAGTATAAACACACTGAAATATTATTATTTGCTATCTAGTTACAATTATAAATTTAATTCTTAATTACTATTACTAATAAATTTAACACCTTTCTCTATTATATCTATTTCTTATTCTATTCTTCGAAGGGTGGAATGTTTAAATGTGATAATTTGTTTCATATCCCGTTAATTTCTTGATGTTATTTATTATTTATGCTTTACATGCTTTGTGATTGAGGGTGAAGGCCTTTGACTCAGACCAGGTGCTCAGGAGCAGCAGCAGCAGAAGGCCATTGCTTTCACATCCTGCATGTGAGCTCCCAAAGGCACCTGGTGGGCCACTGCAAGTAGCAGAGAGCTGGACTAGATGGACTTTGGTCTGATCCAGCAGGCTAGTTCTTATGTTCTTATGACTATGCACCATAAATAATGCTGTTATAAAAATGGGCACAAATGGCTGCATGGCCTTAAAGTGAAGTCAGATTTGGGAACATATGACTCTTCCTGCCCCTGAATCAGATGTAATGCAATATCTGTCTAATGCAATGTTGCTTGCTTTGCCTGGTAGTGATCCCAAAATGTCATTCCCAGCATTGCTTTCTAAGCTTCTTTAACTAGAGCCCTCTGAACACCACCGATGTTTGCCACACTACTGAGACTTGGTCCCTGTCCATCTACTTTAGGGAGAGCGGTGCTACTAATTTCAATAAAATGACTGGAAGGTATCCTGGTGATTAAAAGAGATTATAGTCTTTGAATGAGCAAAATTCTTCAGGAATTTCACCCAACAGCAGTGTATTTGCATTTGAAAACCTGACTGTAATACCCACCCACCCACCCAAAAAATCCTGGAGATTTAACTGCTCAGTCTTCCTTTTCTTATGCTAATTTGGCCAGCAAAGCAGATGTACTTTGGAGCCATATATGGAAGACAACAGTAGGATGTGAAATTAGGCAGTGGGAATGTTTTTAAAAAATGAAAAGCTGTCTCTGTTGGAAGACCTCTACACAATGGTTGTCATTTTTCAGTGTCTTTGGGGAACTTTTAAGAACAGTTTCCTGGGTATTCTCTGTTTTAGCTCATCTTCACTTTCGGCCCTTGAGACAGGACAGTGAGGATTTCTACCAATTCTAAAATGTTTAGTAAATCACATGTCCCTAAAGCCATCTGCTCCTCAGGAGTCTTTAGAAGCCCTTGCAGGAAACTGGTAAATAGAAAGTTCTTGGATAGTTGAAATAGGCGTTGGTTGCCTCGTCTCCCAAGGGATGTAATAGAGAAGAAACAGATACAGAAAAGGGCAACCAGAATGATGACAGAGTGTGGAACAGGAGCGGACAGGTCCTTCAGCTAACTGAGTAAGTCCCAAGTGGGGACTTTCCAAGAGGACTTGCAGGTGGCCAAGAAGTAACATAGACAAGTGATCCCTATGGTGCTGAAAATCTGTAAAGGCTGTTGAGCTCAGATCAGTGCTATAGTGATGATGAAAATGGGGGTGGGGGTGGTAGGCTATGTGTGCTCCAGAGCCGATATTAAATCTCAAATTGCTGGGGAGAGGCATTTTCCTATCTAGGAAAGAAGGGACTTTTCAGTTTAGCAAAAGAAAAGCTGATGAACAAGGAACACAATCAAGATCCGTAAACTTATGACTGTGAGTAGCAAATAGACAGAGAGGCATCCTCTCTTTCATCATACTTGGTATAGCCCAAACTGAGTCAGAAGAACTTGAAAAGGGAAGTGTTTCTTCTCACTTTGACTTTTAGCAGTAACTGATCAGGATTCTGCAGGTTGGCCTGATCTCATTTGATCTCGGAAGCTAAGCAGGGTTGTCTTCTCGGATGAAGGACCATCAAGGACTTAGTTCAGGGCCACTGTGCAGAGACATCTTGCCTTGAAAACTTTATGGGATCACCATAAATCAGCTGTGATTTTAATTTGATAGCACATTCCACCACCACAGTGGCAAGAAGTTGTGGTGATTGCTTTAAAAAACAAGTCTAGGCCAAACTGTGGAGTATAGATTTCAATCACCTGCCGATTTCTGCCACTGCTCAGTAACACATCTGGTCAGTGAGCAGAAGCAGCCTGGCGGAAGAGGGGGAGCAATCCACATCCCCAAGTGATGACATCACTTTTGGCGCAATGCAGAAGTGCCAGATTGCACTGTGGGACGCTCTATCACTTTCCCCAAAACTCTATGGAAAACATAGACTTTTGGGGCAAGGGCTAGACTCGCATCTCTCCAATGCAAAGCTGATACTTCTGCATCATGCTGGAAGTGACATCATTACGCAGGGATGCAGACTGACACCCTCTAGGCCCCCACTCCCCCCCCCCCCGCAAGCTTCTGCCAGTTGTCAGGAGGGCCCTGGCAGACTTACTCCCTGTTTAGAAGTAGAATACTTTAGATTACCAAATGCTGGGGACACACGACATGGGATGTCTCTTCAAGATCAACTTATGACCTTCCTTGAGGCATCAGGATGACTCCTGTTTGGCACAGAAAACCCTTGGATCCAGACAGTTTCCTTACATAGAAGCAATCGAGCTTTTCCTACTGCATACACGTCTTTGAATCCAGGTGGCTTTCTCATGTGAATGTGAGAGTACACAATCCTAGCGGTCCTTGGAAAGGCCAGCCTGTCATCTTGCACCGACTGGCGCCTGGTAGTGCTTATTTAGGGATAAATATGAGGCTGAAAAGAGTGAATCACCCACATTGTTGCAAAATTCTGTTTTTACGTTAGAGACAGGGTCCTTATCTGAGCTGAAATCCATCTTGTTTTTACAACTTTTGCTACCTAATTTCTCAGTCAAAGGGAAACCGCTTGCAGTTTGTCATACCCTCTGCTGCAGCTCTCATAGGACGACCTTTATTGCAGAAAAGGACTCTACCTGTTGACCAGTCGTCCTGAATTGAAGGTTGCCACAGTCAGGTAGAGCCTGGGGATCTCCAGGAATTACAAGTGATCTCTGTCACCTGGAGATCAATTGTAATTCTTAGAGGTCTGCAGGTCCCACCTGGCGGTTGGCAATCCTACTTGGGTTGGAAAATTTGAAATTTATTTTTGGAATCTGTAGCGTGCTTTTATCCTTTAGTTTTCAGGTGCAGAGTGGTGTGATTATTACCTAATGGTGCACCAATTCCCATAATTGTGATGGTTGACTCATCCGGAGGTTGGCAATCCAATGCGGTGAGTGGGCGATTGAGTCAAATTCCTCTGGATAGCTTTGAAAGCAAGGCTGGAGGGTCTAAAGGCAAGTCAATGCAGCTTTTTGCACACACCAGGAATAATAACAAGCCTCGATCACTGGAGAGGAGGAGGTGACACTTTGAGCCAATTCAGTTTTCCCCTTTGGACAGCATTGCACAACTAGCCGGGAAGGTTTTTGTACCTCCAGAGCAGCCTGCTGCAGTGCATGGGGGCACTTTGTTCCATCCCAGCAGATGTTGACTTCTGGATCTATGCTGAGTTTGTGGCCCCCTGTGTCAAGTCACCACCTTTATTGGTAATCATGCTCCTGTGATTTTAATGGCACTCCAACACAGAGAAATAAGCCTAGTGAAATTTAGCCTGCTATTTAGTGATTTGTACCCTTTTCTCCACAGTGTTGGCTTACACCAGTCTTCCGTCCTCCATTTCATACTCACGACAATCTTGTGAGATAGCTTAGGTAGAGAATATCTGGCCCAGCAGTCACCTAAAGAGCTTGTTTTTACAGCATGGGGTTTCGAACCTGGGCCTCCCATTTGGTAGTCTGACACACTAACCATTGCACCACACACCAGTCCTCCCTCTGGCTGAACTGAATCCAACCTTTGTGATAGAGGGCAGGGCAATGAGTGTGCTCTCCCAGGTTTGGGGACCATTTCTCTTCGGAGTTAGAACAGCAGCAGACAGACGTGGAAAAAATGGCTGGGGTGTGGGTGTACAAGTCTCCCTTAAGTACGCCTTTGGGGCAGGGAGAAATAAGATTGTTGAATTTTGCATTCTGCGAATGGATCCTGGAAGCACTTTTCTCAGCACGGCAGGGAAAGTGAGGAATGGAATAGAAAGTGAGAGAACAACAGAGACAAACCAGATTGCAATTCTGTTGCAAAGTTATTATTTTGACACTCTAAAGGCTATTAGTCATTTGGCAGGTGAGATGTATTTACTCCTGGCAATGTCTATTTAAATAGCTTCTGAGAAAGGCAGTAATGCCTTTGAATTTCCTGACTGCTCTTTGCATTTACAGTCCTTTAGGCACTGCAATTTCAGGGTATGTCTAATTGAGCAAGGACACCAACAAGGAGGGTCAACGCCGTAGCTCATGGCGTGTAGGCTGATGCATAATTCTCACCTCTGGCGCAACTCAGCTGCCATTTCTTATTTAGAATGGGGGAAAGTTCTGATTTCAGACCCTGACCCCAGGATAGAAACAAGGAAGCGTTGGGATGGGAGTTGAATTCGGGTGAGAGGAAGACCCGCATCTGAGGTCAACGTTACAGTAGTCAACCAGTCAGAAAGGGCTGATAAGTGGAGAAGGCCTAGAAACTCCCAGCTGGCTCCAGGTTAGAGAGAGCCTCCAGTCAGCTGGATGGATAACAGCTCATCTCCTTCACAAGACAGAATGAGGCAAAGCCATCCTTGAGTACAGAGAGGGGAAAAGCCAGAACCAAGCAGCAAATATATGAAGGAGAAGAGGAGGAGGAGGAGGAGTTTGGATTTATACCCTACCTTTCTGTCCTGTAAGGAGACTCAAGGTGGCTTACAAGCTCCTTTCCCTTCCTCTCCCGACAACCGACTCCTTGTGAGGTAGGTGGGACTGAGAGAGTTCTGAAGAACTGTGACTAGTTCACATGTCACAAAGTCCTGTGTCTTTCAGCCCGCCCACCCAGTCACTCACCCTCATATCTACCACAGATCTTTCTTGTTGACAGTTGTGGTCTGTGAGTTCTGTGCTCGGAACTGAATTCCCGAATTGGGTTGGGATCCTGTCTGTCATGTTCTCAAGAAGCTGCTCTGGGCCCAGTTTTTAGTTTATTTTAAATATTTATATTCTACTTTTTTCTTAACCCTCATTGGGGAAACTTATGTGTACCGACAGGTTACACATAAGCTTCCCCAGCCTAGCTCAGCTTATTTTGGCAGATTAGGTTTTTTTTAAAGTATCTTCCTATATCGTGTGTGTGAGTGCGCGCACGTGTGTGTGTGTGTGAGAGAGAGAGTTCTTGTTGCTTGTTTGAATTGCCCTCAGATTTCGGACAGATTTTTCTCTTTCTCTTTTTTCTGCTGCTAACCTGAATAGCCCAGGATAGCCCAATTTCATCAGATCTTGGAAGCTAAGTAGGGTTACCTTGTCGAGGAGAATATTGGTGGGGAGATCAGTACAGGAAATAACACAGAGACATGTTTTTTGGTAAAATAGCAGACCACAGCTGTTTATTGAATTCAGGCTCAAGGAGCTAAGGTGCAGCATAGGAACAGCCCCTAGCATTGAGCAGCCCTTCTGCTGACCTGATCGGTACTGTTTTTCCTGCTGGGGAAGGAACCAAGGAGTAGCAAGCCCTGGGATCCCACCAGGTGTGGGCCTCTGTGTGGATATCTCCTTACCATCTGGGGGTGTAGACTAACCAGCAGCCCTGGCCTGGGCATGTGGCAATGCAGCCCGCCACACTCCCAAGGTCTCCTATGAGAGCCCCCAACCTTTGGGACACATATTCCTAGACACTGCCTCCTCCAAAAGGATTCCATTCCTAGTTGTGATTATTAAAATCAGCAATGAACCAGTACAAGCATATACAAATAACGAATAACAGTATTTGAACAGAAATATGGATAACAACAACATAGAAAAGGAAGCTGGACAAGTCTGGAGAGGCGCCAAGAAAACAGGTCAGAAGTTGGGGAAGGCTCAGTCCTTTAAGCCTTGCCTGGTCCAAGGCTCTGCACTTTCTGCTTCACCACGGGAAACCTGCAGAACTGGCCGGCCACACCTAATGGTCCTGCCCTGCAGGGATCACGCAGCCAGTGTGGTCTGCTGGCCCTCTTCCCCACTCCCTCCCAGGTGGCAACACCACCTCATGGGTGTAGGTCGGAGCCACCTTTGACCTTGGTCAGTATTTGGATGGGAGACCGCCAAGGAATACCAGGGTTGAGGTGCTGTGTGGTTTCTGGGTTGTATGGCCGTGTTCTAGCAGCATTCTCTCCTGACGTTTCGCCTGCATCTGTGGCTGGCATCTTCAGAGGATCCTCTGAAGATGCCAGCCACAGATGCAGGCAAAACGTCAGGAGAGAATGCTGCTAGAACACGGCCATACAGCCCGGAAACCACACAGCACCCCAGTGATTCCGGCTGTGAAAGCCTTCGACAATACCAGGGTTGTTTTAAGTCTGCAGTTTAAACTGACATTGTTTGATAGTTTGTTTCATATTACTAGGGATAATTAGGTTCTTGCAGCTGCTGTCCAATTTGGGACTGCATCTGTCTTCTGATGGAGATATTCTCTGACAATCTGCTGTAAAAATTTCCCAACACAGAGAAGCAGAAACATAAAACTGGGCGAAAAAATGGTCCTTTCCTCCACAAACTTGTTATTTTTTTTCAGCTAGTACCCTTGAAATTTATGGACACAGGAATAAAAAATGTAAGGGTCATGGCCACATGCTTCTGCAATCCAGTGATGTAGGAAATCTCTCCCCAACCCTGGCACAATGGCAAAATAAAGTTTAATTTATTTTGTTTTATTTCTATTATTACTACAAAGGGAGAAAAGAGTGGGAAAGATCAACAATACAGCAAAACTATGTTTTTATTTCCCTGGATGTTCATTTTTGTGATATGATCTATGTTCTTTGGGGGCTTTTTTTTCTTGTGTGCTATTAGGAAATAACAATGTAAAGGCATCACCATTACCACCAGGCAGAGAATCTTATTGAATGTCTGGATATGCTTTTCAAAAAGAAGAAGAGAAGAAGAGTTTGGATTTATAACCCACTTTTCTTTCCTGTAAGGAGACTCAAGGCAGCTTACAAACTCCTTTCTGTTCCTCTCTCTGCAACAGTCACCTTATGATATAGGTGGGGCCGAGAGAGTTCCAAAGAAATGTGACTAGTCCAAGGTCACCCAGCAGGCTTCATGTGCAGGAGCAGGGAAACAAATCCAGTTTACCAGATAAGACTCAGCCGCTTAGGTAGAGAAGTGGGGAATCAAGCCTGGTTCTCCAGATGAGAGCCCATCACTTTTAACCATGACACAACGCTGGCTCTCAAGATTACCAAATTGCGGAAATAAACCCACCCCTCCCAAAAAGTATTTACCCTGTGTTCTCAAGTGGGACAGACACTGGGGAACCTTATCATAGACTGGTTTGTGCTTTCCCAAGGTTTTCTGTACCTGACCTGAATAGTTCAGACTCGTAGGGATCTGCAACCTGTGGCTCTCCAGATGTTCATGGACTACAATTCCCATCAGCCCCTGACAGCATGGCCACTTGCTGGCATCCCCAATTGGCCATGCTGGCAGGGGCTGATGGGATTTGTAGTCCATGAACATTTGGAGAGCCGCAGGTTGCAGACCCCTGGCCCAGAGTATTCCAATCTCATCAGATCTCAGAAGTTAAGCAGTCAGCCATGATTAGCATTTGGATGGCAGATCACCAAGAAATACCAGGGTTGCAATACAAAGGCCGACATTCAACCACCTCTGAATGTCTCCTGCCTTGAAAACCCTATGGCAGTGGTGGCGAACCTTTGGCACTCCAGATGTTATGGACTACAATTCCCATCAGCCTCTGCCAGCATGGCCAATTGGTTCGCCACCACGGCCCTACGGGGTCCCCAGAAGTCAGCTATGACAATGACTTTAAAAAAATCTGGATCCTAGAATTGCAGAGTGTATCCATGACAAATTGGGAGGAGGGCTTCAAAGAACAACTCCCCATTTAGACAGTTGATCAAAAATCCCATCAGTTGGACTGAATACAACCAGTTGGGGAAAGGAGATCCACATTTGACTGTGAAATTTAATCCAACAGGATTTCTCAATCATCTCTATAATGCTATATTATTAGCGACACTGCGGGTTTTATGGAGTCGTGCCCGGCAGGATACAAATCATCAAATAATATAAACAGACTATAAATAAATGAGTGGCTTTTATGGCTAAACTGATTGTGCTGCCCTGCAAAACTAACATTCTCATTAATTGAAAACCTTTGTAATCTCAACGTTTTTTATGTCCGTCAGTTTGGATAAGGGAAGGTGGGGTGCATATACCGTGTTTCCCCGAAAATAAGACAGTGTCTTATATTAATTTTTGCTCCCAAAGATGTGCTATGTCTTATTTTCAGGGGATGTCTTATTTTTCTGCAATGGTTCTGTTAGATAGGCCGTGCGTTGGCACAGAACAAAAACTTTTCTTTCGATCTTACTTTCAGGGGATGCCTTATATTTCGCACTTCAGCAAAACCTCTACTATGTCTTATTTTCAGTGGATGTCTTATATTTGGGGAAACAGGGTAGGGCCCCAGACCAGCAGATTTTCTATCTTGGGATGCTGACCGCACTAGAGTTTTAAAGCCTTTATCATTTTCCCCCCCAGAGATAGCTCTTAAAAAAAAAAAAAAGATCAGTGTTCCTTTTAAAAGAGACATCAGCCCTGATGGTTGTCAGTGAACTCAAGCCTCATAGATCAAACAGGGCCAAAATGCTAGAAAAACTATAGTTTTCCCAGGGCGTCTCTGCCCAGGAGCAAAAACCTTAAAACATTTAGAATCACAAAGCTGCTTGATATTTTTTTTAAAAAAGCAGTTTTTCTTCTCGAGCCATCGTCTTGCTTTGAACCTGCGAGGCATTTGTGAATGAGAAAATAGCAGTGATAAGAACTCTGGGCTGACCTAACCGAAAGGGTACTTAGCTGCTAGACAGGTCTCTCTGAAACAGGCCCTAGGATGGAATAGCCGGCAGATGTTTCAGCTGAGTGTCTTGGCTTGTCGTGCCCTTACCTTCAAAGCTCTGTACAGCGGTTTGCCTGTGCTCTCTTTCTGTTCTTATCTCCCAGTACGCCTCTGCTTATGATAGTCCTACAGGTCTCCTGTGCTTTTAAACAACTGGGTCAATTGCGCTTTGCTGTTCCTTATTCCTCTCTGAATTTGACTACTAACACCTCCTTCTTTCAAATCCCTTCTACTTGAAAAAAGAACCCCTTAGCTCTAAAACTCAGCTTAGCATTCCAGGCTTCATCCTCAACAAAGGATAATGTTGGAGACGGATCAGAGCTCTCCCCGCCCCGCTCTGCCCCCCCCCCCTCCTTGCTGAGAGTTGAAAGTGGTTTGAAAGAGAGACGTGGCTCATGGAGTGTCCTCGTGGAATATGCTGCCACAGTGGGTGGTGATGGCCACTAACCTGGATAGCTTTAAAAGGGGCTTGGACAGATTTATGGAGAAGTCGATCAATAGCTACCAATCTTGATCCTCCTTGATCTAAGATTGCAAATGCCTTAGCAGACCAGGAGCTCGGGAGCAGCAGCAGCAGCAGAAGGCCATTGCTTTCACATCCTGCACGTGAGCTCCCAAAGGCATCTGGTGGGCCACTGCGAGTAGCAGAGAGCTGGACTAGATGGACTCTGGTCTGATCCAGCAGGTTCTCTTATGTTCTCTTATCCCACTTTTGCCTTCACGAAAACACTCCAGGCAAAGCTTTTGTATCATTTCCAAAGTATGCAACATTCTCCTAATCCAAGGTACATGTGCGGACAATAAGAAGAGATGTTTTCATCAAGGAAGTAATGCCTCTCTGAAAAAGTGAAATCCAGTTCTGTACCATCAACAGTTTCTTCGTTAACTCAGTTCACGATGTGGTTTTTGATGTTTCAGCCCTTGAATGGTCTGGAACCAGGATATCTCAAATATTCTTTTCTCCCACACGAACTTCCCCAACCACTTAGCTTATCTCTAGAGTTTCCTCTTCATGTTTTCCACAGCAGTGTCCAGATGGTAGAACTCCCTCCTGATAGTTTTCTATCTTTCCCCCTCAGCAATGGATTCCCAGTACATGGTTCAAACTGTTTTGCTTCAGGGGGCCTTAGACAATGTTGCTGTAATAATTGGGAATCTGCTTTCCCCTTCTCTGATGGGTGACACACTTTTTTATTTCACTTCTTTTAGCCAGCGTGGTGCAGTGGTTAAGAGCAGGTGCAATCTAATCTGGAGAACCAAGTTTGATTCCCTCCTCTGCCACTTGAGCTTTGGAGGCTTATCTGGGGAACCAGATTAGCTTGTGCAACACATGCCAGCTGGGTGACTTTGGGCTAGTTACAGTTCTTCAGAGCTCTCTTAGCCCCACCTACCTCACAGGGTGTTTGTTGGGGGGGGAGGGAAAGGAGATTGCAAGCTCCTATGAGTCTCTTTATAGGAGAGAAGGGGGGATATAAATCTAAACTGCTGCTGCTGCTCCCCCTCCCCCTCCCCTCCTCCTCCTCCTCCTCCTCCCCCTCCTCTTCTTCTTCTTCTTATTTTTCTTCTTCTTCTTCTTCTTCTTCTTTTTCTTTTTCTTTTTCTTTTTCTTTTTCTTTTTCTTCTTCTTCTTCTTTTTCTTCTTCTTCTTCCTGCTTCAAACCTACACACTCACACCTTGCCAGGAACCTAAACTCACTGAAGTCTAAAACGTCTTTTGTAAGCATTGCAAAATCCTGTTTTACATGGTATGGCTTTCTGATGTCCAAAATTAAGCCAATAAGAAGGTTGGCACGGCTGGCAATGTGGGGATGTCGGGGGTGGGGGATGCAGGGAAAGCATCTGTTGTGTTAGAGCTCTTTTAATCTGATTTTAATTGGATCTTACATATTTATTTATTTTTGACCTATCCATCTCCGCCCTGGGGCTTTGGTGTGATGTGGCCTGTAAATTGAAATAAATCATCACCCTGTGTGCCTTCAAAGGGAACCTTCCCGGAGGCGGCGGCAATAAGCGTGCCATTTCTGTCTTCCTTCTCTACTAGCCAAGTTTTCAAATCGGCTATGATGTGGACCAAATACAAAGAGTGGGAGGGGATTCCTTTTGATGTTCTCAGTGGGATAGTCAGATAGCTCCCCGGTTGGCGTTGGGATACCCGTAAGAGGGTTTTTTAATCAAGAAGGAGCTCCCGTCCCATCTGGTGAGGGACAACAGTGCTTCACCCAATTATTACATTAGCCTCCTTTTGCTTCAGCCACCTATAGCGGGCTTGCACTAAAACATTCAAGTGCTGAGTTCTCAGTGCTAAAGCAGCACAGCCATTAGACAAAGTGAGGTGTTCACCCTAGGGCATATTTTGGCTGGCACAAAGGACAGAAGAGTACAGTGTGATCTCCAAAGTCCACCTTTGCAATGAAATGTAATAAAATGTAATAAAAGCCAGCATGGTGTGGTGGTTAAAATCAGAGGCGTAGCAAGGATCAGGGATCCTTCTTAAACTATCATTACAATGGTGTATCAATATATTGTTGAAGGCTTTCATGGTTGGAATTAACCAGCTGCTGTGGGTATTCTGGACTGTATGGCCATGGTTTGCTAGTTTTTGCTCCTAATGTTTTACCCACATCTATGGCTGGCACCTTCAGAGGCATGACTTGATGAGATGTGTTTCTCTCTGTGGCACAGTGTAGAGTGACTGGTCCACACAGCCCAGAAAACCCACAACAGCAAGCTGTATCAATACTTCAATATTTTAGGGTCTTTTTGAAATAATCAAAAAGGTGGGGGGGAGTTCTTTGATGATGTTGACAGTCCATCATCAGTGGTGCAGTGGTTATATATGAAATGTTTAGTTGAAATACTGCTTACAAGTAAAGTTGAATGTTTTTCTTTTTTTGTTTGTATATATATGTATATATATATATACAAGAGGTTAAGAGCAGGTGTACTCTAATCTGGAGGAACCGGGTTTGATTCCTCGCTTTGCCACTTGAGCTGTGGAGGCTTATCTGGGGAACTCAGATTAGCTTGTGCACTCCAACACATGCCAGCTGGGTGACCTTGGGCTAGTCACAATTCTTCTGAGCTCTCTCAGCCCCACCTACCTCACAGGGTGTTTGTTGTGAGGGGGGAAGGGCAAGGAGATTGTAAGCCCCTTTGAGTCCCCTTACAGGAGAGAAAGGGGGGATATAAATCCAAACTCCTCCTCCTCCTCCTGCTCCTGCTCCTCCTCCTCCTCAAAAAATGGCCAGGAGGGAGTGAAGATGTTAAAAGGGCACAAAATATATATGCAGAAATCAGGGGAAAAACTAAAGCAGTATGGGTCCAGATCTGATGGGAAAACCCACGCAGCTAAGCCCACGTGAGTGGTGAATGTAACATCACTACAGTACATGCACATCAGTGCTTGCGCATGAACACTGAGGCACACTGAGGCAACCTCTCATTTCACATGACATAGCTGATGAAGTGTGGTGGGCAAATGGTTTTCTCACCATGTCTTTAACCAAAAGAACAAACACTATTGGTTTTTAAACTGGCAGAGAACAAACTATTGCAAAATAAATGTGCCATACAGCAGAGAGAGCAGAATCTTGAGGACCATGTAAAATGGGTGTGAGAGAACTCCAGTAGTCATCATTAATACATATAATTGGGTCTTCCCAATGCTATGAGATGCTAGCTATGAAATCCCACTACTGGAGCTTGCTCTGTGTGACAAATGCCCATTTTTAGGAAGTGGTTTCCAGTGAGAAACTGCACTGAAATAATTAAGTCCTGCCCGGTCCTGATTGGCTGGGGGAAAATTGCCTGAGGAGAGAAAATGAGGCAGTTGGAGTGCTGTGGGGTTCTTTTTTTCTCTGGGGAGAGTTGGCGTGAGGGAGACTCCAGAAAAGGGATCTGAGCCCAAAAACCTGTCAGGGCTACTGAATATATAAAATTAGGGTGACCCTAGGAACATGTCTTTGGGGCTTGTTAACTCTTCCTCAAAGGGAGGTCTCCTAGATTTGGCTGCAGGAAAGCACCTGAGGGAGACTGGTCAGTTTGAAGTGGAAGACCAGTTTCCTGAGGAGAGAGCTGTGACCCTTCTTGGTTTAAGCCAGTAGACACGGGGATTCTAGGCAGGGACCCAAACACCCCACTGTCGGTCATAGGACCATTTGAGAGCCTAAATGCCAGTCTGAATGACAATACCTTCTTCTGTTCTTTTTTGTTTACGCGTTCCTCAACCCTACCAAAGAAATGTTTGACATTACTGTTTATTTTAAATAAAAACTTTTGTTGTGGAGCTGTAAGGCGATACGGGCTCTAGTGCGGATTTTGAGGGAGGTCCTTAAAGTCAATAAGGAATCATTCCTGAGGTAATAACTCCCTGCACTTGGAACTTGTGAAAGGGGAATCCTTTCCTTCCCCCCGTTTGGTTTGTGTTAGACTCTGCCGTTTCAATTTAGCCCCTGCTCCTAAATTTCCTTGTGAGAAGAAGGTCCTGAACTGTATATTTCCTTGGAAAGAACCTCGTCATTTATCAGACACGTACAGGAAATGCTTTTCCCAAGCCAAATCAATCCAACTCTCCACTGTATTACAGATGTTTCTTGCAACGCCATCGTGAACAGGGTCACTACAATGACATCAGGACATGGGGTAAGTTCACTTAAAAAGTTCAAGATGCTGTTTGTATTGTCAGAAGTTTATTCTTTTAAAATTGATTCCACCCTCGGTCAGCCAGTTTCTCATATCTTCATGAACACCTGAAGCAGCCTTGTGCTGAATCAGGCTATCAGGCCATCAAGATCAGCTTTATCTACACCGAGTGGCAGCATCTATCAAGGCTCTCGGGTCAAGATCTTCCACATAACCTACTCCCTGATACTTTTAAGAGAGCCATTGTGGTGTACTAGTTAACAGCAGTGGACTCCAATCTGGAGAACTGAGTTTAATGGGGAGGGGAAGGGAAGGTGATTATAAGCTGCTTCGAGACTTAAGGTAGAGAAAAGTGGAACATAAAAACCTCCCCTTCTTAAAAGGAAGTACCAGGGATTGAACCTTCATGCCAAGAAGATGCTGAACCACTGAACTACAGCCCCTTCCAGTAAGTATCCTTAATATTTCACAGAAGTCCTTTAAAAAAAACAACGCCCTAGGATAGTATTGCAAGTCAGTATTGTTAATTTTTTCAAAAGTCAGTCTGTATAGGAAGATATAACTATATCTAGTGCATTTTAATCTCACTCATTCCCCAAAGATCTCAGGTTTTGGACATTTCCCTGAGCGCTTCCTTTCCCATTTTATTCTCATAAGGACTCTGGGAGGTAGGTTCGTCTTAAAGCATGTGAGGGGTCCAAGCTTATTCAGACAGCTTCACAGCAGTGCAAGGATTTGAATCTGGGTCTTCATATCTGTGTCCAGTTCTCTGAAACTGCACAGCACTGGTTTCCAGATATGGCAATGTGAGGCTTTCTTAGGTACTATTTATTTATTTATTTATTTATTATATTTATATACCGCCCTCCCCGAAGGCTCAGATCATCAGTTGGTTTAGATCAGTACAGCCTAGTCTGACTGACAGCAGCATCCCTCAGGAAAAATATATAAAATGGATATATAGCCCCACACAAACATACGGTCCCTCCCCATCCACACCCACCCTGCTTTCATGTTTGATGCACAACAAGTGTAAGCCCTCTAGACAGCAATTGCATCAATTGTACAGTATAGAGCAGCCAGCTTTTTCTCAGGAAGAAATCCTATGCTTTAAACAAGCAGACAGACAGCACCTGGCCCTGTTCTCTTCCTCGTTTGCATACTTGAAATGAGTGTCGCTAGGAGATGGGGGAACAGAAATTTCAAGTAGCAGCCAGGAAGACAAGACTGCAAATGGTACTTGGCTGTGTGACATCTCTCTTCCGAGACTGAATCTGAAAGATGTTCAGTAGCCGTCAGGAACGCATTTACAATCCAAGCATTATTTTTACATATACAACCTACAAAAATGCTTGGACAGTCACTCGTGAGACGAGAGAGGGCATTGCTTCTTTCCCTTATTATCCCCATTTTAGAAGAGAAGGAAATACCTCTGGAAGGCCAATCCATAGTTGATAGATATGGGAACTATCACAATCAGTCACTGACCTGGACATAAATTTTGAAGAGGTTGTGCTCAAGTCTTCCTCATCCTGTGCCTAAACCTTTCAAGAAACTGCTACTATTTTCTTTCTAATGTTGACAATCTCCCATCCCATCTTGGCAAAGATGCCAAGGGACCTATCAGCAAACAATGAAATGATGCAAAGTGCAAGACCCCCCTTTAAGATTTTTACTCTTAAAGAGAAGGTAGCCCATGGCTGATTGCACATGTTTGGTCTTCACTTTCAGTGAACGTTCCCTTTGGGTTGAACTCTCGGTTACGCAGGGGTTTCCCCCTCTTCAGAACTGAGTTCTCAGGTCAGACTCTCCCAGTGGTTTCTGAGGCTGGTTAAAATGCAACTTTTTGGGGAAAAGCAAAGGGAGAGAGCGGGGAACCCCATGCATTTCGCTTCCTTTGTGTTTCCTTGCTCCTCCCGGGTTTCCCCATCTACACAACAGCAGTTCCTCCCAACTGGACACAACAAGGAAGGGCAGACAGGCCAAATGGCAGTTCAGCTTGGCTGAGGACACTTTGTTGTGGGAGAATCCCGATCAAACAAAAAACCACAGGAAAACCCACTGCGAAGCGCACAGCGGCAAGGTAAACCCTGAATGCACAAAAACCCTACAGTGGGTGCTCAGTGGGAGCTATCCTTGGTCCTGCAAACCTTCATTCTGACTCAGCTTCTTTTGCTTCCTGGTTTTCCTTCTGTGCCTGGCTTCTTGTAGGACATCTGCTCGGTCTTCAGGTAGGTATTGTTGTTAGTTACCTCCTAGTCAGATATTGGGTGAGTTCATTTTTAATCCCCTAGATGGATCCCAAGAGCCTAGAACCAGGTAGAAACAGAGAAGCAGTCTAACTCGGGAAGGAACTGTTGCTTTCCTACTGCGAGCAAAACAATCCTCTCTTGATCCACATGAGATGCTATATTCCTAAATCAAGAAACAACACCATGAGGGTGGGAGAACAGGATTGTCATGAGTAAGGAGGGGGGGGGGGTCAAGCATCTATGCAAAATAGTAATATTTCAGAAGGAAGCCAGCAAGCAGACAACAATGTATGAACACCACTTCCCTTCAGCCAGCCTTGAGTGCTCTACCAAAACCATACCTAGCCTTGTAGTTTCTTGTAGTAGACAACCCCTTTTGAAGCATCTGTAGAAGAGTCCCCTTAACTTTCCAATCCCTGAGTAGGCTTAAGTGCCAATGAGGGTTATTCTAGCATCTTGTCATATGGGATATTCCTGCAGAGGTTTGGACTGCCAAAACCTTTGCCCTCAAAGAACAATCCATCCTCCAACTTTCTGGAAACTCGTATTTTAAGGACGGATCCTACAGCTGTTCCTGACAGAGGTTGGCAGGACTCCAATGGAGAATAAGCTGGCCTGAACCTCAGATGGAACAGAAGGGAATGGGAGATCTGTTGTCAGGACTCGGTTCCTTTGGGTGGAGGGAGGCTTTGCAGAGGCTGCCAGGAAAAGATATTTGATATCTGCTTGCAGAACGTACATGGTGTTTACAAGTTTTCATAAGGCATAGCATTATCTATTATTTTACTGAAGAACCTGGGCTCTGTAGATTTAATTAAGTCAAACATTCTCCATTGCTGCTTTCATTTAATGAAGAGCTGCCCAACAATAGCCCATTGTACACAGAACGTACAAAGAATGAGCCAAAATAATTCCTCTATCAAATCTTGGCTTTATGAAGAGCACGTCCTTTATCAGGAGCATAACAGAGCTCTGCCGCCTTTCCTCCTGCATTTCTTTTCCCCCAGACGCCAGGAATTAAGGCTACAGCTTCAGGGTGGAGATTTAAACCATCATGGCACCCTTCGAAAAACCAAGAGATCGTTTATTTCTGAAAGTTCTCTATGCATCTCTGCATAAAGAGATTTTGGCCTTGTCAAAGAATTGCATTTCCCAGCATTACTGGATATTTCGATATTGCTGTATTAGATCTATCATTATTTCAATGAATCTAATAGGGTACAAATGCTTAAAAGTTGAAATAAAGTTTCACAAAGCCCTCTCGATCATCAGGGAGGGCAGAAGTAGAGTGGGGGAGGTGGGGTGGACCCCAAAAGCCCCAAAAGCCCAAAGCAAAGAATAACACAGGGCCATTTATTTCATTTTCCCTGCAAAGAGGGGGAAAGGTCACTCCTTACCCACTCTCACAAACAGTGGAGATTATGGGATCTGCTGTGTGGTGAGTGTGGGTGGGGAAGGAATCCAAAACTATGCCCTGAAAATAATCTCCCTCCAGTTCAGGGCAGAGCACCTGTGTATAGTCATCCGCACTATCAGCATGACCTACTTCACAGGGATGTTGTTTATTTACTTTGTTTGTAGCCCATATATATATATATGGAGGGTGGATATATATGATCACTTATATATATATTCAAACAAAGAACCCCGGACACTGAGATGCAACACTTATTTTCTCATGCCAACAAAATTTGTTCTCCCCTGAATCTTGGTCTCACCCCGAAGTATAAAATATTACCTGCATATTTTCAAAATCTAACAGCACCAGTTTTGAGATGTGTATTTATGCAAGCACGAATGAACACATTGCCCTTGGCTGACCTCAGAGGAAGATATTTAAAGATCCAATCAAAGGACAGATTAGGCCATTGCCCTGACAAGCAAAACAAAACCATAGCACACATCTTGCTATATTGCACC
Source organism: Sphaerodactylus townsendi (assembly GCF_021028975.2). NCBI lineage: Eukaryota > Metazoa > Chordata > Lepidosauria > Squamata > Sphaerodactylidae > Sphaerodactylus > Sphaerodactylus townsendi. The sequence goes on along the minus strand of NC_059431.1, from coordinate 100,138,328 downwards.
CAGTATAGCTCCTTAAGAAGAGTCTTCATTGATCCCCATCTGAATACTGATCACTTAAACTCTGATATGGACAAGACTCGCTTTCTTTTAAATGATCACAGTTCAAGAAGAACCAAAGATGTGGCTAAGTTTCTAGCAAAGGCATTTTATCCCAATGTTCTATAAAGTTTTAAATGTTTATACTTGCCAATAAAGGTCATTTGTTTGTTTGTCATACCAATGAGACAAGTTAGGCTGTGAATGTGTGCCTGGCCTACAAAACCCCACCCTCCATGAGCATCCATGGCAGAGCAGGGAATTCAAACCTGAGAGTTCACAGATGCTAGTCAGACACTTTAACCATAACACCCCAGTACCAATAAAATGGTAGAGGGGGGAAATCACAGACACCAAGCAGAGAACCTTGGCAGGCTATAAACATACAAAATGCCCTCTGGGGAAGAGGCGGCCTAGAAATCTAAAATATAAATAAATAAATAAATAAAAATAAATAAATAATGCCGATGCTTGGATGTTGTGCCAATCTATTTAAATGTTTAATTGACCCAACAATTCTTGACAGGCCTCACCAAAATATCAAAACCCTTGGCAGGAGAATAATCTCTATCCCATCTAAGAATCTCAGAGATGATCCCAGCTAATAATAAATGGCAGCCGATCTGCCAAGTTCTTTCATCTGGAGAGATCATTAGTTGGGAGGGTACAGGTGTACAAGAGCCCCGGTACCCGTTTTTTTGGCACTTGGCAACTCCGTTCCCACAAAGTGCTTTGGCAGAACAAGTCGCTTGGCCTTGGATCCAACCCTTTGAGCAGTTCTTGATTACAGTGATCAAACTGAATTAAGACACCAAGCTTGGCTTGCTGAGAAAAAAGATTGCCAGGAGGGACTGCCAAGGCGTGTTCATCAGGAACCTTCCTGTCATCCCTGAGATACTTTTCAAACAGTATTGTTCCTTTACAAGTACAATGAGTTTTACCAAACGCCCGTCTTCCAGGTGAAAGGTGAAAGAAGAGATGGTTCCACCCAGGAGAACTATCTGTTCTGAAGGAAGCAAAATGAACGTAGACTGGACTAGTATATCTTGTCAGTGTCAGGAAAGGGTAGGTTAGATCCCCATGTATTTCTACCTTTCTGGAAGCCATGAGAAATGTTGACCATATATGCAAGCATTACTTACCTTGTGGATGTTTGCTTTGCAGTGGGGTTTTCCCTAGGATTTTTGTTTGCCTGTGGATTCCCCTCCTGTGAAGTATCCCTAGCTGAGCTGAGCCACCATTTTGCCCACCTGCTGTTTTCCCATTATTTCTGTGCAACCTCCATTGGGGGAGGTTGCCTGTTGCCTTTTTCCCCCTGCCATCTTTGATGTAACATTAGTTTGCTAGACAGTGTTAATTTCTTATCAATTTCAGCATGATGTTTTTTAAAAAGAAAGCCCTTCTGATCTTTTTGAAACGGTGGCTCAAAAAGTGGAAGGAACTGCTGTGGTGTGGGTGGGGGGAAAGCGGGAGGGAGTGAGAAAACCTGAAGAAAGCTATCAATCAATCAATCATTTATTTACAGTCAATGACCAGTACAACAAAACAAATTTGCATCAATTTCACAATGCCATTAGCATAAACTATATGTGTACAAAAAATACACTAAAAACACAGATCAAGGATAATACGTAATCTGGGGTATATACAAAGGGGATATTCGCGTGAACTGAATATTATTGTTACTTTTTGTTTACAGTCAATGACTAGTACTTACAATCCCATCTCACCATAGTAGCGAAGCAGTAGATAAAATACATTGATTGGAACAGGAATTAAGGATTTAAAATTCACAGACTTTTAAAATACCTATGCAGTCTTACTAAAAGTGCCTATGGGGACTTACTAAAAACACAGACTTCCAACGAAATCATCTAAAGATTGAAACTGATTCAATCATCCCATCCCTCTGAAGAAAGCTAAATGAATACTGATCTTTTTTGTTTTCTCTGCAAAGAGAGAGGGAAAGTTGTGCTTTCAAGGTTTCAGAAACTGTGGAGATTCTCAAATCTGAAGGTGGGGATGGGTGCCGGAGAGGGAGAAACATGTGCATAACTGAGAATCCAACCCAAAGGGAATGTCCGCTCAATGAGGAGGAGACCACAAGTGCACATATGCCAATGACCTCAGCTTGCTGCCTGAGATGGGGTTGGCAGGTCTCCAGCAACCAAGATCCTGAAGCTCAAGATGTAGAACTTGGTGATAGCTCAAGGACCAGCCATGCAAATGGAAGCCTAACTCCTCTCCTATCTCTCCACTGAGCAAAGTTTAGTTATTTATTAATTAAAATATTTATGCCTCACCTTTCCTTTTGGCTCAAGTGTGAAGCCTCCTTCCATCTGAGATGGTCATCCTCTCCCACAGACCATAAAGACTCAGGAGGGAGGCACATGGAGAGGTGAGGGTGAAAGGGAACACCTGCCTAGCCAGCCAGTTCAGCCCTGAAGATCTATGGGAGTGATGAGGTAGGTATTCCTCTCCTCCCTTTGTTGAACAGCTCTCCATGGGTGTCCCTCCTGAAGCTGCATCCTTGAGAAGATGGCCATCCCAGATGGAAGGAGAGTACCATTCTTCAGTCACAGATATATGATAATGGGGCTCCCTGCTATGACCTCCAAACAAGCTCAGGGATCAAGTGTGAAGCCTTCCTCCAACCAAAGGAGACTTCCTTCAAATTAAGCAGCCCTTCCATCGGAGGAACAGTCACTGAAGTTGGAAGAAGCCCCCTTAGATGTGGTAGCAAAAGCTATCAGACCACTGCCCCACAGACCAGAAAACCCACAACTGCCAGTTGATTCTGGTCGTGAAAGCCTTCAACAGTGCATTTCCAGTCCATTCCTGTGATAAATCCAGTCACAGCAAACAAGCCCAGGGTGATAGGCTGTGTATGTATTACACAACTGTGGCACAAGACGGAAAGGGGGACAAACTCTTCGGCTGATTGGTCTGAAATTTCTCTGAAAGTGGGCGTGCAAACTGCTAAGCCATATTTGTGACTTCAGTGAAATGAGGCAACTGTCAGCCAGCCAGCCAGCCAGCCGATATTAACACAACTTTTGTTGAACAGCTGCCTGCAGCTGAACTGACTGATCAGCTACAGATACAAGGAATATCTGGCAAAAGTCCCAGTCCTCACTGTTGATCCACGGCGCAGTTCAATGATGAACAGAATCACAGCTAAAGGAGCATCAAGAAACAAGGAAAGGCCACAGAAATAACAGGCACTGATACTTAATTTAGAAATATTATCAAGTTTTTGGACAGCAAGATGATTCCTCACCTGACTATTGCTTGTAAGAGGGTTCAGAGAAAGGCATAACAGCAACCATCTCAGTGTCTCTTTAAAATCACTTCCCTTCCTGTGCACAGAACAGAAGACTTTCCTTCAATTAGTCCCATGGCTTTTAACAAGCCAAGATGTAAAATACACATCCTTGCAAATCTCAATGCATGCGTAGGTCAGTAGAAGACCAAAGACCAGGATGGGATTATTTCTAGTGGGCAGTTGTGTCAAAAGGGCCATGATGAACATAATGTTTCCAGCGCAATGATCCCCAGCTCCCATTTTGCTCCTATCTTTAGGTGTTGATAAACCATTCATGAATTTGCAACAGGCTACTGCAAATGTTTCTATTCCAAAGGACCTTGTCAGAATTGTTCTATGCCATGGACAATCCAGTCCAAAGGTGATGGGGTGTGTGAATGGGGTTATAGAGCTGGCACGAGCTTGTGCTAGTATATTTGCCCACACCGCCGGCATATTTGGCAAATGCACTGGTGGGGTAGGCAAACTGGGAGGCGGGCGGGCATCGCAGACCTCAGTAGCACCCAACATAGAAGTGAAGCTGGCCCCCAGAGTTGCGCTAGCATCCAGGTGGACGCCAGTGTAGCTGGGGGTTGTATGGAGGCATTCCCATGGTTTCACCCAGCTTTTTGAACCAGGAACACCAAAACAGGGGCCTCCAAGTTATTTTGGCCAATGAGGCGTTTGAGGCAGCCAGGGTTTCCCAGATCCTCGCTGCCTTGCTGTGCCGCCTGGAAGCCTTCAGGAAGCAGCACGCTGCCACACCACCATCTCCAGCCACCAGAACCCTTTGGATTGGGCTGTGAGTCTATCTGTCTTCTTAGGAGTAGAACCATTTGCTTTGGCCCTTAGAGTGGACAACTAGATGGGCATGGACTTTATATCACATGCCAGTGATATTTTCTCCTTTTATCGCACTCTGGAAGATCACTGCCAACAGCTATGTTCGAACTAAATCAATATGCTGCTATCTGTCTAACTTTCAAAACAAATCATTCCAAGACAAAAATATCCAGTGCCATCACTCCGATTGAGATATAGAGGGGTTTGCAACTAGAGCTCTCTATGGACTTTGAAGCCATTGGGTACTTTAGACATCCCCTAAGCCAGTGGAGGCGAACCTATGGCACTCCCGATGTTCATGAACTACAATTCTTGGCCATGCTGGCAGGGGCTGATGGGAATTGCAGTTCATGAACATCTGGAGTGCCATAGGTTCGCCACCACGGCCCTAAGCTATTTTGAATTCCTCTATAACTGTTCGGATCTCTGTTTAACACTGTAAAGAAAGTTTTACACACTTGGATAAATTACAATATTGTATGGCAAGCTGGCTTCTGACCATTCCCTCAGTATTTACAAATATCTTCATATCATAATTTGTCCCCTGGGGGTTCCCTGAAGCAGATGGATAAATGGAACAACACCATAAACCCCAATGTCCTTAGGATACCCCCTGATGCCTTTAATGGCGGCCACTTCTTTCTTTCCCACAAGGGAGACAATACTGGCTTTTCTCTACCTCATGGGAGCAGAAGGTGTTTCAGAATAATCCAAGAAGATATTTCTGTGACTGCAGAAAGCATCCATTTGGAAACAGCTGTCTCCATGAGGACATTTCCACACAGCAAATGTATAATGGATTGCAGTCAGGATAAAGGAATCCGTTTTCCTGTTTTCGCATTCAGATGCGTCTGTGCAGGCAGCGATTGGAGCCCGTGGAAACAATTTGGGTTGCTGTTTTAATAAATAATGAAATGTTTAAAAGCTATGCAGTGTACTGTGTTATAGATAAACTTCTTCAACATCAACCCTCACAAATTCAATCAAAGAAACAGATTTTTCTTCAGATTTGGTGGCTTTATCCAGAGACACTGGGAACACTCTAGCACATGACAGGACTTGTCAGAAGTTTGCAACCCCTGAGTTTTTATATTAATCCATATTATCCAAAGTTCCTCATAGGTTCCCTTGGGACCTTAAATCTATTATTGTGCTGGGTGTTTTCGTTTGAAGGGATGGGCTGCTGCAACAAAGAAATCCTATAAGATTGGCTGCGTATAGTATTTTAGAAACACTTTCTGTCAGTGAAACTGTTGATCTCATGAGATGATGGATTGTCTTGGGCCATTGATCCTATCATAAGCATCTAAGTCATTAAAAAAGAACTTGTTTTTTACACAAAAGAGGTTTATTGGGAGAGTTGTTTACAGATGGTGTTTCTTTTCTCTTTCTTGGATTGCTTTTGAAGGGTTTGTCTGCCTATCTCTTATTAGTTTTGTAAAGAGGACCGCTTAAGAAGCAAAGTTCAAAACTGGAGGGAGGTCGTGCTATTCCACATTTGATAGGTGAAATCAGAGAGCTTTCTATATGGGCTAATTCTATGGTTGCCAAGTCTGGGTTGGGGAATTCCTGGAGATTTGGGAGTAGAGCCCAGGGAGGGTTAGGTTTCAGAAGGGAAGGAACCTCAGTGGTTTATAGTGCCATACAGTTCACCCTCCAAAGCAGTCATTTCCTCCAATGGAAATGATCTCTGTAGTCTGGAGATCCAGGTTGTTGTGATTCTGGAAAATCTCCAGGCCCCACCTGGAGGTTGGCAACCCCACAATCACCCCTAATTTTCTGCTTAATATAAATACTAAATCGCAGCTGCTACACAGGGGCAAAGCTTCCTCTTCCAATAAACCCCTTGTGAGGTAGGTGAGGCTGAGAGAACTCTGAAGAACTGTGACTAACCCAAGGTCACCCAGCAGGAATGTAGGAGTGGGGAAACAAATCTGGTTCAGCAGATTAAATTACTTTGCAACCATCTCTCCTGCATGATTCCTGAAGCTGGTGAATGAATAAGCTTCCTTTTAATGGTTTTCCCCCTCTTTTTACATTAAAATATTTATTTTTATTTCACTTATTTTTAAATGTATTGATTGGTGTGTGCTGGTTGAAATGGTTCATGTGACACATCTGACTTGTGGTTACTTTTCAACAGGTGAAACGTTGACATCTTCATGAATATTTGAAATAGGGTCAGCGATGGAATGGAAGCCAGTGTGCGTACGCACGCTTCATGGTATGTTAAGGCATCCTCCTCCCCAGAGGCGGGAAAGGGTCAGTGATGTACCGGAGACAGGTATGAGAAAATGGACTGTCTTCAGTACATCCAAACGGATAGAGCACATGATGGGAAGGTACTGAGTTTTATCAACACCTTTGTGTGTGTTGAGCAGAGTGAAAGAGATCAAATCAAGCAAAATAGGAAAGCAAAGTAAAACACTGAAAGTCATTACAAAGTCAGGTAGAGGCCCAAGGCCTGCTACTTCCTGAGAGCGGTGATAAATGCGCACATGTGATGACTGTTGTTAGAAGTGAGTTGGATGTAATTGGGGATTTTTTGTTAAGTTCATAGAGGGAAGCCACTGCACATGAACCACTTCACAAGAGGAACACTGTGGGTCACATAACTTAGAGTCTTGGAGTGGAGAGTCTAGAAGATTCTACAGGTCAGTAGTGGAGTCAGCTCAGAACCTGGAAGTCTTGGGATGGAGCCTGAAAAAACCTACAGTCCATTGGTACAGCTAACTCAGAACCTGGAAGGTAACAGACATTCCTAATTCTTACTGAGAGGGTAAAGGTGAAGTGGTACAACTCAGAAAGAGCACTATCGTCTCAGTACACTGCAAGTTAGGGCTTACATTACTGTTTGTTTCTGCTTCATTAAAAAATCCTAGCACATAGAAAATGAGAACGTTGGAGAGAATGAAGAAGCAGAAGAGTTTGGATTCATACCCCGCCATTCTCTCGTGTAAGGAGACTCAAGGGGCTTACAGATTCCTTCCCTTTCCTCTCCCCACAACAGACACCTTGTGAGATAGGTGGGGCTAAGAGAGCTCTGAAGAACTGTGACTAGCCCAAGGTCACACCAGCAGGAATGTAGGAGTGGGCATCTAAAACTTAGAAGGTTGCAATTCTCAAAGAATTCCCATTACCTGACTGAGCACATGGTCAAAACATGGCTGCGCTCTTCATAGTCCAGGCAAGAGGTCTGCTCCGCAGCAGAAGGAAAGAGAGAAGAGCTCACCCCTCCACTCCCAGCAATTTATCTGATCCCAGACCCCACCTTCCTTTGACCTGGTCAGGCTGGGTCAAGATATCTTTTCCCCCTAGGTCAGGTAGCACTTCCTGATGGTTCATCTGGAATCTCTAAAGTCCTCCAATTCCAAATCTATGATACCTGATGGGAGGAGGGGAGGAAAGAAAAAGAAAAGGGGGGGAGAAGCCATTTCTCCACAGAGTTCACTAACAAAGACTCCTCTTATTATAAGGTGACCATTTGTGAACCGGGACGGGCGGCTGCAGGAGCGCACTGCCTTATGGGGCGCTCCCGTTTCCCACCCTGTGATGCCCCAGAAGGCAGTGTGGCAGCCTTCCAAAAACCGGGACACTTGAAAAAACCCGTGGGACGCGGGACAAGTTGTTTTAAGAAGGGACTGTCCTGCCAAAAGCGGGACGTCTGGTCAGCCTATCTTATTAGTTAGAAACTATGAACTGGCACCAAGCTTCTTTTATTTTCAGCACATACCCGTGCCTGGGTAAGCTCCACTGGGTTATGCCTCTGTGCACTCTGCTGTAATGAAAAGGCATCTCTTACCAGAGAATTACCAACAGGCTTCACCCCCCCCCAAAAAAAACCTTCAGGAGTTTCCCAAGCCAGAACCAGCAACCCTAGTGAGTGGGTACTGAAAGCCTAGTCCCTCTTCTTTACCATCTGTTGGGGAAGGAAAGGGGCAACTTGCCCCAAAGAGGATACAAATAGAATACATGTAAATGGGACTGTCCTTCCACTGAGCCCCCCCCCCCCAATTATTACCCAGACAAATCCAGTACCAATCTCTGGTAGCCTCTACTAGCAAAAGCCTCTGAGGGAAGCAAGTCAGAAAGATCAATCAGTTTGGGACATGTTTGAGCAGATACTTATTCAAGCAAATAACTGTGGCTTACAGCTAACATATTTGGAAAAAAGATATTAAGTGGGTGTCAGTGGAGCTGCACAAGATGGATAAGAAAGCAGACTTTGCCAACAGAGACAGACAATGAAGAGGGTCACACCCATCTCCAGAGTGGTACATTCCCAGGCCTGGCATTAAATAATACGGTCGGTATCAAGAATAGACTCTTTTCTGAAATTTTGCCATGTTAAATTTTACCCCAGATTTCTCAGAATCCTCCTCTTTTCCAGATTCTATTTCTAGAATGTGAAACAACAAAAGGACTCAAAATAGGAGGGGGGGGGGTAGTTGTTGCAAGAAGGTTTGCATAACCTGTAGGAGACTCTGTTCTTGCTGGTTATAGGTTCTTGCCTGCGCATTATTCTTCCTCTTAACGGTAGCCAAGATGGTCATTCTGTCAAGATGAAACTGAACACCTCTTGGCACTCTTATGCACAAGCTAGGCTAAATGAAGCTGGCCATAATGTTGGCCAAGTGTGATGGGTTTGCCCAAAATGACGGCAACTGACTTGTTGGCACAAAAAGCTAGAATCATTTATGTATAGAAGAAGTTGGATTTATACCCCCACCTTTCTCTCCTGTAAGGAGACTCAGGGTGGCTTACAAACTCCTTTCTCTTCCTCTCCCCACAACAGACACCTTGTGAGGTAGGTGGGGCTGAGAGAGTTTAGAAGAACTGTGACTAGCCCAAGGTCATCCAGCAGGAATGTAGGAGTGTGGAAACACATCCAGTTCACCAGATAAGCCTCCACAACTCAGGTGGAGGAGTGGGGAATCAAACCCGGTTCTCTAGATTAGAATTCACCTGCTCTTAACCACTACACCATGCTGGCTCTGATACTGGACTCAGTGTTATTGCTGGAGAAGCAAGTTGATACAGCTGCAAAAAAAGGCTTACTCCCAGCTTAGCCTATGCTGTAAGATGGCCTCTTACCTTAGTGCGGCTGCTCTGGCCCCCTGTATCCATGCCACAGTAACATCAAGACTGAACTACCGCAGTACACTCGTCTCCCCTCAAAATCACTTCAGAAACTTCAGTTGGTGCAGAATGCTGCAGCTCAGCAATTGTTGGGAGCTCGATGAGATATGAGACCAAGTGTGTGTGTAGTGGGCAAGGTAATCCAATATATTGAAAAAGTGAGTACAAAGGTAACTGAACCAAAATCTCCCACCAAGAAATATAGTTGCACCTCGGTTACTATATATAACAAAAGAGTGCTCGTATATGCAAATTTTACCATTCAACAGTCTTCAGAGTGTACTCCGAAATCTTACGCGTGAGTGGACTATATCTGCATGATGAAACCCACTAAAGTTCATGAAAAATAACGATGAGCCGCCTGGTTATCTTGCTTGCTTCATGGATATCTTTCCACTTCATATTGTCTTGTTCTCTATAGGACCTGGTGCACTTTTAAGATGATCCATACAAGTCCGCAATATAAAAGATAAGAAAGAGAAATATTCCAACTAACAGCGTTAAGGTGTTTCTAACCATCGCAAACATTTCTAAACAACAAGAATATAATAAATTACACCAGCTTTCAAAATCCACAATAAATGTAAGTCATACAAATAGTCCACTCATGTGTAAGATTTCGAAGTAAACTCTGAAGACTGTTGAATGGTAAAATTTGCATATATGAGCACTCTTTTGTTATATATAGTAATAACCGAGGTGCAACTTCCAAGTAATGCTAAGGCGTTTCTTACAATAGCAAAAATATCTACACACTTCAACAATATTACAATCATTATTTACTTACGTGGAAGTGTAACCTCTATCTGTGGGTTCTGTGGGGCAGAGCTTGGAATGAGTTTGCAACAACAATTTTTTTAAAAAATGGTTTACTTTCTTAACATATAACATCAAACATCAACATTTAACATCATACTTCAAGGTCCTGTTCAGGTTTCATTTAAAGTCCTTCTAGTTACAGTCTTCTGATATTGCCAAGTCCAATTCTTCCTGCAAGTGGGTTGGCTCCTGAAGACTCCAAGGGCTTGATGAACAGGATTCAACATGATGAAGGTTTCCAGGAGAACTCTCACCCATTACAAACACCAAAAAACCCTTAACAAGGTGTTAAGGGCTTATACAGATCAAGGTCCGAGTCTGGTAGCCTTGTCTCCTCCAAACTACACGAGCTCTGCAGCCTCCTGCTGCTTTGAGTCTCCACCCCTTTCTGGGTCAGCCCATTCTGAGCATGGGGGTTACAGAAGCTTGCTGGGTGATCTTGGCCCAGTCACACGCTCTCAGCCCTGACCTGGGCTAGTATTTGGGTGGTAGACCTCCAAGGAATACCAGGGTCTCGATGCAGATGGCAAACCACCTCCAAATGTCTCTTGCCTTGTAAACCACTCGGGAAACCACTTCTGTTGGAAAAAGAATACCGGACTAGATGGACTTTGGGTCTGACACCATATCTTCCCTACCTGCCGGGCTAGAGCTCATTTTTATGGACACATTTCTGTAAATAAGCCTATAATTTGACAGGCAATTTGCAAATTTTTTATTGACACTGAAGCCAGGGATTGTTTTCCTCCCTCACATTTGTAAATGACAGATGAGACAATGAATGTGGTCAGCTAGACCAGGCAAATGAGTTCTTTGCAAGCAATTTTAGGGCAAAGGCACCCACAGTTCAGCTTTCAGTATGTAGAACAGCACTGTTCGATTCAGGCACGCTGTCACATTTCCCAGCCGGTTACAAAAGTACCTGTGCATCAGCGCTTCCTTCAGATTTAACAAGGAAACCACCAAGGGAGTTGCCCTTTCTGCAAAAGAGTTCAGACGTCCCTAGTGGTAGTCTGGTGTTAGAACCAATTTAGATGATCTTGACGTCGCTTGCAATATCCTATGGAAATGGGCAGTAATTGCCAGCATGAGCCGCTCGGCAACAGGGACAGCTTTTTTGCAAACATTGTTGGTTCTTGTTAAGAGTCAAAAAAATTCCTGAGCATCTGTACACATGCAAATGGTAACCTGAGAGTCTCCGCATTTCACATGGAATCAATGCACAAAATGCTAACTTATTCACATTGTTAGCAGAGCACAATGGTTAATTGAAAGAGCTGGGAGCCGAGGAGGACTCCACTTCAACCATCAGCTCTCTGGATGGCCTTGCACTCAGGAAAAGTGCATGAAGGGCCTACTGAGAGAGATCCTTGAAGGCTGATATTGTCTACTGTGACTGAGGATGGATCCTCAGGGTTTTTCACATAACCAACTGCCAGATCTTTTAAACTAGTGATAGAACCTGGAACTATTTGCATGCAAAGCAAATGCTCCACCGTTGAGCCATAGCCTCCTACCCTTAACAAGAATGTATGAAATTTCATCGTGTTGAGTCTAGACCAGGGGTCTGCAACCTGCGGCTCTCCAGATGTTCATGGAGTACAAATCCCATCAGCCCCTGCCAGCATGGCCAATATACCTCTGTGAATCTGGGTTTTCAATTCTGGTTTTTCTGGGTTTGAATTGGCCATGCTGGCAGGGGCTGATAGGAATTGTAGTCCATGAACATCTGGAGAGCCACAGGTTGCAGACCCCTGGTCTAGACAGTGGTCTATCAATGGCAGGATTGCCTCCTCTGACTGGCAGCAGCTCTCAGGGACCAAAGGTAGAATTCTTTCCCATCACTTACGGTGCAGTCTAGCCTGCTCTGTTCAAATCTTGGCTTAGGCTAAGCAGGTTCAACCCTAGTAAGTATTTGGATGGGAGACCACCATAGAAGTCCAGGGCTGCTATGCAGAAGCAGGCAGTGGTAAACCCCCTCTGAAGGTCTCTTGTCTTGAAACCGTACGGGGCTGCCACAAGTTGGCTGTGACTTGACAGGACTTCCCACCACCATCACTATCTGATTCTTTTAACTGGAAAGGCAGGGATTGAACTTGGAAGCTTCTGGATGATCCGGGGCATGCAAAGCAGATGCTCATGCACTGAGTCACAATTCCTCCCATTAGGAAGGTATAACCTCTGCCTTATGTTGGGTCAAGCCAATGATTTATCATGGCTAGGTTGGTCTACTTTGGTCAGCTGCAAATCTCCCAGGTCTCAGGCAGAGAACTCTATCTATCTATCTATCTATCTATCTATCTATCTATCTATCTATCTATCTATCTATCTATCTATCTATCTATCTATCTATCTATCTATCTATCTATCTATCTATCTATCTATCTATCTATCTATCTATCCTATCTATCTATCTATCTATCTATCTATCTATCTATCTATCTATCTATCTATCTATCTATCTATCTATCTATCTATCTATCTATCTATCTATCTATCTATCTATCTATCTATCTATCTATCTATCTATCTATCTATCTATCTATCATCTGTCTGTCTGTTTGTCTACCCGTCCGTCCGTCCGTCCGTCCGTCCGTCCATCCATCCATTTCTGTTCGTCCGTTTGTCCATCTAATATTGTAGGTTGCCCTTCCCCATATGGCCTCCAGGCTGGCGCACTCATCAATCAATAACAATTAGTCAATGAAAACATTTTATCTAAGTCCCAGTTTAATATCAGCTCCATAGTTTATTATCAACTCCACATTCATACATATACTAGGGGAAAAACAGAAGGGGATAGGTGTGGGAGGGGACAGGGGAAGAGAAGGAGAAGGGAGGTCATTTTGGATGGATACTGTTGCTGACCTTAATCATAAGCCTGGCAGATAACTTTGTCTTGCAGGCCCTGTGAAACTGTACTAAGTTCTGCAGGGTCTGGGTTTCCTTCAGCGGAGCATTCCACCAAGCCGGGGCCAGAGGCAAAAAGGTTGGAAGCTACCATTTAACTTGAGGCATTGGGGGTTAAATCTGGGACTCTGCAAGCAAAACACAGACTCTTCCCCTTAGCCACAGACCCCACCACAGAAATACTGTTCTTCAATCCAATCAACATCATAATATTTGCCTGCCTGGAAAGGGTTTTTTAATTTTTAAACTATAGACACATATTTACCTCAGCTGCATTTTAGCAGTGGAATTTCCAACTGATTTTGGAGGGACAGACCTTTTCATATTCACTTTTCAGCTTCCTCATTCAGCCAGTATCCTTTTAGTGGGTTGGAGGCCGTGGGAAGGGGAAGAAAAAGGGTGTGAGGCATCTAACAACGTGTCTGTAAAGTCCATTACGTGGAAACTGAGGAAGGAATAAACACAGACGGTTGCCAGTGGATTGCCCTGTGAAATATCACTCCTGTTTCTGCTTCCGCCCCTCGCCCAGTTGCACAATCTTTGTGCCTGGAGGTTACAGGCAAGGGCAAAAAGATATTTTACTGCACTAAGTTAATCATATCTCAGAATCTGCTTCATTTCCTTGAATTCTTGATAAAGTCTGAGTCACCGTGCTGGACTGTATCTGTTTATTTATTCAGAACCGTGGGCAAGAGTGTCTGCGAATCTCACAGCACGTAGCTGGCATCATTCAGGGCACTTGGCTACATATGCAAGAATGGTGGAAAAGAAATGCACAATGAATGCATCAGGAAGGGGTGGTGGAAATAGCAATGGCCACTTCGGTCAGGGAAAATATGCTCAAAAAATGATTTCTGTCCCTTTATATATCTGTGTGTGCTTGTGTGTGTATATATATGATGACTTTCTGTCAGTGGATTTAGGTAGATAATAGCCCACTGACGGTAAACTAAATATTCTTTGTCAAATCTCCTGCAGGAAAATTTTGTTTGCTTGTTTTTCTTTTCTTTTTCTGTCAGCATGCATTTAAATGCAAAAACCCTCGATTTTTTTTCACCCTACTGATTTAAGAATTTGGAGCTACAGTTCTCACACTTTGAGTCCACTTTGTAGCCAGTGATGCTGAAAACAACTAGAACACATCCACAATAATTAGTTGAAACAGCAGGAGTACAATGGAAGACATGGAGAAAAATGTCCTATTTGAAATGTGCTTAGGGGGTAGAAATCATGTTACTCAGATATTGCTTTTGAATAAAATTGAGTCTTGAGTTCAGCCTGGGCTCATCTACTGCCTATACAGGAGAAACTAACCAGCAAAATCCTGTTTCCACTCTTTCTTGCATTATCTATCTAGAACTTCTCTTCCATAGGCTAAGATGAATTATGTAGCTGGCACAAGGTCAAGTCTGAGCAGAGACTTGAACTCCCATCTGTCCAGTTATGGTCTGGGGTTGGAATCCAAAGGATATTACTGTCATGGTCCAAGGAGTTCCCCAATACACAGTGGGTACGAAGTCGATTTATTGATTGGAATTCAAACAGGTTACACTTCAAAGGTCTTTGCCAGAACTAAAGCTTTCCCAGCTGGCTGTCCTCTTAGTTCCCACAATGCACCCCTCCCATTGCTCCGTTGCTGGGCAACACCCCCGCCCCCTTGTCTTTCACCAGCCATTCCCAACCCTGCACTTCTCCAAGGCTGCACTTCAAGATAAGGACCAACTGTGCCCCATGGCTTGGAGAGTCATTTCAATTAAGCCAGCACATTCCTACACAACACAGCTCTAACCCAAACTCTAACCCAAACACAGCTCTAACCCAAACAGCAATAGTCAGGGTGTGACATCCTTCAGTTCTCCTGTGGAGACGTGACAAGACCAAGGTGTTAAGGGGTCTTGACAGTTTCCCATGGGACATATATGAACATATGAAGCTGCCCTATACTAAATCAGACCATCGTTCCATCAGGATCAGTATTGTCGACTCACTGGCAGCCGCTCTTGAAGGTCACATACAGAGGATTTTCCCATCGTCTCCTGCCTGATCCTGAAATGCCAAGATCTGGGGATTTCTGCTTGCAGAGCAGATTCCCTACCACTGATCCACGATTCCTCCCTAAGACACTCTGTGTTAAACCTAAGGAACCAAAGTACCAAAAACTAATCCATGTTACCTTCCATACTTACTTCTGAGTAAGCCTACTTGGATTTTCTCTTTGGCTTACTGATCCCTGTGGTGCCTTCATTAAGCTGGCTATGTTTATTGCCCGCCATTTCCAAAACACGAAGTCCCTACATAGCTGTTTATAGCCATTTTTCCCATACATTTTGTTGCTGGATAAACGCATATGGGAGTTTAAAGACATGCACCTATTTTTTCCCCAGCATGAAACACCAGTGTACCGACAACAAACCGCTGAATAAAGCATAGTGCTGTTTACAGAGGAGGAACTGAATGAATCCTTTGCTACATGAATAATTCACAAATCCTTTTTTTCCCTAAAAGGGGACAGGTGTCACACTTTGACTCGCAAAAATAAGCCTCCCGTTTCCAAATGATAAGTCTCGGCCCTCCGCTTGCCAAATGCATGAAGCACAGTCACCCAAGCAAGTGGCAGTAATATCCTGTAGGAGTTAAGCATGTTATCAAATATTTCCAACGATTGGGTCTGAAAGCCCTCCGCAAACTTTTCCCCATGCAAGGCACCCAGAATTATTCACAAGGTTTTAGCAAGTGGTGTTTTCAGGCTGGAATAAATTCAGGCAATCACAGCCCATTTGGGAACAATTCATCACCAGGAAGACAGATGGAGTGGGGGGAATAAATTAATCTTCTGCTCCAGCAAAGATGGGTCACCCAGAAGGACCTGTAGAGGGAGGCAAAGGGGGTGAACTCCTAGAGAAACCAAAAGGTGAATTTCACATGTTGCAAAGGAACATAAATGTTCCCCCCTTTTCCTTATTTTCCTAGACGCCTGGCCCCTATCCATCATCCTTGGTCATGCAAAATCTCAGTCGTCAGGACTTTGAGCTTTTTTCATTTTAAATTTTTTTAACTCATAGTTTTCCAAAAAGGAGACATGCATTTAAAATCTTTACCTATATAATTTCCTAATGGAGCAACAATGAACCCCCAACCAGTGGGCACGCAGGACTGTCCTGCACACCCATTGGTTGGGGTTCGTCGTTGCATTCAAAGCCAGCCCATGGCACTGAAAAACCAAGCCAGACAGGCAGGGCAGTGGCGCCTTGCCACCCGCTGCTCCACAGGGCCCACTGCCAGCCTTCTGGTTCCCTCCACCCCTGTCCTCCCACCCACTCCGAAAACAAACTGGCCCGATGAGGCAGTAGCACCTTGCCACCCCCTGCTCCCCTAGGCCTTCTGCTGCCCTCCCAGTTCCCCCCACCTCCAAAAAACAAGCTGTCCCAATAGGGCGGCAGCACCTTGCTGCCCACTGCTCCACTGGGCCCACCCCCAGCCTGCCAATGTAACCTCAGCTTGTGGGTTCTGTGGGGCAGAACTTGGAATGAGTTTGCAACAATTTTAAAAAACAAAATGGTTTACTTTCTTAACATATAACATATAACATCAACATATAACATCACACTTCAAGGTCCTGTTCAGGTTGCATTTTCAAGTTCTTATATTTACAGTCTACTGATACTGCCAAGTCCAATTCTTCTTTGCAAGTGGGTTGGCTCCTGAAGACTCCAAGGGCTTGATGAACAGGATTCAACATGATGAAGGTTTCCAGGAGAACTCTCACCCATTACAAACATAAAAAACCCTGAAACAATAAACTCCAACATTTACAACGTAGGAAAAATAAACAACTACCTTCCCAGTAGTTCCCAACAACATTGCAGTTACCTTAACAAGGTGTTAAGGGCTTATACCAATCAAGGTCCAAGTCTGGTAGCCTTGTCTCCTCCAAAGAGCTCTGCAGCCTTTTGCTGCTTTGAGTCTCCACCCTTTACTGGGTCAACCCATTCTGAGCATGGGGGTTACACCAACACCAAGACGGCCCAGCAGGGACTCTCACTTCCCTCCGCCATTCCACCACCGCAAAAAGCAAGCCAGCCCAGCAGGGCAGCTGCACCTTGCTGTCTGCTGCTCCACCAAGCCTGCTCCCAGTCCTTCCCAATTCTACCAGCACCCAGAAAAACCAAGGTGGTCTGATGGAGCAGCAGTGCTTTCCCATCCACTGCTCCACTGAGCCTGCCCCCAGGCTCCCAGTTCCCACCCCCCACCCTCCACTATACCAACAACCCTATTCCCTTCCTCCACCAGCCTTCCACGCTTACCGGACTCCTGGGGCCACAAGATCATCAACAGGTAGGCTGTAAGCAGCCCAGCAGGGCAGGGGGAGGGGGCGTTTAAAGCACCCCTTATGTCAGAGAGGAATGCTTTCTTGCTCACCCACTTTTCTAGGGATCATTGCATTTCCCCCCACAATGGGCTTTACTGCTAGCAAACAAACAAACAAATAATATCCACCCCTTGCTTCACTTATCATGAAAATATTTAAGAGAATACTTGCTTTAATATTACCTGTCTTATGTTGGTTTGACATATTACTGTTCTGAGTGTGTGAGAGAGGGGCAGGCTTAGACCAGTGATTCGTGCAGGTAACCTACTATGGGACAGGTAACTCTACTACATCCTAACACCGGGAGAGAGTCATTCCTGTTGCACAGAGACAGAGACAGTCTCCCATACAGGCTGACTGGACAGAGTTGAGTCCATTGCCGCGGACCAGCACAGAATGGCAAAAAGGCAGTCAGCTTCTGAGGGATCCCTTATAATGTTCATACAAGGAGCCTGCTTTACCATGTAATGACTCTCAACTTATTTTCTAGCGTTGTGAGAAACTTACTAGCACTTGTGTTACAGGACTCAATGTCCTGACATATAGTGCGAGAATGGGTGTTACATCTCAAAGAGCTCTTCTAAGGAATTGACAAATGATGTATACCATACAATCCAGTTTGGATAAATATTTGAAAGAACGCAGGCAATCATCACAGGTAACTAAAATGGAAGTTAATTAAAAGCAACCCCAAACATTAATGTCAAATGCATAACTTGTGCAGCAATGGCAAGTGTGTTGTCCCAACCCTACCTATTAAGACTTCCTGTGGTTCTACCTTGAAGGAGTAACCAACAAGAAGGCTCTGTTTCCCACAGGTACCTGCTTCGATGCCCAGGGTAATTTCAGAAGGGTCCATGAAGGATTTATGCTTCAAGACCTCAGCCAAGTGACCTCCTGTTTCGAATCCAGCTTTGTTGGTTTAAGCCCACTTGTTGAATGCAAATCGAGTGTAACTTTTCCAAGGGCTCGTGAAAACTTTCTGGCAAAGGTCAGTGACTCTTTTGTCTCTGGGAAGCTTTAAACAGGCAGGACTGGCGCTGGTCTGAGAGCAGCTTTTCAGCAGGGGATGAATGGCATATTGACCTCCTTGATCCAAAGGTGAGCAGGGTCCATGTCTTCTCTTTGGCAACAGGGACCCGTCTAACCTTTCCACAATGCAACCTATTGCTCAGCATTTAATTGAACGTCTGGAGTGCTTTGAGATGGAGGCTCCCGTCTCAATTTGAAAAAGAGAAACAGACCAGTTGATGCAATTATCAAGAGCAATTTGAGATAAGAAGGGACCTCTTGCGATTCTGTTGAAAGCAGCGCCGTAATTCACTGAAATCCTGACACCCTTCGTAACAGCTAATTTATGAAGAGGCAAACAGCAATCTGCCCGCCCTGCCTGCAATGAGATCTTGTCCGCAATGCAAATCTGGCCTTCACAAATTGTCTGGGCCAGCTCTAGAATAGCAAATTTGTCCTCTGCAGTGGGCACCAAGACAGAGGCAGCCAAAGCTTTTGGATTTGCAGGAGGATGCTAGTCATATTTATTCAGAAGTAGCTCCTGCTGGGATCCAGGGGACTTTCAGTTCAGGCCGAGAAATGGGAAGGGTCCAACGAGGGTTGACAATTGCAACGGATTTCCAGACTACAGAGATCAGTTTCCTTGAAAAAATGGTTATAAAGTGGACCCTAAGGACCCTTCCGCACAGCAAATGTATCATGGGTTGCAGTTGAGATAAAGTAACTGTTTTCCTCTTTTTGTGTTCACATGCAAAATGTGGCACCCTTCTGCATGTCAGAAACAGGAAAGGTTGGAGATTCGGGTGCAACAAATACTGGATTCATTTCAACTCCACTTTCAGTGTTACTCAGTTCAGGTCTCCAGACTTTCCCACCCCTTCACAAAACTCTACTTCACCTCAGAAACAAGAGTCTTAGTTCTGGTCCAGAGGTTCCATCACGTGGAGCTTATTACAAAGCCCAAGCTGCTGTTCCTGACCACAGAATTTCAATCCATGCAGGAGGGAGGCTTAGCCCTAGATAGGAACCAGGCAGTCAGTATTTCACTCCTCGGTATGGCTGGCTTCCTCTCGCCTTCACAGCTAACTCCAGGTAGACGGGAGGGCTTCTTCTTCAAAGAGGGGGATAAAGTGGGGTCATTTTGCCTCCTGGCCTTAATCAAAGTGCTGGGGCGGGGGGGAGAGATCTTCTACAAAGAAGCTTCTGGCCAACCTGATCAGATAAATGAGCCACTCAAAACAACCTGAAGTCTTTTAATTAGATCTGCAACCAATTCTTAGACAAAGAATTAAACTCGGTTGAATGAGCTCTTCCCCAGTTGGCTTCCTAAAGCCTCTCAGCCTCCCCCGGCATTCTAAATACGCTGAGAAATCGCTCCAATTTGCCAGGACAAATTCCTCTCCTGAGCAGCCTGCTGGGGAGGAAAATCCCCTGGATATAAGGCCAGAGATGGATAGCAATTGCTGGCTCCATCAGGAGCTCCCTGATGAAGGATGAAAGCCCAACTCTCTGCATGTGAATTTGGCTACTTTCCAGGTTAAAAGAGGGGCCGGGTCTACACTTGCAGCAGACAGAGGTGGTCGACGAGTTCTAAGGTGGTAAAGCAGCCTTTGACATTTTCCTACAACAAACGGCGGATCTCAGATGAATTCAGCCTTTTTTAAATGTCCTGTACAGAAAAATAAATCTCCCATGAGCAGAAATTAGCACAGATAGGAAGAGATGGGATAGCACTTTCTTCCCTGGTAGGCTGGGGTTTTTTCTTACCAGGAGTGGGGGAGTCTTCAAGCACGGCTTCTCCCCCAGCCATGTGAAGTGATACAATCTACCAAGCACTGGGCTGAGATATTAGTATTCACAATTGTAATTCATATTTAGCCGAGTAACGCAACGAAAGCAAACAGAGCCAGCACTCCGGGAGTGAGATTTTATAAAAAGATTCTTTACTAAATAATACTAGATAGGAAGGGAATATATGGGTAAAATAATAATAAACCACTTTTCCAACTAAGCTGCATTTTAACTAAATTGTGACTAGTACAGGAGAGAGATCAGAAGTGAAAGGGATGACTGGGGAAACAAATTAACCTTTTATCCAAAAGCTCCCCCATTCTGTGTATTTGACACAAGGCCCATATCCATTGATACCCAATGGTCAAGCAAGTATTTGACTAATTAAGCAAGAGACACCTGCATCCTAGAAGGAACTTATAAAATTGATGCACTGTTATTACAAGGCTGATTTAACTGATCTAGTTAGAGCAAACAAACAAAAAGCAAGTTAGTTGGCTGTTGAGGGTTTTCTGGGCTATGTGGCCACGATCTGGTAGTTTTTGCTCCTGACATTTTGGCTGCATCTATGGCTGGCTTCTTCAGGAGTATGTCACAGTGAGATGCGTTTCTCTGTATGGCACAATGTGGAGTGATTATATGGTGTGTGGCAGTGGTATATATTTTGTCTATCTCACAGGACCACAGAGAGAAACACATGTCACTGTAACATACCTTTGAAGATGCCAGTCATGGATGCGGGCGAAATGTTAGGAGCAAAAAAACCAGACCACAGCCACAAAGCCCGAAAAACCCTCAATAGCCAGTTAGTTGTTGTGGGTTTTCTGGGCTGTGTGGCCGTGGTCTGGTAGATCTTGTTCCTAACGTTTTGCCTCCATCTGTGGCTGGCATGTGGTGTGGCAGTGGTATATATTTTGTCTATCTCATAGGACCACAGAGAGAAACACATGTCACTGTAACATGCCAGTCATGGATGCAGGCAAAACGTTAGGAACAAGATCTACCAGACCACGGCCACACAGCCTGGAAATCCCACCACAACCAGTTGAATCTGGCCATGAAGGTCTTCAACAGTACCTGAAAGTTAACTTTTTCATAACTGAGAGGGCTGGCACTCACAAAATCCAACACCAAGCCATGTTATGTTTCTACCACTTCATTTGACTAAGACAGAAGGCAAGAAGCGGTTGCAAAAAAATCTCACAGCTTGGACAACAGCTGCATGTCAATAAGCAAATCCAGGTCAATAGGAATGTGCCCCAGGGAGGACACAGCTGGCTCAAAGAAACACTCCGTGCAGGCCAACCAAAAGGAAAGATCAAGAAGCCGGTCACTGCCCTTATATCCAATATTTAGAACCAGAATCGAGCTCCTCCACTACTTCAAGTATCAAAGCAATTTCACTCATACGTATATTCCTAGTGTCCTGACCTGAGTGGCCCAGGCTACAATCTCATTAGAATGTGGAAGCTAAGAGGGTCAGCCCCGGTTAGTACTTGGATGGGAGACCACCATGGAAGTCCAAGAGGCAAGCAATGAGAACCCACCTCTTTGTTTCTTGGCTTAAAACCTCTATGGAGGTGCTATATGTTGACTGCACCCTGACAGCACTTTCCCCAAGCAAGTTCCTCCAGAAAAGGCTGAAGGCTCAGCAGAAAGCCTTGCAATGACGCTGGAGCGTGGGAGAATTGTTGCAATGGATGGAGTCCCTAGACTGCCTCTGCCGAAAAGGAATCCTCTCCACTGCAGAGGCACCTTGCCCCTCTGTCTTACAAATGCTATCATAGCACATGCAAAGAGAGGTGGAAGGCGAGGTATCTTGGCACTGTGCACAAGGATGCTACAGCAGGTCCTTCCCAAAAGCACCAAAAGATTGGTGGTTCTCTGGGAGCTTGTGACACAGCAGGTGGGTCTCTGTATCCACCTGGGGATTCTGACGCGTGGCTTGAACACAGCAGCTCTCAAGCAGTGGCTTTCAAAAGGTGCATTCCCCATTCATTAAAGATGATCCCAGATTCCTCAATGAGCCAGTCAACAGTGGTGAACAAGTTGTCCATAGGGATAACTGGTCCCCAACTATTTCCATGCAATACGTAGGCACAACAGTATCTGCAAAGTACATTCTCTTTTCACACAGGACCCCAAAGGGCCCAACAGGACTGGCCAGCTGTCCACATAAACTGGATGTAGAACATGCTCCCACCCCCAGAATCCTTTGCAGTGTCACACGTACAACAGCAAAATAAGTGGCGCATTGTGGATTCTCTGGCGGGAGATTGAAAGCCACAACCATGCACATAGAGTAGACCATAGACAGGTGATGGAAATGTGTTGCAGACATGTTGCGTGAAATGGTCCTAAGGGCATGCTAGAGTGACAGGAATGCAGATCCTGACTCTACTTTTAAGGGGTGGGGCAGCACAGCTCTCTTCCCAGCGACGCATTTCCCCACCATTCCCTCATGCGCTGTAAAATATTCTGCCTGCTGGGAACCCAGCATGACAGTGCCTGTCACACTATAAAAGAGCATTCTGCTGATGCAGCAGGTACCAGCCAAAAAAAATCCCTTCTCTCTTTTTCATCAAAATAATTAAACAGTTTCAAGCTTTGCCAAGTCCTTCCACCCACCCACCCTTTTAAAAAGAAGAAAGAGTGATGCGTATTGATTTCTTTATGGACTATCATATCCTTTATGCTCTGCCAATAGCAGACAGAGTCTTTAGTAGTATATCTGCTTACATTTTGCATTTCATTGTGGGCATTTGCTTATTGGATTATTCCAGCTTTATTTATTTATTTGCACTTTGTGTCTTTTTTTTTAAGATGAGCATTGCTTTGGAAGGAGAAGAAGACTTGGTTTTTATATGCTGCTATTCTCTCCTTCCCCTCTGCAACAGACACCTTGTGAGATAGGTGGGGATGGGAGAGTTCTGAAAGAACTGGGACCAGCCCAAGGTCACCCAGCAGGCTTCATGTGGAGGAATGGGGAAACAAACCCATCATTCACGTGGAGAAGTGGGGAATCAAACCCAGTTATCCAGTTTAGAGTCTGCCACTGTTAACACCATGCTAAAGATGTGGGGGCATTGCGCATAGGCAGTGATGACCCATCCACTAGGTCACCAAACAGGCTGATCACCACCACAACCCCATCTGCCCTGGAGGCACCTCAGCCACAGTGGGCGACTGATGAAGAGCCTTCTCCTTTCTTCCCTCCCTCTATCAAGGGGATGGGAGTGAGTCTGGCCCTCTTCTTCCCCTTCGCAGTACCCCCCCTCACCTGACAAGATGGTGGGCAGTGGCTTTCTTCTGTACAGGGTGAAGGAGTTAGGCACTACTATGCAGGGGCGTACTGGCCTAGGTTCGTGGGGATACCCCATGTCCCTGGGCACACGCCTTTCGGTCACGTTAGGGGGCACCAGATGCCCCCAAGTGACAAAATGGCATGCCCCCCGCCGAACGTGCAGGGGGTGGGGATGGTACTCCTTTATGCTCTTTAATGATAAAAGCATGGAGGCCAGGGGTAGGGCTTGGGGGCATGCCCCCCCGGCAAGTTTAAAAGCTCGCCCCAAGAGGCTGGCTCAGCTCCTTCTCTCCCCAGGCTTTGGGAAGGGCAGAAGCCAGGCTGCAGGGAGCCTGGGAGCGGGGCCTGGGCCTGGGGGAGTGGGGGGGGGCACTTGGAGAAGGAGTTGTCTCCGGGAGCCATTTTCCCCCCATATGCCTCTGCTGCTATGTCCTTCCACCAGCAGTGGTTCCCTGCTAAGGGACAAAGAGGGTGGGCAGCCCCTTCTTGCTATGATCATGGGAAAGAGGTGGGTGAATGTTCTCTCTCCACCTGAGCACGTACTCACTATGCCATGATGCAGGTGGCCAGACTAGCCTGATCTTGTCAGATCTCAGAAGCCAAGCAGGGTTGGCCCCGGTTAGTACTTGGATGGGAAACCACCAGGAGTTGCTACTCAGAAGCGGGCAATGGCAAACCACCTCTGCTCTTCTCCTGCCTGGAAAAACCAACGGGGTCATCATAATTCAGCCATGACTTCACCACTTTCCACCACCATCACCATTCATTTGACAGCTGCTTCCTTCGAAGTAGAACGGAGAACCTCTTTTCCAGATCAGTCAGCCAGATGCTCTGGGTGGACAACCTTCTCCAAAGGTCTCTTCCTGGCACTGTTTTCAGTTTCTGAGCTGATCAGTTTCTGCCAGTGTAGGCTTCCAGGAATCGACCTCTGTGCCAGTGAAGATAAGGCTCTGCACACTGCTGAAGGATTGAGCAGTAAACCCCTCGGCATCACGGCACTCCGTTTCCACAGTTGTCGAGTCAAATCCATCTCCTTTGCAAAAGTGCACTGGGGCATAATCGAATAGGCATGCCGGTGCCAAGTCACTTTCCCCTTGGGTTCATCCACAAAACGCCTGATCATTGCAGCAGCAAATGGGCCATGTGGTTTTCTTTCCCCAGGCTATTGACAAAAGTCAGCTGCTCCTTGGCAAAGCTCCCGGGGATGCTAATTTTGCCTGTCCTTTGGCTTGGAAATCTCAGTGCTTTTGTCTGCTCATTGAATCCTCATTGGAAGCTGCCTGATCCTGAGTCAGACCAGTGGTCTGTCAACGTTTTGTCTGTTCTTGACTGGCAGCTGTTCCCCAGATCTCAGGCAGAGCTCTTTCACCTTCCCTGCTACCTGGTCCTTTTTACTGAATGTGCCTGGGATTGAACCTGGGACCTTCTGCGGGTGATATTTTACCACTCATAAGAACAAGAACATAAGAACAAGCCAGCTGGATCAGACCAAAGTCCATCTAGTCCAGCTCTCTGCTACTCGCAGTGGCCCGCCAGGTGCCTTTGGGAGCTCACATGCAGGATGTGAAAGCAATGGCCTTCTGCGGCTGTTGCTCCTGAGCACCTGGTCTGCTAAGGCATTTGCAATCTCAGATCAAAGAGGATCAAGATTGGTAGCCATAAATCGACTTCTCCTCCATAAATCTGTCCAAGCCCCTTTTAAAGCTATCCAGGTTAGTGGCCAGGCCCTGGTCTCACCCCCACTCTACATTAAAAGGTGGTTGGGTTAATACTTTGTTCTCTTCCTTAGTTCCTTAGTTCTTTAGTTCCATTCTAGTTCTTCTGAAGAAGCAGATGTTCCTCTTCCCCTTTCCAACCCTTCTGAGTTGAATTTCAGTTGGCTTTGTACACCAACACACAACTCAGCTGAAGCTTCCTGCTACATCTTTCAAGCCAGTCTTAAGAACATAAGAACAAGCCTGCCGGATCAGACCAGAGTCCATCTAGTCCAGCACTCTGCTACTCGCAGTGGCCCACCAGGTGCCTTTGGGAGCTCACATGCAGGATGTGAAAGCAATGGCCTTCTGCTGCTGCTGCTGCTGCTCCCGAGCACCTGGTCTGCTAAGGCATTTGCAATCTCAGATCAAGGAGAATCAAGATTGGTGGCCATAGATCAACTTCTCCTCCATAAATCTGTCCAAGCCCTTTTTAAAGCTATCCAGGTAAGTGGCCATCACCACCTCCTGTAGCAGCATATTCCAAACACCAATCACATGTTGCATGAAAAAATGTTTCCTTTTATTAGTCCTAATTCTTCTCCCCAGCATTTTCAATGAATGCCCCCTGGGGTGCTGTGTGGTTTCCAGGCTGTATGCCGTGTTCTAGCAGCATTCTCTCCTGACGTTTCACTTGCATCTGTGGCTGGCATCCTCTGAAGGATCCTCTGAAGATGCCAGAGGATCCTCTGAAGATGCCAGCCACAGATGCAGGCGAAACATCAGGAGAGAATGCTGCTAGAACATGGCCATATAGCCCGGAAACCACACAGCACCCCAGTGATTCCGGCCGTGAAAGCCTTTGACAATGCCCCCTGGTTCTAGTATTGTGAGAAAGAGAGAAAAATGTCTCTCTGTCAACCTTCCTCAAGATCTAGCTTTTTCCTGTGTCTTATATAACATCTGATCTGACTTGGCTGGCCCAGGTTACCCCAATTTCATTGTGGAAACTAAGCAGAGTCAACCATGGTTAGTACCTAGATGCCAGACCACCAAGGAAGTCCAGAATGGCATAAGGAGGCAGGCAGTGAACATCTCTTGCCTTGAAACCCTACAGCTCTACCTGGATGACGCTTTCTACCACCATATAATCTCTGTTGAGAGGATGTCCCCTCCCACCTGGCACCAGCTGCTCTGTAAGGAAACCCTGTCCCTCAAGGCAGCTGGCTACCCAGCTTTACTGTGCAGATGGATCATTCACTACAATGAATTTGTAGAATGTGCTTCACCAGTTGGTGCTCAGTGCTGGCTGAACTGATGCAAGGTCTCTTGAGCACGTGAATGCATCGGGGAATGTAACATGTAAAAGGAAGACCCTGCAGTGATTCTTTCACCCTAGCCAGTGCGATCCCAAGAGTTGCTCACTCTGGACTGCATTCGTGAATGCCTGGTTCACCTTTAATGCCTCTTCAGCAGCATCCAGGGTTGTGGTGCTAGCACTGGCCAGGAAGAGTATTATGGCAGCCGTTGCAAACGTAGCCCCTGAATCATGAATGCATGACACGATTAACGAGTTACACCTGCATTGCAGAAGTACAAAAGGCCAATATCCAGATCCTGGGGGGACAGATTTCTCATTACACAAGAGAAGAACCAATTTATTCAACCTCTGCTTCAAACTCCTGATCATTTGCAGAGCCTGTTAAATGAAGAAGTGACCTTGGCTCCTGGACTGGCAAAGAAAACATTCTTGGACTGAGTGACAGCTTCATTAAAAGAGCAGGAGGAGAGGTGAAGAGAGGGTACCAGCCAAAGAGGGAAGTGTTTCTTTCTACATAGTCTGAGCTGCAGCCTTGGAAATGAATGGAATTGTCCTTTCTCTCCATTCAAGCACTCTCTCGTGGCCCGAAGCATACCTTTGATAGCATCTCTCAATCTTACCCATCTATGTAGCAGAGTCTGTCTTCTTTTCTTTCTATCTCTTTGCTCAGTAGTTTGTAGGGGGCATCTTACAGGATGATTGGATATTTAACAGAATTTTCCTTACTTATACTATCTGTTGTCCAGTCGAATGCCTCCTCAGCGACTTGAGACAAAACGCACAGCTTGCTCCCCACTTCATCTCAGCTGAATCCAAAAACCTGTTTTTCTTTATTTTATTCTTGATTCGGCATGTGACAAAGACGATGAATGAGAGAGGGAGAGAGGGACAAAGCGGAATGGTAATGTTCACCCACAGAACATTTGCCATTTCATTTTGCTTTTATTTAAGGAACATTTTCCGATTGTCAAGTTTGCTTCTTGAGAGCCTGGAATACTGGAACTAACTTTGCTTTAATAAGGGACCTTTCGGACCTTTCCAAATGGTGCATGGTTTGAGTCACTTCTTTAGAAGTAAGTTTCCAGTTAAGTGTCCCTGGTGAAAATGCGCTCTTCTGAACTTTTGCACAAAATTAAGTATGTAGTGTGACAATAGCTGTCACATTACCTCTTCTGCCACAATGTGAGTTTAGCTTCTTCCTTACTTTGCAAGTGATGAACATCAACATGTAAATAGATCCTCGGAAGATGATCCTCTGAAGATGCCAGCCACAGATGCAGGCGAAACGTCAGGAGAGAATGCTGCTAGAACACGGCCATACAGCCCGGAAACCACACAGCGCTCAACATGTAAATGTTTGTTCATTTGTCAGTTTAGCTCCTTCCCCATGCTTCAAGTGGCCAACCCACTTTTTACATTTTTAAGTGCCTCATTTACATTTAGCTTCATCTGGAGTCATTTTTTAAAAAAACATCCAGACTTTTCTGGACGTTGGAAGAGAGGTGGGTTAGTGAGGTCACCGTATCTGCCAATAGGCCCCTTCTTTAAGCATATCTATCTATTTTTGCTCGAAGCTGTAAATACCATGTTTCTTCAAGTCAGGCCGGAGCTGAAGAAGAACATATCTCACACTTTCAAAAGGATATGCCCGGTGGTGGGATTCAAATAATTTAACAACGGGTTGTTTATAAGCACCATTTTAACAACCGGTTCTGCCGAAGTGGTGTGAACCTGCTGAATCCCACCACTGGATATGCCTGTAGGGACCCTGAATAGGTAAATAGGATCCTAGGCCCTTTTAAAAAATTGTATTAACTGATCTCAATTTCTTCTGTGGAATGGATAGTTTTATTGTATGCTTTAAGAATATTAGTAAACTTTATGATGGTCTTAGTATTATAAACTTTTAAAGGTTTCTGAGAGATTCTTTCCAGAAAGGGAACTGATATTGGTGAGCAGTAGCAAACCAGGTGCAGATTTATACCAGCGAAGGATTCGTTCCTTGTCGTGAGACCTTGCACGTACTACTTCCTAATAAAGAACATGCAACATGCAATGTTTTGGATGTGGAAACTTTACGGACTATTAATTGACATGTCAGTTATGTAAATGCACTTTCTTATATTGGCTCATTCTGAATTTTGGCGTCATTTGACTCTTTAATGATAAATGGTTACTAACCTCAAGACAGTATGTGCACAGGAAGAAATCTTTTCCCTCTGGGAATGCAAGTCTATCATCTGGATATCTGATATTACTCACAGGTCAAAACCCTCCCCAAACTCCAGCAACCGACAATCATGCGAGACTTTGGTTGACACAGTACGACCATTCCTGTGGTGTTTTTACTACTTGTCTCTGAGAGCCTGATAAACGTCAATTATGGTTTCAAGTTTCTTTCGTAGGGAGAAGGCCTATGTTTCAAGTGTCTTTCAATTGATGAAATACCTGGCTGGGTTATTATTGCCTCCATAGCCCCTCCATAGCCCCTCAGGGAACTGGGTGTGCGCTGGAGGGACGGAGCGGCTGGGCGATTGTTCCGTCGGGAGTCAGTGGCAGTGACTCCTTCCTTCGCTCCAGTGTGGACTTCACCGACCTGTGGGTCCCTTAGGAGGTCGGGCGTGTACTGGAGGGAGCCGCAGGCAGCGCCTAGGACGGGAGCGGCTCAGTGGCAAGGGCCAAAATATCGGGGGTTAGTGGCAGAAACCCCACTCCCTCCCCTTGCGTGGACGCTGGTCGGGAAGCCCCATGGACAGACAGTTCTGGGCACAGTCAGTATAACTTTAAGGCCGGCTATAGGAAGGGATACTGGCCGGATAGAGGCCACGCCTACGACGCGACGTTTCATCTCGCGACGCTCCACCCTTACATCTTCGCAACAACGGCGGCTCTTATGTTTTCTTCGTCTTGGTGACCAACGAAGGGGAGCTCCGGTGGAGAGTCAAGAGGCCAGGTATTTTCAACAGGGCAGGTTGCGGAACCTGCCTGAAGGGCCACTCATATTGCGGAGAGCTGTTAGGACATTGATACCTGATGACATCACCGTTTTTCCCCTGACGCGCCAGCCGGTCGTGGGAGGGCTGGATAGGTTGCGTCTCAGGAACCGGCCTCCGGACCTAGAATCATCTGCTCCAGGACTATATGAGGTGATCAGGGGCCCCTCAGCTACTATCTTGACTGCGGCCCCAGATCATCGACTCTGTGGGACTCTTCTTGTTCCAGCTGGCTTATGCACGAGTGATTGGCTTGGGTGGTGTGAGCCCCTCGCCCTTCACTCCAGTTGTAGCACTTTTACCACCTCCTACACCCACCACCACTTCTATAAGGCCTACTGGACATTTAAGCGGTGCAGCCCCTTTATTATCATTTAGCGCCCTTGACCTTAGTTTTTCCCAACCCCATATTACACTTCCCTTAGGTAGAGGATTATTGCTGTAATAGGAATGTTTTTGTAGTATTACTGTTGTATTATAGGCATTAGTTGTAGGTAGCTAGTTGACCAGTCTGGTTTTATACCAGGGTTAGTTAGGCTGAGACTAGTTAGGTTTTAGATAGAGGGAAGTTGCATAATTATGGGGGCACCAACTTTGGGGCTGGGGATCCCGCTTTGATGGGACGGGGTAGATATTGCGGTAGGCGGCGGCCATATGATAGAAGATGTACGAGATACAGTTATGCTCGCCCACCTTCTGACCTCCGACCTATCCCAAGAAACGATGGCGGTTGGGATCAGGGATACTCTGCTTCGTCATTGGTGCTAATCAATGCCAGGTCCATCAACAATAAGACCACGGTACTTCGAGACTTTCTCGGTGCCCAGCAGGTGGACCTGGCAGGTGTCACCGAAACCTGGGTGCGCGAAGGTGAGACCGTCAGCCATGGCGAAGTCGCGCTCGGTTTCAACCGCTGCGGCCTTCACCCCATCGCGAACACAGGGCCGTGGCATTGTTCATCCGTGAGTCTATTCCCTTTAGGGCAGTCCCTGTCCCGAAATCACTGGTACGGAGTGTGTCGGCCTGGAGTGGTTGGCCATGGAGAGGTTGGCTGTTCTTCCTGGTGTACCGGTCGCCTAGCGCGCGAGGGAGACAGCCTGTCGCTGCTGCTGGAGGTGGTGTCGGACTGGGCGCTGCGGTTCCCCAAGCTTATTGTTCTGGGGACTTCAACGTCCATGCTCTACGCCGCCTCATGTACGGCGTCAGCGGACCTAGTGCGTCATCCATGGCGACGCTTAGGCCTCTCCTTAATTAACTCTGGCCCCACCCATGAGGCCGGTCACACGCTGGATTTGGTCTTCGGGTCAGGGATGAACCTGGTCGTATCCTCTATCGATAGAGTGCCATGGTCCGACCACTATGCCTTGAAGGTCCGATGGACTAGCCGCAACACCCTGGTCTAGGCGACGGGCCGATTTTTGCCCGCCCGCTGAGACTTATGGATCCACTTGGTTTCCTGAATGCTCTTCGGGACCCTGAACCCGCACACTCGATGAGCAGGTGGAGGACTGGAATGCCCAGCTCTCCGATGCCATCGATGTTGTTGCCCTCGGCGTCTTCACGCCTTCGCCTCGGCGCCCCTGGTATACGGAGGAGTTGCGCCAGATGAAGCGGGTCTTAGACGCCTAGAGCGAGTGTGGAGGAAATCTCACGACGGCCGCTAACATCTTATAGGACGCTTATGAAAGCCTATGAGATGGCGACGAAGGAAGCTTAAGAGGGTTTTCTTCTCCTCCTCCATCGCGTAACCGGGCTAGCTCTCGCCTTCAGCCCAATTGTTTCAGATAATTCGTCACTGACCTCCTTGTCAGAGAGGTCATCAAATTCTCAATTGGATATTAGCTGCGAGGCATTTATGAGCTTTTTTGCGGATAAGGTTGCGTCACTCCGCCGTGACCTTCCACCCACGTTGGCTACAATTAGTGAACTGGAGACTCCCTTGCCGTCTTCTGGCCCGTGTTTGGCCCAGTTTTCCCTACTCCGTGAAGCCGCTGTAGACAGGACCTTAGCTGCTGTTAGACCTACTACCTGTCCTCTGGATCCGTGCCCGTCTTGGCTTGTGAAAGCCTGCCAAGTGAGCTACGACCCCATCTGTTGAGTATCATCAATAACTCCCTTGAGCAAGGAGTTTTCCCAGATGGGTTGAAGGAGGCAGTGGTCCACCCACTCTTAAAAGACCATCATTAGATCCTGGGATCTGGCCAATTACCGCCCGTTTCAATCTTTCGCTTCTGGGGAAGGTAATTGAGAGAGTGGTGTTGGAGCAGCTTCAAGGTTTCCTGGATGACACATCGGCCTCGACCCCTTCCAGTCTGGCTTCCGTGCTGGGCATGGGACGGAGACTGTTCTCGTCGCCGTCACAGATACACTCCGTATGCAGCTTGACCGAGGCGGATCGGCGCTGCTGGTATTGTTAGATCTTACCGCGAGCGTTTGATGTGGTCCACCACTCGACCTTCTGACCCACCGCCTGGTCAGCCTCTGGAGTCGCGGGGCATTGTCCTTCAGTGGATTGCCTCTGCTTTCTCCGGGGTCGGAATCAGCAAGTGAGGTGCGGGATGAGGCCTCCCGGAAGTGCCCGCTGATTGCGGTGTACCCAGGGGGCATTATTATCCCCACTGTTGGTTAACATCTACATGCCACCCCTTGCTCAGCTGGTACGGAGTTTTGGGCTGTCCTGTCATCAGTATGCGGATGACACTCAGCTCATTCTGTTGATGGAGGGGGGAACAGCCACCGCCCCTGCAGCTCTACAGCATTGTTTGGAGGCGGTCGCTGGTTGGTTGCGACAGAGTAGGTTAAAACTGAATCCATCGAAGACGGAGATCCTCTGGCTGGGCCGTGAGGGGGAGGGGGGGACGTTTCAGCCGCCGGTGTGGGAGGGGGTCACATTGGCACCGACTCCCTCCGTACGCAACCTGGGGGTCCACCTGGATTCGTCTCTATCAATGGAGACCCAGGTGGCCCATATAACCCGGGTTGCCTTCTTCCATCTTCGCCAGGCCCGGCGGCTGGCACCCATCCTCTCCCAGACCGATATGGCCACAGTGATCCATGCAACGGTCATCTCCAGACTAGACTATTGTAACTTCGCTCTACGCTGGCCTTCCCTTGCGTTTGATTCGAGGTTAAAACTGGTCCAAAATGCAGCTGCACGTCTGCTTACAGGCAGTGCCACCTGGGATCATATCCAGCCTGTGCTGCGCCAGCTGCATTGGCTCCCAGTAGAGTTCCGAATCATCTTCAAGGTGTTGGTGTTGACCTTTAAGGCCTTACGCTGCCTGGGACCTTCAGATCTTCGGGACCGCGACGCCCCATATGTCCCTATATCGGCCTCTTCTCGCTTCCAAGCGGAGGCCAATCTACTGGTGGTCCCTGGCCCCTCGATGATACGGCTGGCCTCCACACGGGCCAGGGCTTTTACAGCTCTGGCCCCAGCCTGGTGGAACACTCTCCCTCCAACTGTCCAGGCCCTGCGGACCTTACTGAATTCCGCAGGGCCTGTAAGACGGAGTTGTTCCGCCGGGCTTTTGGAGGATCCAGCCGTTGATGGTGCCCCCCCCCATGGCCTTTACATCTGTCCCCCTACCATCTGGGGTTTGCTGATCTTCCCTCTGAAAGAGGGTTTGGAAATAGATTTGTCGGACGCCATTGTCTGTTAGTCTTAATCTTAATATTAGTTTTAATTTTCTGCTGCTTTTAATGGTTTTAGCTATTTACTTGTATACGTGCATTCTTATTTGTATATGTGCATTGTATTGTACACCGCCCAGAGCCCTACGGGGATGGGGCGGTATAATAAATTGAAAAAAATAAATAAAAAATAAATAAATAAAAGTCTCTTGCTCGTCCATTGGGGTGATGAAGGTCATTCGAAAGCTAGGTTGTGCATCAATCCCTACTTAATGAGATTTCACATTTCAAATCCTTTTTGTTTCCATGATGGAAAAAAAAGGCAAAGTGTTTTTTCATGTTCCCCTCACTGGCAAGAGAAACGTGTCGGCTTGATCATTATCTGCATTCAGGACACCAGTGCTCTGATATGGGAGAGTTGGAAAGGGTAACATGTTTCCCATTCAGCTTAAAAAGACATAGAAAGAGAGACACGCACACAAACCATGCCTCTTAGTGACGTTCTTTCAGAAACAGCTTCTCCTAGGACAAAGCTTTTAGGTGGCCAAGTGAAATCCTTCACAAATTGATTAGCACTGGGATAACTGTGCCTTTTAGGAGATGCATCAGGATAAGCAAATGGTGGTCAACAGCAGGATCTAGCAAAAGTGCGGAAAGCTTTTTTTAACGCATCTATGTGAACAGAAGTGTAACAGATGTATATATGCTCACACAGGAGCCTCACTGAGGTGATAACACTCACTGCCACCACCTCCACTGGCTTCCTTGTTTCCTTCCTCAGAAATATGATTAGAAACGCCAGCTTGTCTGAGAGAAGAATTCTATGTGGTCTTTCCAGAAGCAGGATTTCCACATGCCTCTCATCACTGTGAATGTACTGCTTCCTGCTCCCTTTCTTTAATCCACACTCCTGTAGTTTCAGGCCCAAGTTCAATACATTAAATGGAGGTGGGGGCAGCAATGGCTTGTCTTAGAAAGTTCACTCCAGCTCTAAAAGTGTGTTTGGTGCAGGAGAGATAGTGAGGAGGTGCGAATATAGAATACAAGTTCATAAAAAAACCAATTTGGCAAGCATCTTTCATGCATGTTTCTGACTCCTGTTCCAAGGAGATGAACTAGAGCTCTAGTTGGTGTTTGGAAGCTGACATGACCCCAGAATTACATTTTTGGGGGGAGGGAACCAAGAGACAGGGGCATGACCAATCCAAGAGGGAGAACTTACTACTTGGGGAGAGCCTTTGAAGTCACCGGCATAATGACATCACTTCTGGCACAACCAGATGTGATGTCATCATGCTAGGGATGATGATCTAGCAATCACCCAAATCCCTAATGGTTTGACCATAGTGTTTTGGGTGGATGTTAAAGCTTCACCAGCTGTAATGGCATCACTTCCAGGCCATTCTGGAAGTGACATCATTGCACCACTACCCCATTTTTCCAGGGAATTTTTTCACCTCTGTCCATGTGAGTGGTGGTAGGCCACAAAAGTATGGGGTGGAAGGTCTCCCACTACCAGTGGGAAGCTGGCAACCTTAGTTCTTCATGGGGAAATGGAAGCTTTGGAGGGTGGGCTCCATGTTATCATACCCTTCCCAATCTCCTTCCCCAAACTCTGCCACTCCAAGCCTCTGTGCTCACATCTTCAAGAAATTCCCAACCAAGAGTTGGCAGCCCTAATGTGGAGGCTTGACAGTAAGCACAGCAGCTCTGTATATGACAGGCTCTCGTGTGTGTGGGCACCCAGATAACAGCTGAGCTAAGGTGCTAAAGACTCTTGGGTCAATCCTGATCTCACCAGCAGAAGGGTTCATTGTACCTTTTGTTGCTTTCCAGGGGTGGAGATTCGGGTAAACTGAATCTCAGATTCGGACCGAATCTGGCTTATTTGGACACATTCGGGCCGCATGGGGCCCGAATACAAAATGTCCAAATCTGGGCCGAGCCGAACGCCAGGTATTCGGATTGACCCTGCGAGCATATTCAGGCTTCCAAACTTTTTAAAAAACTTATTATTCTTTGGTTTCAGAGGTTTTGTTTTGTTTTTGGGGTGGGGAAATATTCAACTTGCTTCAGTATACAAAGGGCTCATTACAGACAAGTGGAGAAGAGTCCATGCATTCAGGGCTACAGAGGAAGGGTTAACTTGCCTAGACCTGAGAAGTAAACTTAGGGCAAACATTGTGTACATGGGAGGGGGACAGATTATAATTTTGCTTACGTGGCCTCATTGTGCAAAGTATGATTTCTCTAAATGGCGCTCTTCCTTTAAGCTCATGTCCCGGTGGAAATTATTGTTCTTTCCTTCATCTTCATGCTTGACTGAGGCTCTTAATTGCCACTAGGGAGTGAAGTTCATTATCCCCTCCTCTCAGCATGCTTCTAATAAATGCCTACTTCAACCAAATCAGTCTCGAAAAATTATCAGGCCCACTGCTCTTCCTTTCCAATCCCGCATTTCGACAATTCAAAATGACGTTTTGCAAATGCCAGTTACCAACAGGGGCTTACTGTCTCCAGCTGCATTTGGATGTCGCATTTAACTCTGTCTGAATAAATATGCGCCCAAGTCCACAACTTGTTGCTGTGCTGCTAAAGATTCCTCCTTTTCTCGCCCTGTTCCCCCTTATTGTTCTGGTAATGATGGTTCAGCATTAAGTCTAGCAAGCCATGAGGCACAGATGCACACATGCAAATTAATTAATGAGTTACTCCCCTCCCTATTAACTAGCATTGTCAAATCTGACTTCAGAAACTCCTGGGGATTTGTGGGTGGAGCCTGAGGAAGGTAGAATATGGGGAAGTGATGTCATAGAGTCTGCCCTTTAAATCAGCCATTTCCTCCAGGGCAATGGGTCTCTAGACTGGAGATCAAATGTTACTCTGAGAGGACTGCAGGCCTCACCTGGAGGATAGTAACCTAACCCCTAACTGGGGTTCTGAAATGTGATTTGATACAGACTTAGAAACTTTGTGGTGGGTGGGGGATTTCAGGTTAACTTGTGTGTCTGTATTCCTATATTAGAGGTGACCAGAGTTAATATTTAACCATGTTTCTTGACTTGGAAAGAGAGGAGGATGACTGCAGAGTGAGGCCCAAACTACATGTAACATTTTACACAGGATCACCATAGAGATTTGCAGCCATTTTTCTGACCTGAAGTGGTCCTGAGGGATTTATTTGCCCAATCAGGGGGCTGTACCCACATTGAACTGTTGCACATGCAAGACCCCTTGGGGCATTATTTGGCCAGGAAAATGTCACAAAAAGTGGAGACAGGAGGTAGGACCACTTCCTCTGCTTGTGCCACTGTCCCAATCTCAATCAGACCCCTGCTGCACTTTTGAATTGAGTTCCCACAAGGACCTCACAGCTGGCATTCTGCTGCTGGTCATTGTTGGGATCACATGTTAAATGTAACATGCTGTTTGTTCCCAGGACTGGCAAAAAGCCCAGTTCATGCCCATTTTTTCCTTCATCATCATTCCGTATCAGGGGTCTGCAACCTGCGGCTCTCCAGATGTTCATGGACTACAAATCCCATCAGCCCCTGCCAGCATGGCCAATTGGGGCTGATGGGAATTGTAGTCCATGAACGTCTAGAGAGCCGCAGTTTGCAGACCCCTGTTCTATTTGATGTTTCAATGTAGCTTCAGCGTGCTTGCCATTCTTAAACTAATGGCAATTGGGCATTAACCTTGGCAATCCTGTCTGCCTAGGTCTCCATCCACACAGTGACTATTCCCCATGTTGTGCTCCTTGCCAGCAGAGGCATTCCTCCCATTGGGCAAAGTGGACAGTTGCCCAGGGTGCCCCCTTGTGGGGGGCGCAAAAACTGCAGGTTCGTTTATGGGATTTTTGTATTTTCAGTGTTTTTTTGTTTTTGGTCTGCAGAGGTTGCAGTTTTTAGGCTAGCAGGGATGTTTCGGGAGACTCTCCTGATGCTATCAGCCAAGTTTGGTGAGGTTTGGTACAGGGAGTTCAAAGTTATGGACTCTCAAAAGGGGTGCCCCATCCCCCATTATTTCCAATGGGAGCTAATAGGAGATGGGGGCTACACCTTTGAGGGTCCATAACTTTGGACCCCCTGAATCAAATTTCACCAAACCTGGCAGGAATCATCAGAAGAGTCTCTTACTGATACCACCCAGTTTTTGTGAAGTTTGGTCCAGGGGGTCCAAAGCTATGGACTCCCAAAGGGGGTGCCCCATCACCCATTGTTTCCAGTGGGAGCTAACAGAAGATGGGGGCTACACCTTTGAGGGTCCATAACTTTGGACTCCCAGAACCAAACTGCATCAAACCTGGGTGGTATCATTAGGAGAGTCTCCTAAAGATATACTGAAAATTTGGTGCTGCTAGAATCTGGGCTCCCTAGTTTAAACACCACTGAAAATGATGCTGTTTGGGGTGGATTCCAGCATCACTTGTTTAAACTAGGGAGCCCAGGTTCTCCTTTTAAATCCACCTTAAAGAGAGAATCTGGGGTTCCTAGTTTAAATAACATTGAAAGTGATGCTGTTTCTCCCAGTTGGGGGGGACTGGATACAACACCATAAAATGTTTTCATTCAGTAATAAAACATTTTGAAAGCATTTTGAAAATGTTTTCAAAAATTATTTCTGCTGTGTAGCATGGTCTATTGCTGTGTTCAGATTTGTGAGTTGGGGCATGTGGGCATGTTCTATAATGTGATGGTCACAGGTGGGATCCAGCAGGTTCTCACAGGTTCCCGAGAGTAGGTTACTAATTATTTGTGTGTGCCGAGAGGGGGTTACTAATTGGTGATTTTGCCACGTGATTTTTGCCTTAGTTATGCCCCTCCTCCGCTCCTCAGCAGTAGCGAGCAGAACTTGAAGCAGTCTAGCAGGAGGTGCACCGGCGTGCACGGCAGCCTGCGCCTGCATGCATTCGTTTCCCGCCCAAGGACTGGCGCAGTGGCTGTGTCCTTGCCACAGCCCCACCCAGCAATGCCCCACCCCCGGAATGCCCGGCCATGCCCCCGTCGTGCCCCGCCCAGCCCCATTGACGCTACGCCACAGTTTGAATCCCACCACCATGGGAACCTGTTACTAAAATTTTTGGATCCCACCACTGGTGATGGTGACTTTGAAAACAACCGGGTGTAAAAAATCATTGCTTGGTCACAGTGGGGGAGGGCAGCTGCCCATGGGGGGGCGCCAAACTCCAGTTTGCCTAGATACGCCACTGGGCATAGCTACAAGGGGGCCTGGGGGGGTGCGCATTGCACCGGGCATGCGCCTGGGGGGCATCAAACGCAGGTTTTGCCCAGGGCTCCAGTTTGTCTAGTTACGTCCGCCCTGGATTTTTCCTAGCATCTCCCTTTCTTCACCCCCTGCAGCTATCATCTACGCATTCACTAGATAGAAGAGTTTGAATTTATATCCCCCCCTCCTCTCCTGTAAGGAGACTCAAAGGGGTTTACAATCTCCTTTCCCTTCCCCCTCCCCCTCAACAAACACCCTGTGAGATAGGTGGGGCTGAGAGAGCTCAGAAGAACTGTGACTAGCCCAAGGTCACCCAGCTGGTGTGTGTTGGAGTGCACAGGCTAATCTAGTTCCCCAGATAAGCCTCCACAGCTGAAGTGGCCTAGCGGGAAATCAAACTCGGTTCTCCTGCTCTTAACCACTATGCCACTGCTACTCTCTTACTATACATTATAGCAGGGGTGGCTGAATGTGCTTAACAATAGAGCCACATAGAATAAACTTCAGATGTTTGAGAGCCACAAGACATGAACAAATATTACGCATACATTTTTATGGTTATTTGCACAGTTTGTTACAAAGCTTTTATATAAATATTAAGAAATGCACATAAGTAATAAGAATTATTCATGTGTGTCATTTTATTAGCATTATTTATTTGTGTATTTATAAAAAATTATACCCAGCCTCATACCTGTGTCTCTAGGCGGCTTACACTGGTTAAAAACAATTTAAAACATCATAAATAAAATGCAACAATTAACAGTAAAATAACATTAAAATAACCCTGATCGCCACTCCCCCACCCCCACCCCCACCCCCTGGACCAGCAACTCTAGAGGGGGTTTCCAGGAGGCTCACCAAATGCCTGGGCAAAGAGAAAGGTCTTTGTCATGGAGCTAAACCCATAAAAGGTAGGTGCATGGTGGATTTCTGAGGGGAGACTATTCGAAAGTCGGGGCAATCACAGAGAACGTCGTCTTGTGTGTTCCCAACAGGAATACCTCCATCTGTGACCTCAGTGCCCAGACAGTTATGTACAGGTGCAGACATTTCTTGAGGTAAATGGGGCCCAAGCCATTTAGGGTTTTGTACATTAATACCAAAAATAAAAGAAATAAGAACAGATATTGCTAATGATACTTCTTTGGCAAAGATTGTCAAACAGGGCTGTTCTTCGACAGTGGAATTCACTGTCTCAGAGAGTGGTAGAGTCTCCTTCTTTGGAGGTTTTTAAACAGAGGCTGGATGGCTGACTGTCAGGAGTGCTTTGACTGTGTGTTCCTGCACGGCAGGGGGTTGGAATTGATGGCCCTGGTGATTTCTTCCAACTCTATGATTTTAAATATTAGGTCAAAGCATAGAGAAAAATATGTAAATCAGAGATAGTTACTGGCTATTACTGGTAGTAGAAATATTGTGAGTTGGGGGTGGGGTTAAGTGGAGAAAGTAGTGACCAGGAGGGGCTGATCCAAGGAAAATGCTCCAGTCTGGGCAGGGCCTTCAAAACTATTCACCTTACCATCTGGATAGGCCTGGAGTATAGACCAGGATGGGGAAAGGACAGGGTTTGGGGGATTATACCAAACCAGTTTGGGAAAGAACAGAACATAGCAGGGAAAAGGTGGAAGACGGATAATTGGAGAATGATGTTGTGTGCATGCTCCGAAATGCATGAGGGATTGATGTACAGATAAATCAAAATGTCCAGGAGGAAGTAACCTCCGTCTAAAAATGATAAGCCTTTGATGGTTAATGAAGTGGCCGGGCAGAGTAACCTTAAACATATCAGATATCTGTTTCAGGACAGGTTGAGGTCTCTCTCTCTCTTGCAAGTCATAGCTGAGAAAGGGACAAAAATAAAAGGAAGGCTTGGACAGAGGGATTGAAGATATAGAACTGAAGCAAGACAATAAAGCTCTGTCATTCCATACCTGATCTTTTCCCAAACCATGTTCCACGAAATCAAATCAGGCACTGACTTCCTGGGTTCTCCTGCTCTGGCACAAGTTCCAGTAGAGCTCTTTGGTTTCTGTTCATGTCGCCACAATTCTGGTGAAGTGAACAGCTCTCCCTCACATTATTTCTTAATTATTTCACTTATACCCTGCCTTTCTTCCCAATGGGAACCCAAAGCAGCTTACAACATTGTGTCCTCACAACAACCCTGTGAGATTGATTAGACTGAGAAAGAGTGACTGGTCCAAGGTGAGCCTCATGGAAGAGTAAGGATTCAAACCTGAGCCCCCCAGATCCTAGTCTGGTACTTCAACCACTGCACTACACTGGCCGCACTCTCATTTAAA
The DNA here is from genome assembly GCF_021028975.2 of Sphaerodactylus townsendi. NCBI lineage: Eukaryota > Metazoa > Chordata > Lepidosauria > Squamata > Sphaerodactylidae > Sphaerodactylus > Sphaerodactylus townsendi. The sequence continues at coordinate 100,097,626 of NC_059431.1, read as the reverse complement.
CTTGAAGACTTACCATTTGGTGACCAAAACAAACCTGCAGTCCTCACTGCCATAGGTTTGTGATGTCATTAATGACAGCATAATTCAGCACATCTCCTCCAGGTAACCACAATGATGAATACTTTAATTACCAGCTCAGCTGGCAGCAAAAGGGACCTGTTTTTCCCTGCAGGAACATTCAACCTCTTGGAATGATACATCTATTAACTCTGGAAGAGGGCCAATGGGTTAAAGAAATTATTTCAGTCGACGGAAATTACAATTAGGAGTGTGTCGATTCTTACAGGCTGCGCTGATCTTAATTACAATTCATTTGTTGCGGACTTGTCTTTTGCCCGTATGAGTTATGTTGGCGGCGATGCTGTTACCATTTCTTTCAGGAACATGCAACATTCGCCCTTCCCTCACAATGTAATCCTAGTTCGCATTATCCAGTTATGCTGATTAGTTGCTGCATATTAAGAAGCAAGTGTAGCAAAGGGTGTTTTTTGTTTGTTTGGGTTGATTTCCCATTTTGCTGTTCTGTCCATTATACATTACTGAAATCTTTTATTTATTTTTAATTCATAAATAATCATAAAAATCTGGAGAAGGCTGATAAGGCAAAACAGTCAAGGCTCAAGCTGTTGCATATGTACAATTTTTGACAAGTGACCCATTTTGTAGACTAAGATCCCCCCCCCCTCATTTTGTCTCCCAAAAGGAATTTTCTACTTCTGAATTTTGCTGCAGTTGGGGCAGGCAAGTTGGATATTTATAATCAAAAGCAGCATCATTATTTGCTGAGCAGGAAGATGAAAGCAACGGGAAGGATGGATGCAGAACCACTGCTGATCGTATCCGGTCAGGGTCAGGGGGAGTTGATATGACTGCAGAAGATGATGGTTAGAATCAGGAACCAGATCCTGAACTCAATGACCTAGAAAGGTGCAGCTCCACTTGGGATGGCACCGCAATTTGCTGGCCCCTGCAGCTCATTAGATCAAAGCATGCGACAAGTAAGGACTGGACACCTCTGTTATGTTCCACCTGCTGTTTCCTGGTGCCAACACTTGAGCCTGCAAGGTGATGCCATTTTTTCCTGGAGCGTAAACCAGGCCTCCTTGCATAATTTGAATGCCCATCACCTGCGCCTTCATCTGCATGCCGAGACAGCCGCTCCAGGGTTATGCAAATCCACAAAGCAGATGGCTGAGGCTGAGCTGCCTCCAATAACAAAGCCAAGCATGAAGTGGGAAATTCAGAAACTGGTGCTGTCAGGGGGATGCCTTTGTTTGAACTGCATATTTTGAGACAGGTGGGTTTCGGCAGAGTTGAGTTGTTAGGGAAGGAGAATAAGCGAGGCTGGGAGATTACTAGATGGTTTGGATGAGACGTTATTATCCGGAATGAGTTTCTGCGCCAGCAAATGGCTAATGCAGTAGATGAGAAACTGAGGAAGCATCATTTTAGCTGGGCTGCCCCCCCCCCCGCCCCCCAAAATGGGCATTTAAAAAAATTGTAAGCTGCCTCAAGCAAGACTCTGAAGAGGCGACATAGAAATATCCTACATAAATAATAGCTGTATCATATACTGTACCCATTGCATGCATTTGCTTTTTCTCCTCAATGACTTAGAATATTGTTCTCCCCTCCCCCATTTTCTCACAACAACCACTTTGCGGAGTAGGCTAAGTTGAGCAAATGTGACTTGCCCAAGGGCTTCCGTCGTAGAAAAGGGATTCCAGTTGCAGTGCTCACAAAATGGCATTCTACACTATGCAATGTCAAGGACAGCCCGTGTGGTGTAGTGGATAAGACCACAGGATTCCCATCTGGAGAACCAGGTTTGATTCCCTGCTCCTCCACATGAAGCCTGCTGGGTGACTTTGGGCCAGCCACAGTTCTCTCAGAACTCCTCCAGCTCACTTTGAGCCAGACAATGGCAAACCACCTCCAAATATCTCTGACCTTGAAAACGATGGCCAGGAATTCTACTAAAGGGATGAGTGTGAACAAACCGGAGGGGGGTGGGCGAAAACATTTTGCAAAACTTTTCAGGGACTTGTGCGAAAAGTACTTGATAAACCTTCAGGATTCTGAGCAGACCTTCTTAATATTGCACAGTAAGTCATATAATTGGGATGTAGAGGGGATGTTTGCTTGCTTTCTAATCACCACTCAGCTTGGCATACAAAACAAAACAAAACAATCCTATCAGTTTTGCCAGTTACTGTTTGGGCAACATTTTAAATCAGGTCACTGGTCCTTACATATGCAGCATTTGCATGCCAAGGAACTGTGGCCAATGAATGCGGCATGCGGAGGGGACAGCAATATTTAACATGCTGGAAATGGGATGCCATCAGGTAGAATGTGGGTATGTTTTCTTTTACACCTCGTTTATTGAGACTCCAGACCTTTCATCATATCCTGTGCCCCTCAGAACACTCGGAGAGCTGATTCATATTTTGTATTCCCAGCCCATGTACAACCCCCCCCCCCAGAGTTTAAATAGCAAAATTAAATTAATTGCTCTCCACCGTTCTCGACTGCTTCTATTGATTATTGTAGCTGCTCATGAAAAATGAGCATTTAATAAGTGTGGGAAACCTGAAATCTTTGGCAAAACATGGTCCCAGCATCTCATGTTCTGTGAAATGACTTCATCTGTGAGGTGGGGGGTACCCAGCATCGGGAGTAAATACACATGTTGCCTTTGCTGTTCTGATGTCTCCAAAGAACAGCCTTATTCTACCTGGGATGGATGTATTTTGTAAATGGATGCATTCAATGCCTCCATCAATGGTAGGCTAAAACTGCTATCTGCTAGCCCTCTACTCTACAAATCATGCTCCTATTGGCATAGTCCTGTCTCTTCAAGTACAACTTCATACTGAGTTGTGTTCAGAGGTGGGATCCAGCAGGTTCTCACAGGTTCCCGAGAGTAGGTTACTAATTATTTGTGTGTGCCGAGAGGGAGTTACTAATTGGTGATTTTGCCACGTGATTTTTTCCTTAGTTACACCCCTCCTCTCAGCAGTAGCGCGCAGAACTTGAAGCAGTGTAGCAGAAGGTGCACCGGCGTGCTTAGCAGCCTGCGCCTGCGTGGCAGCCTGCGCCTGCGTGCATTCATTTCCCGCCCAAGGACTGGCGCAGCGGCTGCGTCCTTGCCACAACCCCGCCCAGAATGCCCCGCCCCCGGAATGCCTGGCCATGCCCCCGTTGTGCCCCACCCAGCCCCATTGGCGCTACGCCACAGTTTGAATCCCACCACCATGGGAACCTGTTACTAAAATTTTTGGATCCCACCACTGGTTGTGTTCCTTAGTCTCACCAAGGGCCTAACAGTGCAGAATCACTCCAGTCTAAACCCACTGACTGGAGTAACTCTGTTCTGGATTGCATTGTAAATACACAACATGTTCCCCCTGCCCAGGTACTTCCCTGTATCAGGTAATAGACGTATTCTAGGAGCTCCATACTTCCCAGGCATGTGGAGGCCTGATTCAGATCATGATTATGACACACAGAAGCAAGCAGCTTAGGTAAGGTTGCCAACTCCAGGTGGGAAATTCCTGAAGATTTGAGGTTAGAGTCCGGGAAGGGCAGAATTTGAGGAAAGGTGGAAACATTGCACGATATAATGCCACCAATTCCACTCTCAAAAGTGGCCATTTTCTTCAAGGAAGCTGATCTCTGTAGTCTGGAGATCAGTTGTTGTTATTATTATTATTATTATTATTATTATTATTATTATTATTATTATTATTATTATTATTATTATTATTATTATTATTATTATTATTATTATTATTGGATTTATATACCACCCTCCCCCGAAGGGCTCAGGGCGGTGCACAGAAGGAACATAAACAGAGCAGAAGTTAAAATTCTGAGAGATCACCAGTTCCTGTCTGGAGGTTGGCAAGCCTAAGAATAGACCTTTCCAAGCCCCAGGCATGCAATTCTCCCACCCTGATGGAACTCCAAAAAGCCAATGGCCCTTTCCACATAAATCTCTTAAAATGTTTGGAAAAACGTTTTCAACCTCATCTTTTAACACAATGTTTGCCGCACTCACTTCCTCGAAACAATTTGTGGCTGTCATTGTGTGCCCCCCCCCCCAGCTTTTTAGTTAGTTGAATGAATCAATACTTTGGGGCTTCACAACTGCATGCTCTCCATACCTTGCATAATCCTGCCTCAAAGATTATCCCCCCCCCCCCAAAAAAAAATAAAGAAACTCACGGGAATGATGGCAATGAACAGGCAAGGGGGACAGAGAGTGAGATCAGAAAATGGTGCTGAGGAGAACGTTCAGGAATGGAAGAAAAGCGTGAAAAATGTCTTAAAGGGATCACACAGCAAATGAAGCTGTTTTGAATTCACTGAAAACGTTTTGAGGCTGGAAATAAAACATTTTCAAAACCAAAGGGGGGTAGAAATAATGCAGAACTCCAGGGAGGAGACATTTTATTTCTGGGCTCAAAACTTTTTAAAAGGTTTATGTGGAAAGGGCCTCTATATGGCCAACTGGGGCTACGGCACATTCATTAATCTGGCCACGTGTTTGTTTTTCCAGTAGAGCAAACAGCAGCTCCCAGGGGTTCATGTTGGGAAAATGGCACTGGGGTGGGTGGGGCTTAGAAGGTCTGTTCTAAGCTCCTTCCTCATTTGTCAAAGGCTGTTTCCCCACTCACCTTTTGAAGCAGGCTACTCGCAGCAAGTAACGTGGGGTCCACTACACTAGAGGCGACAACGCAGCCACCCTGATTCTGCTGCTCTCCTGGCCCCTCAGCATGCATCATTTCTGATCCTGGACGGATCAGCACCTTTCTGAAAACCCTGAGCCGAGTGCGGGGCAGTGGGGAAGTCCGAGGGTGACTCCCAGCTTGAGTCTCCCGCCCCTGGCAGTGACGTGGAGCCTTTTGCCCAATCAGGGTGCAGTGGGCTGTTCGCAGGCAGCCCTTTAAAAAAATGTCGAGTCTGGTGCGGAAGCCTCTCCAGGGCAGTTCAGGAGATAGGCAACCTCTATGGATCAGGGGAAGGGGGAGGGACTGAGCCATTTTCTTGCACCTTCAGTAGGCGGGAGAGGGACCAGGAAGACCCCTGGCCCAAACCCCTGTCAAGCCTGGAGTCAGCCTGGACGAGAAAGGCAGAAGGGCTTGATTGAAAAAGGGTCAGGAAAAGACGCCCAATCGGCCCGGGAGCACATCCGTGCACTTGGCAAAGTTTTGGGCGCCCCACACAAGCGGCAGGCGGGCTGCACCCCTTCCTGAACCCCCCTGCCACTCCTCTCTTCCTCCCCCCAGCAGGCTCCCAGAATAGAACCGGCGGTCACTTGACCTGATGCCGACTCGGACTATTTATGGCAGCTGAGCGTGCTGGGGAAGCAGTTCCTGGTCGCACGGGCGGTGACTTTGTTTCCCTTCCCTTCTGGAGGGCCTGGCTTCCCCCTCCCCCTCGCCACTGCAGGAAAGGCAGACAGGTGTGAGAAACATCTTAAAGAGACCGAACAGGGAAATGAAGCCATTTTAAAACGTTTCAGCCAAAGAATATTTTTTAAAGAGGTTTCATTTAAAACGTTTTGAGGCTGCAAATAAAACATTTTGGGGTTAAAACGATGCAGAACTCCACACAGGAAATGTTTTATTTCCTAACTTTAAAAGTTTTAAAGCGTCCGTGCAGAAAGGGCCCATCAAGAGCCTGTATGCGTAATCCTTGCTGAACCTTATTCATAGGGAGTGTAAATAAGATCTCAAGATATCTCTAGTACTAAGACATACCACATGTTTCAGGGAAAGTCAAAAAGAAAACACGGTGGACGACCAACCTCACCTGCTGAAAAACTCATTCCTGGGGACTTCTGCTGCCTTGGACGTGTGAGAGGCAACTTTGAACCATCTTGACTGCAGGTGGACACATTCTATCACTCATATGCTAGTGTTAATTAAAAAGCCAACCAGATGCTAGATTGGGGAGACCGTACCATATGCAAACACCAGATGTGTTACACGGTGTGGATTGCCTGCTGCTATAGAGTGCCCCGTGGGCATTGCAGTGACATTCGCCCCGGGCACAGGCAAAACATGCAAGTGCTGCTCATTAGCTCTTCAGGGCTAATTTGACAAGAGCTCTCCAATTTCTTCCTGGCTGCCTGTGAAAAGGAAGGAGGTCTGAACACAGGAGCAGAGCAAGAGTATTGAACCCATGTGAGTTTTCTCCAGTTTCCCCTCACACGATACATAATGAAGCACTTAAAAAAACTGGCTGAATAAAGTATCCAACATACAGAATGTCTTGCAATTTGAATGACAAGGTGCACATGAAATCAGCAACAATGGAAGGCAGGGGTCAGAGGTCAGTACTAGTTGCCGTGCCAGGTGAAATGGCCACTGACAGATTGAGAAAAGGAACCTAGCTGCAGCTGGTTGCAGTGAAAAAAAAAGGACTTTGCTCTCCCTCTCTTCCCTTCTGGGATTGCCTGCTCCAGGTTGGGAAGTACCTGGATATTTTGGGGGTGGAGCCCAAGGAGGGCAAAGTTTGGGGAATGGAGGAAATTCAATGGAGTATAATGCTATAGATTCCACTTTCCAAAGCAGCCATTTTCTCCAGATGAACTGATCCCTGTCATCTCGAAATCAGTTATAATCTCAAGAGATCTCCAGCCACAACCTGAAGCTTGGCACCCCTACCTGGGGAGCTCTGGTAAAGAGACAGGTGGCTCAGGCAGTACTGGTCTTCTTATAGAACAGGGGTCTGCAACCTGCGGCTCTCCAGATGTTCATGGACTACAATTCCCATCAGCCCCTGCCAGCATGGCCAATTGGAGAGCTGCAGGTTGTAGACCCCTGTTATAGAAGGTCAGATGGAGCAGCTGGGCTTTTGGGGGAAAGGGCCATGTGCTCACCAACCCAAGGCAAGGGTCAGAGGCCTGTTGCTTTCCAGGCTTGGATTGGGGAAGGAGGATTGGCTAAGCCTGGGGTTGGCCCTCCCCTGGGATAGCATTTAAAAGGCATAGCCAGGAGCTTCCAAAGAGAAGGAGTTAGGCCCATTTCCTGGGAACAGATCCCTTTTTTATGGTTATCTTCATAAATATTACAAACAAAGATGTAGACACTGGCCTTCCCTGCACAAATCTCCTACAACATTTGTAAAATGTATTCAATCCCCACTTTTGTTCGCACACACTCCCTTGAAATGATTCCTGGCCGCCATTTTCTATGTTTCCCTGTTTTTCCCCAGTGTGTGGACAAATCAGTGCTTCATGCTTCACAACCTCATGCTGCAGTTCCCTGAGACTTCTGCAGTCGATGCTGTGAAGACTAACCCCCCAAATCTCAAAAACGCTCTGAAATGCTCCAAATCAAAGTGAGGGGCTTCTGCAGGCAAGGACTCACAGAATGGCATCTTAAAGGCACAGCACACAAATTAAGCCTTTTTAAAAACATTGCAGACAAAAGGATAGCTAGAAAAGAGGATGCATTTAAAATGTTTTGAGGCTGCAAATAAAACATTTGGGGGACAAAACAACGCAGAACTCCTTGGAGGAAATGTTTTATTTTCACCCCCAAAAGTAAAGTACCTGCAGGGAAAGGGAATGTTAGAATTTTAGGTTAGGGACGTACTATATGCCTGACAAAAGCAACCCTAGAGGGTGAGTCAGGGGCCCGATGGACCCAGACTCAGATGCCCAATGGACCTGGACTCAGATGCAACCCCAGAGGAACCTGGCACGTCTTTTAAGAAGAGTAGAAGGGAATACCACAAAAAGCTTAGATAAGTACGGCAGCCATTACCAGGAAGAAAACACAGACCTCACAGCAATTTTTGTGATTGTGTCCTTAAGGTTTCTGGCCCAGTCTCACTGCTGTTTGAATCCAGCTTTCTTTGGCTGAACACTTTAGGCTAATGAGTTCATGTAGGAAGAGCGGTTGTTTTGTGGGGCTGCCAAGGATTCTTCATCATCTGGAGAGCTTGTGGGTTAACCAAAGCAGCTGCCTGATTTGCCAGAACACAGAAGGAGCTTTTCACTGCAATTCGCATCTGCTTGGATGAAGCTGCATTTATGTCGAGCCAAAATGTGCTTTAAATAAATATTGGATATCGTTGCTTTGTCGAAACTAAGCTCAGGGCCACGCTGGCCAGCAACGGATACATCTTTGCCAACAGCACGCCAGACGAAATCATAAAGAACTCCAACCCTCCGAGTTTAAACATGCATCCACTTCAAATGCAATTATAATATTAACAATCAAGCCATGGGGACATAAAAAGAATCTCCCGCCTCCTTCAATTTCTGGCCGGCTTTTTGTAGAGAACCAGGAAAAAGGCTTTTCTCTCTCTCTCTTATTTTTAAATGTGGAATGAGTAGAAAGCAGATGAGTGGTGATATCTGCTGAAGAGCTGCCAAGGGGGAGTCAGAAGGAAATGCTGCTTTCTCCCTGTCGCCTTTTGAGCTGCTGGCTGGCAGGCAGATGAAGGACTCATATCTTTTGGCAGTCTTTGGCAATACAGATTGCTTGGAGAGGCATGACTCGACTCTCCTTGGAACAGAGAATTTCCCCCCAATTGTTCTTTGGCAAAAGTTTTCAACCTTGCTTGAGAGGAAGTGTGGTATGGTGGTTAGAGTAGAAGAGTCTAGCGGGCAGGGTTGTAAGGTCGCACAAAATAAGGATTTTAAATAGGGTGTCAACCTCAAGGTGGGGCCTCCAGATTTCCCAGAATTACTGCTGATTTCTGGACAACAGAGGCCCTTTCCCCACTTATCTTAAGCCCCGCGCTACTCGAGGAGAGTAGCGCGGGGTCCCTCGGCACTCCCCACTGAGAGGGGCGGCGACAGCACAGCCGCCCCGACGCTGCTGCTGTCGCGCCCCTCAGCGCGAGGCATTCCTGGTGCTCTTTCAAAGGGCGCCTTTTGATGACCCCGCGCAGAGCGCCGGTCCTTGGGTGGGAAACGAATGCATGCAGGCGCAGGCTGCCACGCATGCCAGTGCACCTCCTGCTAGACTGCTTCCAGTTCTGCGTGCTACTGCTGAGAGGAGGGGCGTAACTAAGGCAAAAATCACGTGGCAAAATAACCAATTAGTAACCCCCTCTCGGCACACACAAATAATTAGTAACCTACTCTCGGGAACCTGTGAGAACCTGCTGGATCCCACCTCTGGGTGTATATGTTAATATTTTTAAGATAGAGAAAGATGCCTGTCTGGCTCTGGGGTCTCTGCAAACAAGACAATGGGTAGGTGCTATTGCCTAATGTTTGCCTTACATTCAATGGCCACTGCTAAGCCATAAAGGATAGAAATGCTATCCATTCTGTATGGAGGCCAGTTTTGCTGGCGAGTGCCCAATGCCCATAGCAAAGGAAATAAAATGCCCTAAGTTCCATGCCCTTTGCCCACCAAGGGCTGAGTGCCAAGTGTCATTTCCACATTTGGTGGTGATCTTCCCTGGGTTGGCAACTAGAGGGCCAGATTCAAGGCCAATTCAATATACTACAAAGTCCTTGTATCCCTACGTGTCTGGCATAGGTCCTGTAGATCAAACACAAGCTGAGAGTTCCAAGCTCAGAACTTAATTCCGAGGCATGTGGGGACCCCAACTCAAGTTAAAACTAGACATACAGAGAAAAGCCTTCCTCTGGTCCATTTTTTCCCACCTGAAAGGGCCCAAGAAAGAGGTTATTTGCCTCCGTGGGGAGACGTACATGTATGATTGTCCACAAATGTTCCCCTTGTAGAGCAAATGACAGCTTCCATGGGCTGTTTCAGGTGAGGAAAATGGTTTGAGTGGACACCTATTTCTCTGGGTGCCATGGTCCTAATCCAAATTGGGCTTGGGCATGTCTCGGAGTTTTCCAGGCAGAGAACTCCCAGATCATGGCAGTTTTCACACAAATCCCCTAAAACGTTTCTAAAATGTTTTCAGTCCTACCCTTTACCATGATGTATGTCTGCACTCATCCCTTTTAAATGTTTCCTGGCTACCATTATGGGATTCCCCTCCCCTTTTTTTCAGTGCTGTGTTGAATAGATGCTTCAATGCTTCACAGCTTCGTGCTGCATTCTCTACTCCTTGTACATTCGATCTTTTGAAGATTTCCCCCCTCCCCAAATAAAAGAACAAACAAGGGAGGGGAAACTGAGTGACCTCAGAACATGGCACTGAGGAGAAAGTTCAGGGAAGCAGAGAAACGTGGGAAAGGTAGTTGATAGATCGCACAGCAACTCAAGATGTTTTCAAAATGTTTCAGCCGAAGAATCGTTTTTGAAAAGGATTCATTTAAAATGTTTTGAGGCTGGAAATGAAACATTGGGAGGGTAAAAACAATGCAGATCTCCATGGAGAAAATATTTTATTTCCTGCCCCAAAAAGGTTTTAAAGATTTGTGCGGAAATGGCCCATATCTACTGACCAGATACTGGGGGGCACACAAGAACTTAGCATTGCCAGCTCTGAGTGGGGAAATACCTTGGGAGGGTGGGGTTTGGGGAGGGTTGTACCTCTGCAGGTTAAAGTGCCATACAGTTCAACCTCCAAGGCTGATTTTTCACGGTAAAAATGCTCCGTTTTCAGCAGAGAGAATAGTCTGGGGCAGCCAGGAGTTCTTCCGGGGTCCTGGTGCTGCAGCATGCCTGCCACGTTGTTGCCCCAGCACCACCCCGTGGCATTGGCTTTGCTCCCTGAATTTCCAGAAGCACAAAGGTTGAGGTTCTTTTGAAATGCCCCTTGGTTGCTCCGGTGGCTTCTGCCCAATGGTGGGATTCAGCCAGTTCAGCCCAGTTTGGATGAACCGGTTGTTAAGCCCCTTGCTCCCCCTCCCCTGGGAGAGGGAGCAACTGGCCACGCTGCCAGCCCAGAGGGCGGGGGGGGGGGGGGGGGGGGGGGCCGATTCTCAGTGCCTGTTTTGTGTTCAGAGTCATTTAAAACTAAAATAGTGGAAGTGAGTGGGGAGAACGGGGGAAGATTTAGCCAATCAGAACACGGGAAAAGGAGGTTGTCTGTGCATGCATGGAAGACATTGCGGAAGAGCTCGCGGTGCAAAGGGAGAAGTACCGGGCTCGTGAAGAAACAGTTGGGGCATAACGAGCCGGCCCTGCCTTGAATTCCAGGAAGAACCTGGGAGCAGTGAAGAGTCAGAAGCAGGACAAAAAGTGCTGCGGCAGGCACACTCCTGGATCAACCACGGGGCACTTTGACCGTGACAAATCAGCCAAAACAGCTTATTTTCTCCAGGGGAACTGATCTGGAGATCACATATAATAACAGGAAATCGCTAGTCTCTACCTGAAGGCTGGCAACTGCAGCTTGTGAATTGGCCTCAGAGGGATAGGTTTGGCTCAGTGACTGCAAGCTGCCAACTGCAACTCTGCTGCTTGTGTAACACTTTTGTGCTCTTATCTGGGTGCTGACTATATTTTGCTATTCTTATGGTTTAAAATTACTTCACTTGCTACTATTGTGTTTTTACAGATCATGTAAGTGTGGTTTGCATTGTGCTAGAAGTGACCTCTAAGGATTTGTGCTTGAGCCAAGAGGCAGGATACAAACTGAATTTATATTTGCGAGACATTTTGCACTCCCCGCACACCTGGAAGTTGGACAAAACCCTCATCAGCTGTTTGGCAGCCAGTGACCTTGGGAGTGATAACTGCTAACGTTCAAAAGCTAAATCATGTACTCCCTGGAGAGCAGTACAAAAAGATTTGGAGATTAACAGCCCGTGGATAAAGTTATATTTGCAGTTTAGTTGCCGATTAAATAATCATGGGGTTGGGGAACAGATTTCAGCACTAGAGATAAAGCAAACCTCTTCGGCACATTTCCAGGCCAAACATAAGAGAGCTGCCTCATTTTTCCTAGTCAGATTTTAGCTTAAATAACAATTTTAAAAATACACCCTCTTCAAAATGGAACCAAACCTGGCTCTACTTTCTGGCTCAATTTATTAATGAGACGAGACAATTTGGCCTATAAACACAGTGTACTGGGTGAAACTGACTCACGGAGCTAGTAAATTGTTCTTGAATAGTTGAAGCACTCGACTCTCAATGCAACCCAGTTTATATTAAGCGGGGCTTTTTCTTGTGGTAGTTCTCACCACTGCTGGGTATCAGCACCATTTTTGGTGCTCTCCCAAGTCCTGAGGAGGAAACTCGTGGAAACCAGTGCAACAATATGCATGAAGGAAGGCACTTATTTTGTTGTCATGTATAATTTTAAAAGTGGGATGATTTTATAATTTAAAAAGCACTGTTTGTAGCTGAGTCAGGACACTGATTTATTAAGGTTTTTTATTACCTACTCTGACGGGCAGCAGAGTCTCAGGTGGAGATTTTTCATGTCATCTATTATCTGATCCTTTTTAAACCAAATGTGTTAAAGATTGAACCCAGGGCTTCTGTGTGCAACATGTTCTGCACCAGTGAGCCAAGGTCCCATCCAATCTATTGTGATTGTGTCCTAGGTCTGGGGCCAGAAAGCCAGAGCAGAGGAGGCGTGTAAGAAAAAACAAAAGAGTTGGAGGATGTAAAATTTTGCAATCAGGTTAAGTATTTAAATAGTTTCCATCACCATTTTCATTCTCTCTTTTTTTTCTCCAAAGAGATTAGGAAGCTCAGAATGGATGACCTCAGTGAGGACTTATTTAATCCTGGATCTTCTCAGTCTGACACTCTAACAAGGACATAATTCAATGCCACACCTTCACTGTATGGACCTGTTTAATAAGAACAAGGTCTACTTTTCTCCAAAGTTTGGTTTTCACTTTCATGTTTATCATTTGTTGATGACTGTGATCAGGGGCACACCTACCTAAAGTGGCACATGGGGCAAGCTTTGAAATTGTGCCTCCTGGACTCCATTGCTCCAGCACAGACTCATGCCCCTTCTTGGGGCAATGAAATCTGGACAAGGGGGAGATAACTAAAAGGACTCCTGAAGAATCCTTTTAGGAATCCTCAGGAGTCAAGTCAAGTCTTTTTAGTTAAATGGGGCGGGTTAACATGGCCCATGTTCCCCTCTGCCACCATCGCTGCAGCTGAAAGGATGCTTTAATTTTATTTACTTTAATCTGAGACGAACAAGGCAGAGGCAAGCAGCCAGGAGGAGATAGGGGCAGGAATAAGACTAGGGTAGGTGTTCCTTTCCTTTCCTGGCCTTGTCTCTGTCACCATTTTCTTCCTGGCTGCTCACCTCAGACTAAAATAAAGAACATTAAAGCAGCCTTTGCTCTTTGGACCACTGTGGGGGTGGTGGCAGGGGCTCAGACAAAGCACCACTAGTCAACTGGTGCCTGTGGCATGAACCCTGGCTTGCCCCACCTACGCTACACCCCTGACTATGATATCAACTGAGGACTTGTCCATGTGAGGTCTTTTCTGTACATTCAACTTACTCCCGATTTTCTTGGCAGTTGAACCACAAGGAGTGGAGTTTGAGCATGGTTCTTCTGCGTGTCTGCCCTAGTTTTGCATATTCACAATTGTGGGGTCAGTTTATTTTCTTCGGAATGTCCCTTAAATAATGAAGATTGTCAAGGGAGGGTACTGTCATCATTAGGGGTGTCAGAGCACCCCCCCCCCCAATAAAGGCACAAAAACGTGGGCACAAACTGGAAAATATATTGAAACTAACGGATGAAAAAATCAAGGGGAAACCCCCTGAATGAGCCACCGTAGACCAGCCACTGAGGGCATAACTACAACCTGTTTCAGGGCCTATCTTTAGGAGTACTCTAGATCCTGTCAAACATGCTTAGGCAGGTGCATGGGGCCTATTTGGATTGGGTAAGGGGGCTTAAACCTCTCCTTGCTCCATTTGCCTAACCAGAAATGCCCTTGGGGGAGGGTACTATTAGCCCCATGAGAAAAAATAACTGTAGCCTTCTTTCCCTTTCAGTTTGTTTGAAATTTTGGGATTTCTGTAGCCTCTCCTCCCCTCCCCCTTGCATCGCGTTGTAGAATTACCTTAGGCCCCTTCCGCACACACAAAATAATGCGTTTTCAAACCACTTTCACAACTGTTTGAAAGTGGATTTTGCTATTCCGCACAGCTTCAAAGAGCACTGAAAGCAGTTTGAAAGTGCATTATTCTGCATGTGCGGAATGAGCTTTAGTATGAGTTCCAAGTAAATATTTTGTCAGGGGCTATTTTATCTGTATCCAGCAGAGGGAGCAACAACACTGCCCCCCTGGGTCATGTTTCAAGAGGCACAAAAGTTTGTTATTCCCTCAACCCACCTATGAGAACAGCTCTTGGGAAATTATTACACAAGCCCTTGATTCCACAGATACCACAGAGGACATGTAACCAACTGGTATGTTGAACTGCAACATCTTGCAAAATGGTGAACATAACCTTACCGTTCCTTGTCATTCCTGAATTGCTGGGCCAATAGAATTGCAGCAAAATTCTTCCTTACCATTTGGCAGGAGGCTAAAGAGGTCACCAACTTGCCCAGTGATTAGATATTTTCCAGTAAATGAACAATCCAGATAAATGGAAAACATGCAAACTCAAAAGCGATCAACACAATGCAAAGCACAAAACCCTGATTGTACAATGATAACCAACTGAAAACAAATATAAATATGTATTTAAATGATATGAGGAAACACAATGGCCCATTCCGCACTACACAAATAAAATGTCTTGCAGACATTTTAAAAAGAATCATTTTGTTTTCTTTTTTTGTCCACATAGCATGGACAAATAAGGCATTTCACCCCAAAACGGTTCTTTTACCCACCTCCCCCCAACCACTGTTAGAGCTCTCACTTTCGTTTTGTGAGCAGCTTGCACCTGCCATTTTCTGCTGCTTCAAGATTCTCCATGCCGCCTGCCGTGTGCAGAAGGTTCCCACAGAGGTTTCCTCTGCCTGCAGCTCATCCACCCACAATTTCCGTCTAAGAAGTTCATGGAATAAAGTTAGTTTTCACTGCCAATTCAGCACAGGAGTCGTTTTCAATTTTTTTTTGTTTTGTTTTGAAGGAGGTACCTTTGAAGCTACGAAGACACAATATGGGAATCAGCAATATGCACATATTTCGAGCCTTCGCAGATTTGAAAACACCTCCCTCAAAACAAAATAAAAAGGAGAAACGACACATGCACCGAATCGGCATCAAAAACCAACTTCACTCATGTCCTTTTTAGACAAAAATTGCAGGCAGATGAGCTGCAAGCAGAGAAAAGCTCCATGGGAACCTTCTGCAAATGACGAGTGGCATGGAAAATTTCAAAGTGGCAGAAAATGGCAGGTGCGAGCTGCTACGAGAGCGAGAGTTTTAACAGGCAGGTGGGAAAAATAAAGCATTTCCTGCACTCCACACAGCAAGCAGGAGACGTTTTCAAAACAGCTTCAGCAAACCCCCCCTCCCCCCCAATTTTAGCATTTTCTAAATAAAACATTTTTAGGAAAAATAAAACGTTCTGCAAATTTGGGGGGGGGATTGTTCAGAATTCCACCCCAAAACGTTTTATTTTGCAACCTGAAAACTTTTTATTTGTGTTGTGTGGAATGGGCCAGTGAATGCAAAGGTGGTAAAGCTGGCAAAGAATGAGTTCCCAGGTATTTACTCATTTTCATGGAATCACTGTTCACTTCTTCAGCATGCGCATATTGTTGGAATTTTCAGCCTTGTTTGAACGCAGCAGCAGCACAAGCAGCAGGGAATTCTGGGAAGCTGCACATACGTTCTAAAGGTGACAGTTAAAAACCGTTGGTAGTTCTGTTGTTCCCTAACTGACTGTGAGAAAAGAGGTTTCTCTGTGTACTGCTAACCAATGCTATGTAGAAATGCTTTTTGACTAAAGATACTGTATAAGCTTACTATCGCAACCAAACTGTAACAAACGATGAGCTGTGAATGTAACAATACATTCTGGTCTGGAATGTCATATTTTGTTGATATGTATAAACTGTTTATTTTTCTCCCTCAGTTAAAGTTCTCTTCATGTTTATGAACTTCTGAGGTAAAACAGCTGGTCTTTTGAGAGATAGCTATTCTAATTTAACGTGCCACACAATCCACATTTCTGCTCGTTACTCTGGTTGACAGGATTATATATAGTAAATATACCTGCTGCCCTTCACATATTACTATGCCCAGTTCTGTTCCTGGACACTAACCACAATGGCAGCACCAACAGAGTTGCCTGAATTCTATCTTCAATTTATAAACACTATATACATGCCATACATACGCATCTGTTACTTAATATCATTATGCATGCCAAATTGTGCTCAATATATAAAAATACAATTACAAAATTAATAACCAACTTAGTCAAATCTCAGCCATTTACAAAGTGATAACTACTTTTTAAAATCCAAACTTATCTATCTATTGAAAGTGTTGAATAACACTCCTTACTCTTCCATGGCATAAATATTATGAAACAACATATTCAAACTGCACCATATTAGTCTGCAGTAGACCAGTCAGATTTGAGTCCGGGAACACCTTAGAGACCAACAAGAGTTTCAAGGCATAAGCTTTTGAGCATCAAAGCTCCCTTCATCTGGAACAATAGAAGGGGAGATGTGAGTCCTTTTGTTCTAGTCAGAAGGTGGAAGGGGTGTTGTAAAGAATGCTTGTAAAGGATGCAAAAGGTAATCACCCCTCCAGAGAATGGAATCCTTCTGAGAGATGAAAATATCCGGAGGTAGTTGAAGCCAGGATTGCAGTCTGGAATCAGTTTTAATAGGTAAACAACTGAAATATTTATTGCGAAATGTAGCAAAGTCCTTGGCCCTTATCCGGACCATATCCAGGTGCATCACAAAAAGACTTTCACTCAGAGGTGAATTGCTGGATCCCTCCCAATTTGGACTATAAGGGGCCTGTGCCTTCCCTGCTGCCATTTTCCTGACCTGAAATGGCCCTTGAAGGCACTAATTGCCCTGCTGGGAAGTTCCACATGTCCTGATGGAACATCCTCAAGTTCATTAAGCAGAGGGAGTCAATTCTGTTCTTGCCTCAAGCAGGTTTTCACTGAGGCCAGAGTATCTGTAGAGGATAAAACTGTTGTATGAGGATAACACTGACCTAATTTATTAGGCTGCTAGAAAATAACTATTTGATTTTGTTTTTGTTTGATTGGATTGGATTGATTGAATTGGATTGGATTGATTTCAAGTGGTGGGGCATCCAAGATAAGAGTGCATTTCTTTTTTGTTCCTGGTGTATAACTGTAATGGGAAATGAAAATGAAGGAAGTGATACCCTCAGCATTTCCTAACAAGCAATGGCTATATGACTTAAATGCCATGGAGAAGCTGTGTTTGCCTGTTGCAGTTTTATTGTTTGTTTGTTTGTTTGTTTGTGCGATTTCTATACTGCCCTCCCCCTTGCGGGCTTAGAGTACTTTCCAACCTTCACAAAATGCAGAATAAAAATATAAATACAATACAAACTTTAAAATTTAAGTTTAGCAGATAATTTTTGTATCAGTCTGACTTGTATCAGTCTGAGTTGGTGTAGTAAAAATCCATCATTAATTTCAGTTGGGAAGACAACAACAGAAGAGGATCAAAAGGGAGGGAAATGAGAAATGGAGAAATAAAAGCCTGAAATAAATAAATAAAGCTCATGTTGAAAGAAATGTCGCTAGTATTTAAGTGCTGCTGAAATTGTGTTTGGTGTTGCTTAAGATATTGTGTGTTACCTTACCGATTAGTTCCTCACAGATCTTACTTGGAGGGTTGGTACAGGAGACAAGTTGCCATAAATGTGGGGACTATCCTGTGGAGTTCCACAAGGTGCAATCCTAGCCCCCATCCTTTGATATCTTTATGTGAAGCCTGTACATTGATTGGTCTACCCTCAAAATCAATTCTGAAACTCCAGTTGGTGCAGAACGCCATGACTCAACTATTACTGGGAACAAGATGGAGCACATGTATTAATCCCAACCTGCAGGCACTTCACCGGGCGTCTATGAGCTACAAGGTTCAATATAAGGTAACTATCACATATGGGTTCGATATAAGGTATTACTATCACTTGGATCCTCATATCTGTGAGAACACCTCTCCTCCTATACTCTGCCACAACAGCTTTGCTTATCGGAGCAGGGTCTTCTGCAGGTGCCAACCTACAAATGGGCAAAATCAACAACTTCCCATACACATGACTTCTCCATTGAGGTCTCCATCTTGTGGAATGGCCCACCTGAAGTGGTCAGGAAGGTTCCTATTCTCTTGACTTTACACAAATTGTGCAAAACTGAGTTATTTGTAAAAAAAAACACTATACAAGCAATAGTGTTGCACTGTCCTAAATTATTCACAGAGTTACTTGGATAAACTATTAGGGACCATGGTCTGTATTACTGTATATATATTGTTGAAATAAGAATCCTACGGTGTAATTTTTGTATCATTGTGTCATGTTAATGCTTATGTTGCGCTTCAGTTCTGTTTTTAGACCTCCGGTTGGCTCTATAAGCCCTAATCCTACTGCATTGTTTATTGAATATCCCATCCATTGATTGTAGTATTGGCCAACTCTGTGTAATCTGCCTTGAGTCCCAGTGAAAAAGGCGGACTATAAACACTGTAAATCAGTGGTTCTCAACCTACCACTGCTGTAAATAAATTGACACTGGCTGTTTCCACACAACACAAATGAAATGACTTGAGGGTGGAAATAGAGTTTGAGGAGGACAGCTTTTTCCCAAAATGCTTGGAAAACATTTTATTTCAGTCCCAAACGGTTTTATTTGGAAATGTTAAACTTTTTTTCCCCTGAAATGTTTTCAAAATGTTTCCT
The DNA here is from genome assembly GCF_021028975.2 of Sphaerodactylus townsendi. Taxonomy (NCBI): domain Eukaryota; kingdom Metazoa; phylum Chordata; class Lepidosauria; order Squamata; family Sphaerodactylidae; genus Sphaerodactylus; species Sphaerodactylus townsendi. The sequence goes on along the minus strand of NC_059431.1, from coordinate 100,078,865 downwards.
ATTTGCTGTTCAGAGATCAGGCAACATTTTATATTTCCCACCTGATTTTGAAGGTCTCACTGTCGTTTCTCCACTGCTTGCTGCCCGACTTTTTCTGCCACGACTCCGTGCTGACCGCCTTTGCTGAAATGTCCTATGGACGTGTCCTCATTTAGCATCATGGCTGCCTGCAATTTTTGTCTTCACTGCCCACTAATAAAGTCAGTTTTGCTTTCCATTTACTCAAATGTGTTGTTTTTCCAATTTTTAAATTTTGTGTGAGGTATCCTTGAAGCTACGTAGCAGTGGTATGAGAATTGACAAGGCTGAGCAGATTTTGAGTCTGTTCCTTTAAAGCAGTGGTTCTCAACCTGGGGGTCGGGACCCCTTTGGGGGTTGAACGACCCTTTCACATTGGTCACCAAAGATTCTCTGCACCAGTGTTCTCCATCTGTAAAATGGATAAATGTTAGGGTTGTGGATCACCACAACATGAGGAACTGTATTAAAGGGTCGCAGCATTAGGAAGATTGAGAACCACTGCTTTAAAGGTACATCTTTTTTTAAAAAAAAAGAGAACATTTTTTACCTGAAATGTTTTCTTTTTCCACACTATGCAGACTAAAAAAGCCAGAATGTCTGCACAATGTTTTAAATGTCCTGTGCAGAAAAAGTCGCTGTGTTTCAAAGCAGATGAATTACATTGTTTTAATCAGGCAGCCACCCTATTTAAGGCAGATGAAATATGGACACAAATCAGAGAGCAGAATTCTGGAATGTGTGTTTTTGTGTTTGATTACAAGAGCATCCGCACAACTTTGGAATTGTTAGTTCCTAGTAGTAGCACATTTTAATTATGATTGTCAACGTCCTTGCATGGCTGATCTGAATTTAATTGAAAAACTTGCATGGCTGCTGTTGGAACTGGAGGATGAATGATAAGTTGTTTCCATGTTTCCAGCAAAAAAAGCACACTTGATTTTTCATCTACAATGTGCTAACTGGTTATTTCCAAGTGGGGAGGGCTCCTTGATGTTAGATTTTGCTGTAATCTGTCTTGGAACACAAACCATAAACTTTGTTCTAACATTCCATCAAACAATAGCCTCAATTTGCCCTTGGAAGAAGGAAGGAAAATTACCAGTACAGCTTTCATAGCTGGATCCAGAAGCACAGGTGCTAAAAAGAACGAGGAAGTCTGGGGAAGAGCTATCGTCCCCTGCCCCGCCCTGCCCCGCCCCACCCCAGTTTATCTCCAATTGCTTACTTATTGCAGTTCCCCACTTCTCAGAGCTAATCTGCCCTGGAATCTGCGTCTCGTAGTACAAATTCTGCAACTAGCAAATGGGAAATGGAACCCCTGCAAGGAATTCAAAACCACTGCAGTCCCTTGCCATGCTTCACACTACGGTCTCTCACCGTGGCACGGGAAAACAAGAGATCTCCCTTCCAAATCGATATGGAATATATTCCTCTGCCAAAGGCAACGGAATGGATGGAAACCGGTTGCATTCAGGGCAGGCCAAGAAGTGCTGAAAGGGATTTTGCAGATGGTATCTCTGGCAGAGCTCCAGGGAAGTCAACAGAGCTGGGCTGAGTTAAGCTGACTGGAGGTTCACTCCTTTGGTTTATACCGGCAGGAAACAAAAGGCTGCTTGTTCACTTGGGAAGAGGACAAAACCTGTGTTTCTGGGTCCAACTCCTGGGCTCCCTGGCTGCCTGCTGCCTTTTGTCCTCTCCCATTCTTTAGCTATGAGGAGTTCCCTTTCAAACACAAGCTTAAATAATGCCAGTGTTCCTGGCTGGACTTGAGGCTGCAGTACCATTGCTGCAGTACATGCCCAGCTTTAAGCACTTAACTGTTCCATTTACAGCCATTTGATTCCTTATGGATAGGAAACTGCCTTTAGGGGCTATGCTCAAATCCAACTTAGAGATATGCTTGCTATTTTCTCACCTGTAGTAGGTAACCCCCCAATCTTGGCCCCAATCCACAATCCTCAAGAAACTGTGGAAAGAAAAATGGGCTTCATGGGGATGGTGTTCAAGCTGTTTTCCTCTGTGGTATTTATGAACGAGACTGGAAATATTCCTAGTGTCACCTTGAAGTAACATCACATCTCCCCCAAATCCCGTCTTTCCCAAGTTTATCTTTAAAATCTCCTAGCATTTGTCAGCCCTTGGACAGTGTGTGTTTCCTAGCGCACAGGAGGGTTCACTGGCCATGCCCAGATCTGGACATGGAAATGTGTTCTCTAGCTCCTGCAGCAAAATGAGCAGCAGTCTTGTGGCACCTTACAACAACACAACCTAGATGTAATATCAGCATGTTGAGCAACTCGCTTAAGAATTTCCCAATGTCTATGCTTTTACCTTAGAGAGGTGTTTGTTTGTGTGTGTGTGTGTGTGTGTATCCATCCGTCTGTCCGTCCATCTGTCCGTCTGTCCCCTGGACTGCTGAATGATACTCTCACCCCCACCCCCTTATCTAACCCTCAGCCCTGCCATCTCCAGTCTGAAGAGATGCAATCCAAAAGTCTGCCGTTCTGCTTATGAGTAGATTTACCTATCTCAATATGGGGCCAGGATTTATCCCAGAATTACAACTGCTCTCCAGACTGCAGAGATCAGTTCCCATGGACATCACAGAAGCTTGGGAGGGAGGACTCTATGGCATACCATAATGTCTATGAGAAATGGACTTCCTAGAGTGGCTATAAGGTAAGGATGCTTATGGCAGCTCCGTTGCCTCCACTGCTCCAGCAGCCAGTGGGAGAAAAATTAAGTGAAAAATTACAGTTGGGTTGATGTGACAGCATTGACCCTTTCTGCACAGACACTTTGAAACGTTTTAAGGCAGGAGATAAAACATTTTCTCCATGGAGTTCCACATTGTTTTTACCCCAAAATGTCCTATTTACACCCCCTCCCCCAATTTGGGGGGCATGGTCATTTTGGTGATGGTGGTGCTTTTTTTTCCACTTCTCTGGTGCCCCCTTTCCCCTTGGTGCCCTAAACATGGGCTTATTATCCAGGCCTGGGAAGGGGTGAGTTGAAGGAACTTAACATTAGACCATTAACATGGCACAGGATGTGATCTCATATCTCTGCTAAGCTCCCTCCCCTCCCCAGCCTCTGCCTTTCCAAAGTCCTGTCCCTAAATCTCTAGGAGTTTCCCAAGGTGGAGATAGACACCTGTTTATGCAGAGTAAGTAGTGTATCATCAGCAAGAGGGTCTAGGGGCCCTAACAAATAGCATCTGTTGAAATTTTTCCAGTCTGGAGGGTTTAAGAAATAACAACAGCTCCTCTAAGTCAGAGCAAACTGATTCAAATCTAATATATTGATTTCTAAACAAATAGTAAAAAGCTTCTGGGAAGCCCTAGTTCCAGGCATAAGGGCAAAAGACTTTTCCTGCAGCTGCCCTGAGAAATATACTGCTGCTGAACATGGAGGTTTCGTTCAGCTATCATAGCTAATAATGGACAGCTCGGTTACATATGACTATGTAATCTTTTAAAAAGTTTGCTAAAAGCAGTCCACACTAGATCTTGTGTCAGTGAGTTCCACAGTATTATGTTTTGAGTGAAGAAGGAGAGGTCGGGTCTGTCCCAATGCAACTGCTGGTCAATTACACTGAGTGACTTTGGGTTCCAGGGTTATGGGAGATTTTTTTTTTTTTTTTTAAAAACCCACCCTATATTTTCTCTCTCCCACTTTGAACAAAACTCTCCTTCCCTTAATAGCTAAGCTAAACCTTTTCCTCCCCTGAACTAAAGAGTCTCTGGCTCATTCCGCACATGCAGAATAATGCACTTTCAAACTGCTTTCAGTGCTCTTTGAAGCTGTGCGGAATGGCAAAATCCACTTGCAAACAGTTGTGAAAGTGGTTTGAAAACGCATTATTTTGCGTGTGCGGGCCTCTAATAATTTAGTCCTTCATTTTAGGGAAGCAGTTCAAACTACTGATTTGGCTTGCCTGATTCTGTGCCTTTTCCAGTTCTATGATATCCTTCCTCTCTCTCTCTCTCTCTCTCTCTCTCTCTCTCTCTCTCTCTCTCTCTCTCTCTCTCTCTTTTGAGATGTGGAAAACCAACAGCAGTTTTTGCTTTTCAGCAGTTCCCCATAAAGTGATTCATATACATTTAAGCTGTCTAGCTTGGTAAAAGAGCTGGGACTTCCCTCTGACATCAGAGTACTGGCGGTAAATTTATTAATGGTGAAGGATAAAAGCAAAAGCTCTGTATGCAGAAGATGGATCTTTTACAAGGCTGCCCAGACTTCCCATGAAAAATGAAAAAGGTACGGGAGAATGCTTTACATATGAAGAATTGCTCTTTCATGCTGTCGGCCTAAATGACGGATGCCGTAATTGGCCAAGGCAACCAAGAGGACACTCGCAAGTTGCTTGGGTAGATTTTTATGAGGCGTTAACTACCTGAGCTACTTACAAAGAAGATCTGCCCCATGAATAACCATCAAAGGTCAAACTCCTCTTTGATAGATTTGTCAAATGGAGTTGCATCCTTCCCTCTGAGTTCTGGCACAAAGTATTAATGGCCTGCTGAGTGCTGGAAGAAAAGACCTACCATAGATCAAATGGGAAATGGGAACAGCAGAAGCATCCACAGATATTTGCCCCGGGCACAAATAGATAGAGTTGTTGTTCACACTCTGGACAAATTGATCAATTTTTTTTTTACAATTATGTAACAGGGAAAGAAATGTGGGCTGAATCAACACATGCAGGAGAACGAGTGAAGAATCCTGGGGTGATAAAATGAATCAAAACACTTTACATTTTTAAAAGTTCTTCTATCAAGAAAAAAAAACAAAACGCCTCACTGCAAGTAAAAAGTTAGCACTGCAGGGAAAGGACTGGGGTAGGTCCTTTATTGATTGCTAGGTTTCTAATTTCGTGGAGCTTGTTTTGTAGGATTGCCAACTGATCTCCAGGCGACAAATGGCTGCTTTGGAAGGTGAATGCTACATCATTATACCCCACTGAAGCCCCTCTTCTCCCAAACCCCACCCACAAAATCTCCAGTGTTTCTTAACCTGGAACGGACAACCTTAGGAGCTTTTAAAACATGATCTTTCACTCACAGTCAAAAGTCTGCTCTATTATATCATCTTTTGCCACATGTAGCTAGGTAATCAGCGACATTTTAAAAAATGCTCTTGTTTTCCAGTATATTTCATGTACATGAAGGGATTCTGAGAAACAACTGAATTGTTCTCTTGTATGACCCTCCTTGCTTCTTAGATTAGTCAGGGAAATTTTCTCCAAAACTTCAATTTCCTTTCAATATATGGTCTTTCAGGGCCACAGATGGGACCTTTCGAATAGCAGACCCTCTTCTATAGAATGGCTTCCTCTTCCGGCTACCATATTGTTCACATTCTCAGTGTTGCATCTAGGGGGCTAGAGGGAGCAGATGACCCAGGCACCACTTGTCTAAGTCACATGGGGGGCACATTTGGCCACCTGCCCCCTCCCTCCCCAGCCCCCCTGCAGGCCAGGAAGGCAACCAGGGCACTTCTCTTTCTTTGCAAGTCTTTTTTGCATGCATTCAGAGCCAGAAACCAACAGGTGGCCCTTTATTTCTATCAAAGATCCCTGCCCTACAGCAGCAACCCTTCTGCTGCTTTTCCCATGTCGCCCTTCCATTCGCGCACCCACTGTCTCCTGGTTGGAAGGGACTCCCCAGGGGAGGCAGGGACACCCCTTTGTCTCCCTTCCATAGCCACCGACTTTCGAGGGGTGCCTGACCCAGAGGCGTAGCTCCAAGGGGGGGGGGGTTGCAACGCACATGGCACACGCCCCTGTGGGAGTATAGCGGGGGGATTTCAGGGTGGGGACGGGACAGGGCGGAGGACGCACATAGTTTAATGCTGAAATGCTGGTGAATAAACATAGTTTAATGCTGAAAACAGTAACAAACAATAACAGTAGGACCAGCTTCAGAGCCAGTGGACCAATGTTGCACCAGAAAGCTGTTCAAAGAGGTCTGTTTCTGACGCCTTTTTAAGATTTGTCTGAAATGGGGCAAGACATTGTCATTAAACAAGTTGCAGACACGGCCTGCAACAGCTTTGGGTGATTTTTATCCACAAACCCCTGCATCTTACAAATCAATGAAAACCGAGACAAATTTTTCACTGAAAAAATCGATGAAAACTGAGGTTCCACTGTATACTTTGTTTATGTATACAGTCGATTTCTCTCTCAGTTTAAGTAAAGCTGTCCTATGTTTAATGATTTCTGAGGTAAAAAGGCTGGTCTTTAGCTCAATAACTATTCATATCACAAAGTGGCACACAAAGCTACATTCTGCTAGTTACTCTGCTAACAGGATCATATACAAATGTACCTGTTGCCCTTCAGTAAGTTGTGTTACATCCTTAGAAGGAAGGTGGGAGAAAAATATACTAGAGAGATGATGAATGAATGGGACCTGAGGATATGGTTACCAGTCTCCAGGTGAGGCCTGGAGATGATCTGACATTACAATCGATCTCCAAACTACAGAGATCAGTTCCCCTGGAGGGAATGGCAGCTTCAGAGGCTGGACTTTACGGCATCAAATGCCTACTAAGGTCCCTCCCCTCCCTAAACCCTGCCCTCTCCAGGCTCTACCTGGAAAGCTCTGGGGAATTCCCAACCCAGAGTTGTCGACCCTGCCTGTACATTTAGAGGGGGAATGCCCCTGCCTGGCAGACGCTGGAAAGCAGATAGGTATAGTCTTGCCAACTCAAGTTTTGGAAATACCTGGAGATTTGAGGTAGACCCTGGGAAAGTGGGGTTTAGGCAAGGAATAATGCCATGCAGCCCACCTCTCAAAGCAGCATTTTCTCCAATAGAAGAAGAAGAGGAAGAGGAAGAGCAGTTTGGTTCATATCCCCCTCCTGTAAGGAGACTCAAAAGGGCTTACAATCTCTTTTCCCTTCCCCCCCCCCATAACAAACGCCCTGTGAGTTGGGTGGGGCTGAGAGAGCTCGGAAGAACTGTGACTAGCCCAAGGTCACCCAGCTTCCGTGTGTTGGAGTGCACATGTCTAATTCCCCATATAAGCCTCCACAGCTCAAGTAGCAGAGCAAGGAATCAAACCTGGTTCTCCAGATTAGAGTGCACCTGCTTGTAAGCACTCGACAACTGCTGCTTATTTAAACATTTTAAATAAATCAGTAGTGATTAAATAAGTGATTTACGTAGTCTGGAGTTGTAGTTCTGGGGGATCTCCAGTCCCTACCTGGAGGTTGGCGCCCTAGGTAGGCTTCCCTGTAGCCACTGCTGGAAACAGGGTACTGGGCTGGAAGGACCACTGGTTTGATGGACTATGGCAGTGGTGGCGAACCTTTGGCACTCCAGATGTTATGGACTACAATTCCCATCAGCCCCTACCAGCATGGCCAATTGGCCATGCTGGTAGGGGCTGATGGGAATTGTAGTCCATAACATCTGGAGTGCCAAAGGTTCACCACCACGGGACTATGGTCTCAGATGATATCATCCTTTTGTTTACTAAGTCTTTAATGACCTTTTCACGAGGCTGCTTTTCCTTTTCTTAAAAATTAAATTTGTGTTTGTACAGCTCCCTGTTTTATTGTTATGTGACTCTACATGTATTACAAGCTGCATGCAGAGCAAATATGAGCTTATTCATAGGCTTCTGTGCAAATCTGGACAGTACAACATGCCCCGAAGAATTTGGCCACCGCCATCATTCCAACCGTGTTTCTTTTTAGATCATCGGCACAAAGCCTATTAGATGCGGTCTGCTAGCTGGTAATCCAAATTGGTAATCCAAATTGCACTGTGTACAATGCCTCAGACCAAACCTCTTTGGCCTGCCCCTGCTTTAATAATCCCCACAGCCTTGCTCATGCCAATCTGCAGATACGAAGGGCCATCAGACGCTGCATTGTGTAGGCTGTGGTTTGGAATCGAAGGCATTTGTGCTCAATGATAACTCTGACTGTGTAACTTAAGCCCTGCATTCAGGCCAGACACAGTGGAACCAGATATGAAGCCTGAGCATGCTGTTGTATGGGCTGAGTTCCCATCAGTGGTTTTGTTATCTAGATTTAACAAAGACTTGGAGCTTCACAAGTCTGACCCAGGATCAAGCTGGAGATTATATTGGCAAAGATATTGACCTAACCCCTCATCAGCTGAGCTAACAGGGGACAGGGATACTTCCAGGGGAAGACTGGACTGGAAAACAAGAGAGGTATACTTAACCTGTGCGGAATCGACCAAGACTCCCCTACAAGCACCCTTAAGCTGTCCCAGGCTCAGAACCCTTTCAAAACAACTGGGGGCATCGATAAGAAAGATTTGGCAAACAGTGGATGAAAAAACTCCCTCCTTCTCTTCCACAGATAGCCCCTCATCAGGTCTAGTGCTATCCATAATGGATGAAGCTTCTGAAATACAGCAGTCTCCTGCTGGGTGATAATATTCTACATAAAGTTACCCAGTTATTGCCCTATGGGATGGCAACAGATGGCCTGCTGATTAGGGATGGCAACATTTTAGACAAGATCAATGGCCCCTGGTTCTAAGGCCCGTGACCTTGTGAAGGTCCATCCAGCAAACATCACTAGGAAGACTGAAAGCAACCTAGAAGAACCTCAGCATAACTTGTTCCTGAGCTGCAATTTGGCCTGCGGAAATAAGACTGAAAAGCTGAATTCACAACATTGAGGTGTTATGATTTGAAAGTGTCTACAGATCTGGCTGAGGGTGTGGAATGATGCAGTATCACCCAATTTCATCAGTGGTCAGCACTTGTAAGGAAGACCATCAAGGAAGGTTCTGCAGAGGCAGGCAATGGCAAACCACCTTTGCTTAATCACTAGAAAACTCCACAAGGTGTCGCTATAAGTCTACCGCAACTCGACAACACTTTCTAGCTCGACCTTTGAGGCTCCCAGTCTTGGACATCTTCAAGAGGAAATCTTGCCACCCTTTCTGTGCTGATTAGAAGTGAATGCTGCTTCCACATAAACATGCTTATTATTGGATGCTCACCTACAAGAGAGGCCCACTTCATTCTTCAAAGAGATCCAATGCATAGAAACAATGAATTGGCTGGAAATCTTTAGTATTTGCAAATGTGCATCCTCAAAAATCTGGAGGTTAGTTTACCTATATGGAAGCTAGAAATAGGGTTGCCAGCAACCAGGAGGAAGGGGGGGGGGAGTGCTGTCCCTTTAACAAGGCCTGATGGGATGTTCGTAATGCTATTTACCTCCATCTTATAAAATCTGTCACAGCCCATTTCTACATATTAAAACTCTGTTAAAGGATGGAACCTTTTATTGTACAGGCGGTTCTGGGACCGGATTGGGGAAGATGATTCCTAGAAAGAGCTCTGCCCCAGGCTGCCTTGGCTCTGCCTCCACCTGAGCAGGAAGTGCCTGGCCAAGCAGGGTGGCTAGGCAAGGTGAGTGAGGCAGGTGGCCCCTCCCTCCCCACTGGCCCCTCCCTCCCCAAGCAAGGTGAAGTTAAGCAGGTTCCTCACCATCATAAGGCTGGGCTGAGCAGGATGTTTGGTCCCTGGTTGCAGCAAGGCCAGGCCAGGTGGGAAGGTGGGCATGTCCCATCCCTTGGCAAAGCCAGGCCAGGCTGAGGGTGGGCTGAGTAGGTCCATCTCTTGCTGCAGTGAGCCCTCCTCCTCCATGTTTCCTTTTTTCACCCAACACTCTCTTTGAGCCATCAGCCCACAGGGACCCTTCCCAGTGGCCATAATGGCTAATATATCCTTGCTGTTGGCAACCGTAACTGAAAACTGTGTGCACCAGGAAGATCATACGTAGCACATGTTCCTGTTAGGCCTCCATGATGACTAAGGTTACCAGCTTTGGGTTCAGAAATACCTGGAGATTTTGGAGATGGACTCTGGGCAGAGTGGGGTTGGGGAAGGACCTCAACAGGAGACAATGCCACAGAGTCTATTTTCCAAAGTAGCCATTTGTGCCAGGGAAACTGATCTTGCTCATTTGGAGATCAGTTGTAATAGAGAGAGATCTCCAGAAGCTACTTAGCGGTTGGCAACCCTATATGATGTGCAAAAACTGAACATCTGAAACCCTATTCGATCTGCTAAAACTGAACATCTCCCATGCAAATTTCAAAACTAGGAGGAAGAACCTGCTGTAATCTTCTTTCTCTCTTCACTCTGAGGATTACTCATGTGTCATTTAAATTCTACAGGGCAATTGCCTCTTGTCTTTGAAAGGTGTTACTGTTTACTTGCATAGTGCCTTTGGAGTCTGTGTATGACCAGAGTAATATACTGACCAACTCTTAGAATGGTCATCAGAGTGAATCAATGGTTGATTATGCATGGAATGCTTACCTTGGGACTCTTCATTGCACAGTGGGCTTGTAGTGAGATCTCCTCCCAGTTCTCTGTTTACACACGAGGAGCCACTCACTCCTGGGTGGGCAGTTTTTCTGTAAATCACTTTCCCTGGCCTGGTTTCCGTAACTCCACCCATCAACTTACTTTATTCTTAAAGGCACAGATCTCATTACATCTGGTAGTCAAAATTGCTGGCATAGCCTTTAAACTACATTTTTTAACGATATTATTGTTCCAAAAATAAGCCTTTCCTCCAAATGAAAGAGCAAAGCAATTCCCTGGACCACATGCTGCCAAAAAAGGGGGACATTATACTATAGCCGATATTCTCCACCTCTCCACGCTTCCTGCTGCTGCAGGAGGACAGAGAGGCTTGTTATTTCCAAGCACTTGCTGTTCTTATTATGTTGATATCAATATAAATTGCACATAGTGTAAACCAATAAACGAACCATCAGAAGTCTGCATCCAAATGGGAGCCAACAAAGGATGGGGGCACTGTCAGTGGCAAAGTGAGGGGGCGCGAGGGGACTGGAGCCCTTAGCGCCATTTTTTGGGAAGCATTGCAGCGCCATCCCCCCACTCACAACTGTACCCCAGCTCCGAACTCCCTGTGCAGTTTTGGGCTCAGTTGAATGTCAGCGAGCAGGGCTCACCCCCACTCCCAAACTCCATGTGAAGATCAGGGCCAGGGCAAGCCAGCTGGCCCCACTCCTGAACTCCACGTGGAGATTGAGGATGGGGCAAGCTCAGGTGGCCCCTCTCCCAAGCTTCATGTAGAGTTCGGCGGGGTGCCTAGGGTTAGCTCCAGGTGCCATTTTATAAAGCCGCACCCCTAGACACGAGTCCGATTTTGCAACAGTAGCTTCTTCTGAATATCTCACCAATAATTCTGCTGGTTTGCACCAGTGGTGCTTGCTTTTAGTGGAGGCAATCAAAAATCAACGTACTCTCAAATACAGTTTATTAAAAATATAGAAATAAAGAAGTTCGGCTTACCCCAAATCTGCTTGCAATAGAGAGACAGGTGCGACTCAGTTGTGGAGCTCCATTTTTGCATGCAGACGGTCCCGGGTTCAGTACCCTGCTTCTGTGGTTAAAAGGATTAAGAAGGAGGTGATGTGAAAGACCTTCATCTGAGACCCTGCATAGTCACTGTTAGTGTGAGTACACGATACTGCCTGTAATAGATCGAGGGGCTGATTCAGTTTTGCATGCACATGTTTGTCCCCAGAGCGTAGCTACAGTTGTCAGCTGCAGCAATGCAATGCTAGGTCACAGAGCTCCTCGCAAGAACTTTTGATCCTGGTCCAACTGACTGTTTCAGGGGATGAATAGACGGATCATGTCCTTCTCCAGACAATAGAAAAGGTAAGCACTTCCTGTTAGCCGTGATCCCGCCACCAGTTAATTATAAATGTGTTTCACGTTCTCCCATAAACCTGGGAGGCTCTGAGGTGCCACTCCCTGCTGTGATACTTATTAAAATACGGGTGTCACCCCATTCTCTAGGCTTCTTGCTCCATTAAAACAAAAAGGCCAGGAAAACAGAGTGAGAACAAGGGACAGCTTCTTCTGACTTCCTTTATTGTTGACAGCAGCTTGGAAGGTTTAATTTTAATGCTTTGCAAATTATAGCTTTCAGGTTCCAAGGTCATGGCGTGTTTGGTCTTGGAGTGCTGGAATGTGGTAATGACACCACTGGCAAGACAACCAAACAAGGACTCTGTCACCAACAGACAGCCCAGCAGACAGGTTGCAGTCACGTTTTGGGCAGCATTAGAGTCAAGAGGTGGGAAAGGTCATCCTGCCTTGTCCAAAAAGAGAACCAGAATCTAGTTGTGCTACACTTTGCAGCCCCTTTGGAGCAAAGTCACTCAAGGCTGCAAGAAAGGAAGCTGGGAAGATGACATTATCCTTCCAGGTTCTGGCATAGTGTCCCAATCCACCCATGGGTCCCTTGGGTTGTCTCAGGGACATCAAGTGTCAGCTGAAGTTGGTAGCCCACCAGAAAATTTTATGCTGAATTCTAGCTCAAAACTCCCAAATGAGACATGTAGGGAGCAATCCTACTTCTCAGAAGTGTACCCATTGTATTAGATGGGGCTTCCTTTACAGAAAATATCCTTAGGATTACAGCCTTGTGCCTTGAGAAGAGGTGGTGTGCATGTTACTGACTTGGCTACCTTCAGTGTCTTTGGGGGCAAGGCTTGGAAGTATAGTGTGGTCACAAGTACAGAGGTAGAAATACTAGACCAAAATATGCCCTGTGACTTCCAGTTTAACTTGGGAAACAAGTTGATTGTATCTCATCTGCCTTCTGGGGTCGGCCAGCCCTGCTCCAAGCAACAGTAGCCTAAAAAAGGTACAAAGCAGAGAGCGTGGTAGTGTAGTAGTTAAGAGCAGTGGAGTCGAATCTGGAGGATTTGATTCCTTACTCCACATCAGCAGCGGATTCTAATTTGGAAAACCACTTATGTCTCCCCACTCCTCCACGTGAAGCCTGCTGGATGACCTTAAGCTAGTCACACTTCTCTCAGAACTCTCTCAGCCCAACCTACCTCCCAAGATATCTGTTGTGGGAAGAGGAGTGAAAAGTGATTGAGAGCTGCTTTGAGACTCCTTAAAAGGTAGAGAAAAGTAGGATATAAAAACCAGCTCTTCTTCTGGGGTCAGTTGTGTTTGGCTGCACACACCGTGAACTTTGTGGTATGAGGGCACTGCAATATACTACGTATTGCCACAATCTCTATGGCAAAACTATTGTTTTTATAGATTCTTAGACAGGACTGATGTCACTTCTGGTTTCCCCCCAAAAAAGTGATATCACACCATTGCTGGCAGGACCCGTCCATATTGCCACCCCCCTGGGCACAGCTTGACAACCCTAGATCACAGAGGTGTGAGAATCTGCATTGGTCAGAATTCCCTCCTTTGTCTAACCACTAAAAGTGCAGGTGGCCTGTCCTCCTTTGGGTCTGACCAGTACTAATTAAGGGCTGCAACTGGTTTCTTTGAGATAGCAAAATGTAATTTACCTAACTCCACCCAGACAAGCCTAACTTCAGAGTTTCTCATCAATTTGTTCCTTGTATTTTGCAATGCAGTGAGATGGTTTTCACTTGAGTCAGTAAAAGTCCTAGTATCCTTCTCCCATAATACTAGCGCTCAAGGGACACCTAATGAAGAGAAAACAGATTCAGGACAGACAGAAGAAGATATTTCTCAATCAGAAATAGTGGAATTCACTGCCAGGGATATAGTGATGTCTACAAGCACAGATGGCTTTTAAGAGGGGATTATACATGGTGACTAAAGGGAACGTCGACATCCAAAAGCAGCTTTGAAGACCCATGATAGGAGGCTACAGTAGAGGGAGGCTTTGGCTTCTATGTGATTTACTATTCCTCCTGCATGGTTTTTGGGTGAAATAGGATTCTGGACTAGATGGATTGCTGATCTACCCAGGTACATCTTAAATTCTTATTGTATGCATCACCTCCATATCTTATATTAACAACATAATAATTAATCTAGCCTCTAGCATTATATAAACTATCATACCTTCTCCTCCTTCTCTTAGGATCAGCACAGTTTATTGTAGTTTTAAACAGATATAAAATATGCTAAAATATATGAGGATGGTGTAGCAAACTTAGATACTTACAAGTCAGTGTTTTCAGGAGAAGAAATGCTTAACTCTCCCAGTGAAACCAATGGGATTTAAGAAGGGTTGCCATACTCCAGATCGTGGTTGAAGATCTTCTGGGATTTCAGCTGATCTCCAGGTATCAGAGATCAGTTCATTTGCAGAACATTGTTGCTTTGCGAGATGGATTGTATGGCATTATATGATATCCCACTGAAGTCCTTGCCCCCCCAGAATCCAGCCTCCTCAGGCTCCATCCCCAAAATCTTCAGTTTTTCCCAACCTATAGCTGGCAACCCAGTATTTATATTTTGGGTATAAATCAACCATTGGAAAGCAAGCCTGATGTTACTACCATCTACTGAAGGTCTGCCAGAGCAAACATGTTTCTCAGTTGGGGAAATGCTTGGGTTTGGCCTTCTGAGGCAGAAGATTCTAGACTTGGAAAGCCACCTCAACAAATTCAAATACCCGTGGGCACTGGCCATCCACAGCCGATGTAAGGAGGCTATGTAGCTCTGAGAACATTTATGTGGCATATATGTGGGTAATAACTACAAAAACCTCGTTTTCTGATGTTTGAGTATAAGAAAATTAGCAAAGCTGGCATTTGATTTGAATGGCAACATTTATTTGAAACAATGATAAGAATGCTGCTAGAACACAGCCATACAGCCCGGAAACCACACAGCACCCCAATTATAAGACCATCTTTATTCCAGATTATTGGGACCCAGGGTAAATAACGTATGCAGAATGTTTGGTGTAGCCGAATCTCTAATTAGAGTTTTGAAGCTAAGCAGGGACATTGCTTGGATTGGAGACCGCAAAGGAAGGCTATGCAAAGGAAGGAAATGACAAACCCTTTCTGCTTCTCACTTGGCTTGAAATCCCCTTCGTGGAGCTGCCATTAAGACACTTGTGATTTGATGGCATTTATGTATGGAAGGCAAATAACAAAAACAACGTCAGTACAATATGACACAATCTCTGAGAATAACAGAATTTAAGCCAGCCACAGAAAACGTAACAATGAAGCCCAGGAGAAAAGTAGCGTTTGTTTCCTCATGACGATTGTTCAGTGTGTCTGTTGAAGCTGCCACACTGCCCATCCAGGCAGGGGGGCAGAGCTCAGTTCCAACTTTCCTCTGGTTGCTTTCAGCCCTTCACGGGCTTTTAAAAGTGTACTGCTGAGCTGTGGCTCAGTTGTTCATAACAGAGAGATTACTGGGTCCCCAGTAAAAGCCCTCCTATCAGCACTTCTGCATTGATAAGACGGACAGGCAGTGGGATGGGTGGGAACAGGATGACCAATGAGAGGTTCCGGGCATGCTGATTTCCACAGATAGTTCACTGCTGCTTCCACAGCTTTTTTCTACCCCCACATAGGACCAGACTTTATAAGCGACCTAGCAAGAGAAATCTGCTTTCCAAACTTTTCTCTAATCGTGTGCTGGATTTCTGAATGATGCCCAGATAGGGGTGCATGATGTGCATTGTCAAATTGTTTCCAACTTGTGGTGATGCGATGAATTAATGACCTCCATAATGCCCAGCTATTAATGACCTCCAGAATGCCCACACAGACATGATAAGGGTTTCCAGCCTTCTCCGCCGCGTTTCCATCTGAATTTTCAGCCTTTTAAGACCATTCCCTGAGATTTGTTGAAGTCTACAAAATTATGCATGGGGTAGAAAATGTTGACAGAGAGAAATTTTTCTCTCTTTCTCACAATACTAGAACCAGGGGGCATCCACTGAAAATGCTGGGGGGAAGAATTAGAACAAATAAAAGGAAATACTTCTTCACGCAACGTGTGATTGGTGTTTGGAATATGCTGCCACAGGAGGTGGCGATGACCACTAACCTGGATAGCTTTAAAAAGGGCTTGGACAGATTTATGGAGGAGAAGTCGATTTATGGCTACCAATCTTGATCCTCCTTGATCTGAGATTGCAAATGGCTTAACAGACCAGGTGATCGGGAGCAACAGCCACAGAAGGCCATTGCGTTCACATCCTATATGTGAGCTCCCAAAGGCACCTGGTGGGCCACTGCGAGTAGCAGAGAGCTGGACTAGATGGACTTTGGTCTGATCCAGCTGGCTTGTTCTTATGTTCTTATGTTCTTATTTGTTCTCTGCCTCTACAGATGAAATAACACAATCCTAACTATGTGGAAATCTGTTTATACATTATATGGAATTAAGTTTAACCTCAGCTTGTGGGTTCTGTGGGGCAGAACTTGGAATGAGTTTGCAACAACAATTTTTAAAAAACAAATGGTTTACTTTCTTAACACATAATATTAAACATCAACATTTAACGTCACACTTCAAGGTCCTGTTCAGGTTGCATTTTCAAGTCCTTAATTTACAGTCTTGTAATGCCAAGTCCATTTCTTCTTTGCAAGTGGGTTGGCTCCTGAAGACTCCAAGGGCTTGATGAACAGGATTCAACATGATGAAGGTTTCCAGGAGAACTCTCACCCATTACAACCACAAAAAGAAACCCTTAACAAGGTGTTAAGGGCTTATACAACCAAGGTCCGAGTCTGGTAGCCTTGTCTCCTCCAACCACATGAGGTCTGCTGCAGCCTCTTGCTGCTTTGAGTCTCCACCCCTTACTGGGTCAACCCATTCTGAGCATGGGGGTTACATAAGCAGCAATTTTCCCCCTGGACTCATTTTAGACTGGGGGTGGGGGGGGAGTTCCATGTTTAATTCACCACCCAAATAACTCTTTCCATGTGAAACAACTCTCTTATTTGCAAGGAGGATATGGAGAAACAACTAAAATATTATGTGGGGTGTTTTCAAATATATATAAAGAGTGTGAGGAATAGTTTTTGGATTAACAAAATAATTTTGTTAAGAAATTTTACTTATTGGGTAAACGTGAAGAGATTTTTACCTGAGTGAGGGAAGTAAAGCTACCAAGTATGTAATTCTGTGAGTAGCCAGCTGAGCCGTACAGCTGATGCCTAGTTACTGTTACAAATGGAGTGGTTTTTCTCCCTGAGGGGTTCAGCGAGTCTTTCTCAGATTGATATGAGACAGAAGGATTCAAAATGCATCACTTCTGCTTCATCGGGTTTATGATCGCTCACTTAGTGAATGATTTAACCACTGTGATTGCCCTCTCTCTTACATCCAAGGAGGGGGGAAGGGGACCTGAGACATAATTAAATGTAATTGGTTAAAGAGTTTGGCAAGAAAGAATACCAGAGCAGCCTCTGGTTGATCAGTATGAGAATTCATAAGTCAGCTGGAGGTAGCAAAAAAAAAGAGCTGAAGAAAAGAAGTGTGTGATCTGGCAGGGGCAACTGAGAGGAAGATAGAGGCGAGAGGAAAAGGAGCTCAAAAGGGTCAGTGGGGGAGAAGGGGAAAGAAAGTTCCAAGTGTGGTTCCATAGGCCCCTTCCGCACATGCAGAATAATGCACTTTCAATCCACTTTCAATGCAGCTGGATTTTACTGGGCGGATTAGCAAAATCCACTTGCCAACAATTGTGAAAGTGGGTTGAAAGTGCATTATGCTGGGTGATCTTGTTCCAGCAATCTTCAATGAGCAATTCTGACCAGAGGGAAATTGCTAGTGTCACGCAAATGTCTTAAAGATACAAAACAAGTCAGGAAAGAGCCACACTAGGAAGAAAAAGGTCTTCAGAACAACACAAGCAAGGTTCTGTGAGGGCCAACTTGGAAAGGAAGTTACAGAAAGGGAAAATGGCTACTTGAATTCTGATGGTGGGGAGAAGTAGCACAGGCGTTGCAGCCTCCCTATGATAGGGGAGAGGCTCAGTGGTAGAGCATCTGCTCCACACACTAAAGGCTCCAGGTTCAATTCCCAGCATTTCCAGTTAAAAGGATCTAGTAGGAAGGGATGTAAATGGCCTTTTCCTGAGATCCTGGAGAGCCACGCCCAGTCCGAGTAGATAAGACTGGTGGATTCTGTATAAGACAGCTCCATGTGTTCCTTCTTCACCAGTAACATTATAAAAGATTTACCTGCATGACAAATTCATATAGTCCATTCAATTGCTTAGCAATGGCCCTTTCCACACAACACAAATACAATGTTTTGATGAAGGTAAATAAAACATTTCCTTTTGGAGTTCCACACAGCTTTTTTGCCCAATACATTTGGAAAACATTTTATTTCCTCCTCACACAGCTTCTTCAGATACAGCGACCAAGCAACTTTCCCCTTAAACCATTTGCAAAATGTTTCCTGCTCGCTGTGGACGCAAAAGTGCTATACCATGATAACAAGAAATTAAAAGTAAACCTTATCTTAAGATATATCTGTATGCTTGTAGAGTATTGATTCGAAATTTTGTGTACATACTATGATTCAGTTGTTCGAAAATTGTCAAGAAGCAAAACACATAGGGAGTTGTGGGGTTTCCAGGCTGCATTGCCATGTTCCAGTAGCATTTTCTCCTGACATTTCGCCTCCATCTGTGGCTGGCACCTTCAGAAGATGCCAGCCACAGATGCAGGTGAAACATCAGGAGAAAATGCTACTGGAACACAGCCATGCAGACCAGAAACCCCACATCACCTCAGTGATTCTGGCCGAGAAAGCCTTTGACAATACGCAAAACACAAATACATGATTTATGAAACAATTCTATTCAGGTGCCTTTTTAGCACAACTTCATTATAATTAGCAGCTTGCAGATTGTGCTCCTCCAGTTTTTCCTAGCGTTTGTCTTACCCTCTAGCTATAGCCTGGAATTCTCCTGGAATTACAGTTGATCTCCCCAAACTAAAGATAATTTTCCCTGGAGGATATGGCAGTTTCTGGGGACAGACTCTATAGCCGTGGTGGCGAACCTTTGGCACTCCAGATGTTATGGACTACAATTCCCATTATGGCCAATTGGCCATGCTGGCAGGGGCTGATGGGAACTGTACTCCATAACATCTGGAGTGCCAAAGGTTCGCCACCACTGCTCTATAGGATCACATCCCAGCTGAATTCCCTGCCTTTCCCAAATTCTGCCCTCCCTGGACACCACTAGGATTGCCAGCTTCAGGTGGGGAAATACATGGAGATTTTGTGGGTGGAGCCTGAGGAGGGCGGGGTTGGGGGCGGGGAGAGACTTCAAAGGACTATAATGTCATAGAGTCAGCCTTCCAAAGCAGCCATTTTCTCCAGTTGAACTGATCTCTGCTGCCTGAAAATCAGTTGTAATGGCAGGGGATCTCCTGCTACCACCTGGAGGCTATCAACCCTAGACACCATGCCCACCTCTAGGATTTTCCAAAACTGTAGTTTGCAACCCAATTCTCAACTTGCTGGCAGGGGCTGATGGGATTTGTAGTCCATGAACATCTGGAGAGCCGCAGGTTGCAGACCCCTGTTCTAGGAGAAGGGCTGTCAGCTGATTCTGTAGAGGATATAAACTGAGCTGTAGCCTTACTTGTAGTGTTCCATGCAAAGAATTAGCTTTTCATTGCTGATCATTCCTGCAAATGTTCATATTTTTTTCCGGCGGAGAATAACATCCTGCCATGTTCCTCCTCTGGTGTGAATGCGATGTAAAAACAAGTTAAAATTGTATGCAGACACTTTTATTGATGAGCTGTGGGCTGCCAGTTGCGCCTTTTCTGGGAGCAAGGGAGCTTAATTTGAAAATAGTTCATTCAGTGTCTTGCCTTTCTGCATGGCTAACTCCACACTTTATCTTTCTATTCATATATGAGCTTTTATGTTTCCGAGGGCTAAATCGGAAGGCGAGCCACAAAGAAAATCAAATTGTTGTCTCAAAAGAAGGCGCATGTATATAATAGCCAAGAGTCCTTATTGATGGCCTGCGAGTTCTGTGTGTCGCTTCAGAATCTTGAGTCTTCTCCTGTAATTTATTGGGCTTCTTCTGTTTGCAGATGTGAAATATATTAATGCCTCCCAGAAACAATCCTCTTAAACAATCTCATAGAGGAGGAAAACGAAAGCACTGAATCTTTACCGCTCTCCAAGAAAAAGATAACAATGATCCATGTCCAAATTAACAGAAGCAGGATCGGTCCCTAGCCTTTTTCCCCCTTGACATCTGAGCCTTTGAATATACACCTTAGGAGGCCTTGCAAAACAGAATCAAGATTGGTAACAAATCAAAATTTGCAATTAAAAATTATTTGTGTACCTTTCTCATGTGAAGTACAAGAGATTTGGATGGGAGCAACCTTTCTTTAAGGCCAGCTTCCTTTATTTTTATTTACTTTATTTATACTTGCCTTTCTCCCCAAGGGGCATTATATCTTCTCTCCTCTGTTTTAATCCTCATAGTGCTCCTGTAAGGATGCCTGGCCCAAGGTCCACCAAACTATGGCAGAGTGGAGATTTGAACCTGGGTTTCTGCGATTGTAGTCTGACACTTTTAACTACTACACCACACTGGCTCCCAGTTCCTTCAGAGGGCAGCGCCCAGGAAGGTTACAAGGGATCAGGTAATGTCTAAACGCACAAGTTAAGTAATGGAGAACAGGAAAGGACTAGACTGGTGCCAATCTATAAGCCCAACATCAGTTCTTCAAGACCAAATTGCACGCTTGGGCATAGTAAGGAGTACATAGTCTCTGCTTTTCTCTCCAGTTGTGACCCAAAGCAGCTTACAACATAATTCTCCACTCTTCCATTTTATCCTCACAACAGCCCTGTGAGGCAGGTTGAGGTTAGAGAGAATGATTGGCCCAAGGGCATCAGAGAGCTTCATGGCACAGTGGCAGGGTTGCCATCCTCCAGAGGGTGACTGGAGATCTCCTGGAATTACAACCGATCTCCAGGCACAGAGATCGGTTTTCCTGGAGAACATGGCTGCTTTGGAACGTAGACTCTATTATACCTGGCTGAAATCCCTCCACTCTCTAAATTCCATTTTCCCCAGGCTCCACTCTGGGGTTTTTTCCCTAACCCAGAGCGGGCAATCCTGTAACATGGGGATTTGAAACTGATTCCTAATCCAACCTTCCCCACTCCCTCCCCCAATGGTTCCTTCTTGCCAATCAGCTGTAATGGTTCCTTCTTGCCAATCAATCTGCCTCTTTTAAAGAGGGTCGTCTGGCTCTCAATGTATGTCTGTGGAAGATATCAATAGCTAGTAGACACTGGTTATCAAAAAACAAAACAAAACCAAGCATTTTGGGGTATTAAACTTTTCAAAGGCTGAAGAGGATAATAGCTTATCTTTAATGAGGATGGTCTATAAACTACCGAGAATCTCAATTTTTATCCCCCCCCCTTTTTTTTTACAAAAAGGAATTGTCTAATGTAAAGATGGTAATGTACATCAGGAAAATGGAATGTAAACATCTGCCTCCTGTGCATTTGACTCACACTCTGCCGACTTCATTAAATTTAGCCTACTTTTTTTCTATTAATATGCAACTGTGGCTTTTTCTCAAGGGGGTTGAGGCCTTTTGGCCACCAACATTAGCCCATTGCTAGGTTTTCACATTCACTATTTTTCTTATAGCTGTCCACAGACAATTGCATTTAACAAGTGAGGTATGGTCCAAACTAACATCTGCCAGCTAGAAGTGTGCTACTTTAATATGATGCACTGTGTCACACAAACCCCAAAGGAATCCAGTTTTGTTTCCAGAGCCTGTTCTTCAGCTGTAGTAGGCAGGTCCTCTGCAAAGAATAGCTTGTGACGTCCTGAGGGGAGCTGGTATGTTGCTCTGAATCATAGGGTTTGAGGCACAGCACTGACATTTTCGAAAGCAGGCGGTGTGTGCGACAGTGAATCTGCAGGGATGCGCTGCTTAAGAAACTAGATTTCTATCCTACCCATAACATAAGC
Source organism: Sphaerodactylus townsendi (assembly GCF_021028975.2). Classification (NCBI taxonomy): domain Eukaryota; kingdom Metazoa; phylum Chordata; class Lepidosauria; order Squamata; family Sphaerodactylidae; genus Sphaerodactylus; species Sphaerodactylus townsendi. The sequence goes on along the minus strand of NC_059431.1, from coordinate 100,057,052 downwards.
TGACAAAATCAAGATCCACCCCACTCTCCTCGCTGCTATTAAGAACGCCTTACTCAAGGGGTTTATAAAATTAGTCTCCTCGATCTAATTCATGTGAAACTTGGAGAGTCTTTAGAAGTGTGGGCGGATTAGGTTCCCTGATATTTTGATACCATTTGATGAACACAGCCTGCTTTGAAAAATCTGCCATTTTCTGTGCATGGAAAAGAATGGGCAGACATGCAATCTCGTCTTAATGAAAATGGAAACAGAACCCAACAAATCTTCAAGATACAACAACATTTGCAAAAAAAATTCTTAAAACCAACAAATGTTGGTAGTACCTTTCTGAAATTCCAGTACAGAATTTACACAATAATTGTCAACCGACCAGCAGTAGCTCTCCAATTGCCAAGTTGAGAGCCAGCGTGGTGTAGTGGTTAAGAGCAGGTGAACTCTAATCTGGAGAACCTGGTTTGATTCCCACTCTGATGAACTGGATTTTTGTCCCTGCTCCTACACATGTAGCCTGCTGGGTGACCTTGGTCTAGTCACAGTTCTATCAGAGCTCCCTCAGCCCCACCTACCTTACAAGATGTCTGTTGTGGGGAGAGGAAGGGAAAGGAGTTTGGAAGTCCCTTGGAGTCTCCTTACAGGAGAGAAAAGGAAGGGTATAAATCCAAACTCTTCTCCTTCTTCCCATCCTCCAGATCCTTTAACTACGATTAAAGTGTGGAACTTCTGCATGCAAAGGCTCTAACACTGAGTCATGTCCAACTCCATCATATGACACAAGGAATACAACTGTTTGGATCTAGCTGTTGCCCTGACGATTAATAGAGACGTATTTTGCAAGTTGGTACGATAATGTCTTTAAAAGACACAATTTTTACATGGAGATAATGGCTTATGTGCTGTTGCAGGAGAAAACATCTACTTGCAATGCCACAGACTCCAGAGCCTTCTCTTCTGCCAAGCATGTTGGCAGTAGCTAGTTCTGAAACCACCAGGAATTCTTTCTGATGACTTCAAACATGAAGGCTTTTCTCCACTGGCCCTTCATGTGACAGCTCCTTCTTATGTACTGTGCCTAATAGCCTCTCGGTTTCTTGGTCCAAAAAAACCAAATTGATCTTCAGTGTTTCCATCAAAAAAAATCCCCAAAACAACATGTGGCTGACAGTTTCTTTGAGCTTGCGTGAAATTCTGAACCACTTTCTCCTTCTGCTTGGTCTCTTAAGTGGATGAAATGCATCTCATTCTACTGGAAAATTACTGTAGGTGCATAATGGCTCTTCAATATTTTAACAATGCCCTTGTACTTAATCTGCTCAGGCTTTTGTGGGGAAACTAAATCCTTCAGCTAGGCACAAATTATTTTCCCCCGCTAATGTAAGGAAAAAAGCCCTTCTCATTTTCGTCAGTGCCATTTCCTTTAAAATAGCACCTGACTGGGGGAAAGGAGCTCACTTAGGTTACCAGCAGAGCACTGGAGACCCATACTGCCAAGAATTGTATCAGGCCTAGCCAATCCCGTAGCTTCTTATTGCCTGTCCCTGACACGGTCTGATTTTGAGCATCCATGTTACCTTTGATGCCCGAAGGAATTCAGAGGTCCAGGTAACTTACATCAGTAAGGCCCATTCCCAGTGAGGGTATTCATGTCTTGCATGAATGAGTACTCTACCTGAACACTTCAGATGTGCTACAAAAAGACTGGCAGTCTCTCACAAACAATTGGTAGCCAGAATGCAGTATTTTTTCTAGAATAAAATTGGGTGCCGCTTTATTTTGACACTCCAAAGACAATACATATTTCCTCACACACTTTCTAATACACTGAGCAGGCAAGTGCAGGATAGCTAGGAGTGTTGGGGCAGCACTGTAGGCATTATGATTCCACTGACATGAAAAAGCCAGATGTGACAGTGGATAGCTCGAGGAACGGCGGAAAACTGTATGGTAAAACAATAAAGTTTCTCATGATTCCTAGAGCTAACTGTAATAGAGCATGCAAGCACAGCAGTTCTTCCTCCCTGCTTTGGATTGTGGGAATGGTTAGCATACGGATGCTTAGTTTGACATTTCTTCCAATCACAAAATGGCTGCCATGGGAAGTGGGACCCATCACAAAATGAGCCCATGCTAAGCATCCTTCTTTGGTGGAGGCAGCTATTTACAAATTCCCTGCTCTCCTTTTTGCCCAGTCAGGGACTAGGCCTGGCATTCTGGGATTCCTCTTATTTATTGTGTCTATGGCCCCTTCCGCACACGCAAAATAATGCATTTTCAAACCACTTTCACAACTGTTTGCAAGTGGATTTTGCTATTCCGCACAGCTTCAAAGAGCACTGAAAGCAGTTTGAAAGTGCATTATTCTGCATGTGCGGAATGAGCCTCTGCTTTTGTGAGAAGTGGCAACTATAACAAAATGACTGCCTTGGGAAGTGGGACCGAGCACAAAATGGGTCCATGCCAAGCATCCTCCTATGATTTATTTATTTTATTTTTATTTATTTTTGCAATTCATATACCGCCCGATCCCCGGGCAGCTATTTCCAAATTCCCTGAAGACCCAAAGATGATGCCCCCTGGGATCCTATGGAGCATCTTCTACTCCAATGGGACTGAAGAAAGTCAGGACTGGTTTCACTCTTTACAGAAGAGACACCTTGAGCAAGAAGTGACTGGACATACTGCCAGTCACCACAGAACTTGTGGGTGCCATGTTGGGATCACTGGGCTTATGACAAGAACGTAGGTAAGGGTTTTTTTTCTCAGGTTCAAACCCTCCCCATTGCATGTCCCAAGCTCCACCCCCCGTTTGTGTTTTTTTTAGTGTTTTTTGGTTTTTGGCCTGCAGGGGGCGCATTTTTAGGCTAGCAGCACCAAAACTTCAGGGATTTGTTGGGAGACTCTCCTATGATACTACCCAGGTTTGGTGAGGTTTGGTTCAGGGGGTCCAAAGTTATGGACTCCCAAAGTGGGTGCTCCCATCTCCCATTGTTTCCAATGGGAGCTAATAGAAGATGGGGGCTACATCTTTGACGGTCCATAACTTTGGACCCCCTGAACCAAACTACACCAAACCTGGCAGGTATCATCAGGATAGTCTCTTACTGATACCACCCAGGTTTTGTGAAGTTTGGTCCAGGGATCCAAAGCTATGGACTCCCAAAGGAGTGCCCCATCCCCCATTGTTTCCAATGGGAGCTAATAGAAGATGGGGCTACACATTTGAGGGTCCATAACGTTGGACCCCCTGAACCAAACTTCACCAAACCTTGGTGGTATCATTAGGAGAGCCTCCTAAAGATACCCTGAAAGTTTGGTGCTGCTAGATTAACAATTGCACCCCTGACAGCAGGCACCCCCCTAATTTCCCCAGATTCTCCTTTTAAATCCACCCCCTTCAGCATGGATTTAAAGGGAGAATCTGAGGTCCCCAGTTTAAACATTGAAAGTGTTGCTGTTTTAGGGTGGGGGAGAATCCACCCCAAAACAGCATCACTTTCAATGTTGTTTTAACTGGGTACCCCAGATTCTTCCTTTAAGGTGGATTTAAAAGGAGAATTTGGGCTCTCTAGTTTAAACATCACTGAAAGTGATGCTGTTTGGGGTGGATTCCAGCATCACAGCGGCTGCCCATGGGGGGGGGCTCATTTTGCACTGGGCTCCATTTTGCCTAGCTATGCCTCTGCCCAGAGGAGAGGGCAGAAGGGGCTGCCAGCTGCTGGGGGGAAGGCCAGTTGGTGGGGGGGCAGGGGAGGGGGGCAGGGGAGTCTGCCATCCCTGGCCTTGGAGAGCCACCTTTATAAGCACTGAGGCCGAGGGCGGGGCTTGGAAAAATGTGGCCATGCCCCAAGGGGCGGGTGGGGGCCTGCCCCCCCAAACCCCACCCCATAAAAAATCTATACCTACATCCCTGGCTTATGAGTTCATCCACCATAGTAGCTTAATTTTTCAAGGCACACTTAAGTCTCTTTTATGGCACATTAGTGTGCTTTGGTGAACAAGTTTATTATTCACCAAAGCCAGCATGATGTAGTGTTTAAGAGCAGTGGACTGTAATCCGGAGAACTGGGTTTTATTCCTCAGTCCTCCTCATGAGTGGTGGCCTCTAATCTGGAGAACTGGGTTTGTTTCCCCACTCCTCCGTATGAAGCCTGCTGGGTGACCATGGGCCAGTCATAGTTTCTCTCAGCACTCCCTCAGCCCCACCCACCTCACATGGTGTCTGTTGTGGGGAGAGGAAGGGAAAGAGTAGTAAGGGAAAGGGCGGGATAAAAATATGATAAATAAATAAGCTGCTGTGAGAGTCCTTATGGTTGAGAAAAGCAGGGTATAAATCCAAACTCTTCTTCTTTCTTTGTTTTATCTACAAAATTTATACCCTACTACACTGCCAAGGCAGCTAAGAGTTAAAAGGAGAGCAATAAAGCCTAGCACATAAGGAACAGCAAAATGCAGGAAGGAAAGATCACTGTGGGAATACCAGATGAAATGAAAAAGCCTTCAGCCATTGGCAGAAGACAGTGATAAAAGGAAACAAAACAATTGGGGAGGGAGATCCACAATTTTTGTACCATGAGTGAGACACCCTTCTCCTAAGTGGAAATGTGTCTGACCTAAGGTGACCAGATGGTCACCTTTGTGAACCGGGACAGGTGGGCGGCCCCCCGTGCGCTGCTTACACACACACGCACTCGGCGCAGCGCAGAGGGACTTGCACTGCCTTCTGAAGCTGCCCGTTTCCCACCCTGTGACAGAGGCGAGGAAGCGGCAGCGCTGGCGCTGGTCAATATCCTAACGACAGCAGCAGGCTGCCAGCACTGCCTTGCGCCCAGAAGGCAGTGCGGCAGTGTAAGAGATTCAATGGTGTTGATGGTGCCGAAGAGTAACCTTGAGTGCATTCCACGAAAGCCCGAGGCGATGGGCCAGATGCATCGGCCGGAGCTTTTATCTTTCTTGTGAGGAGATGAGAACACGGTTCCCGTAAGGAAGCAGGAAGGGGGGATAGGGGTGAATGGTGTTGCAATAACGCAGCCTTTCTGGCGGGAAGTGCCATTTCCTGCCACTGCGTGTACCAGGCTTTCCTAAGATGTCTTAATAAATGGACTTTTACCCCAAAAGCCTTTTATTTCTGCTTCTATGGAATTCCTTACATTGTGGCAGGAATCTTGAATTCATCTACTCATTCACCTTGTGCAGTGGACCTCTTGTCTTCGCGATGGAGAGGTTGAATTTTTACTCGCGAGGAAGGTGCGGTAGCCCCAAAGAGGGCTCGACCTTTCCACTTCTGGATCTGGAGGAACCAGCAGGAGAAGCGAGGCCTCGCTGGTGGCTCTTTCCCGTCCTACGGCGATATCAGCACGAGTCTTCCGCTTTACTCCACGTTGGAGCGAGGGGCGTGGCGGCGACCATAGGGGACTTCCATGGAAGGTGCGATTTGGGAAACTGTCTATGGATCGGCGCCTGTGGATCGGATCTCTACCCGTTTTGCGCCGTGTGGATTACAAACCTCAGATACAACCTGTCATGGAGAGGCGAGGCTTGACCACCTTTCATCTCGGCAACCCAGGAATCCATTGAGCGATTCCTGGACTTTCCGTATTTTGGTGATGCTCCCAAAGAACCACCGTGGCACAGCACTGGGGCCCGTCCAAAGGACACCGGGACTAAACCTGGAATTGGGAGGGTATCATTACCACTTCCCAATCCGGACCCTAATCCGGGCCAGCGACCGCTACCTGAGGTGCCTCGGGGAGCCACCCGGTGTGGCTATCACCAGCGACCCACGGTGTCTCCGATGCCTGCGCTTCCGACGACAGAAGAAGAGTCCGAAGAAAGCCTGCATTCCCCAGCGGACGGTTTCCTCTCCCATCGAGAGAGGACTGGGGATGAGGAAGTGGAGACGACTTCTGCAGAGATGCCAAAGCGGCATGTGGAACCGTGAACGCCAGCTATGGGAGGAGGAGCGGGCACAGTGGCAGCAAAATGGCGAAAACCTGCAGAGGGACCCGGGAACAGCAGCGCCAAAAGAGAGTCCAGCTTTCGAGGTTGGACCCGTGCCAAAGAGCAGCAGCTCCAGCGACAATATGCCCCAGAATCGGTCAGTCAGCATGATAAAGTCCTGGAACATTCCAGACTGGATTTACAAGCGGCAGACAGCATGGCGTTCATGAACTCTCGCTTGCCGCATAAAGTGGAAGCTCACTGAAGCCATTAAGCGGGACGAACTGGCTAAATTGGAGCGAGAAAAAGCTGCTTTGCATGCGCACCAGGATGCATTGACTTTCGCGCCAAGGAGAGGGATCTGGCTGCGTTGGAGAGGGAACTAAGGAGGCAACGGGCCGGGGAAGCCCCAAGTTGGAGTCCTATGCTGTTACTGATCATGCCCGGTGCCAGGGGGGCCGCGTACCTGGGTCCTGCCACCCAAAGCGCCAGCCCGTACCGCCAGCGCCCGATTCCGGCTCCCCCCATTTACAACAGCTGCCTGCCCAACCTGCTCAACCAGCGCAACCACCTCCCCAGCAGGCGCCAAGAGCCGTCGAGCGGGGCTACTATCGGCCTCGATACCAGCCCGTTTTGATGGGACCGCTTCCAAACTTCCCTACTTTATCTTGCAACTCAATGCCCACTTGGAAGATTATGATGATTTATATATCGGTCTGGCCAGCGAAAAAAAATCACGGGACATCGGCTCCAGTCCTGGATGGGGGGGGAGCAGCTTAAGCCGACTGGTTAAGTGACTCTTTTGGATTTGCAGGATGAGGACTCGCACAGTGCCCGCATTCCTCCAAGCCTTAAGAGCGCGCTTTCAAGATCCAGGCGCCCGAGAATGGAAAAGCTATCCGCACCATCAAGACCATCCAGCAAGGCAACCGCATGCATTTGCAGATTTTGCCCGTGAATTTGTTCGTCGCGGTACGACACTGCTCGAACTTCCTCCTAGCAAAGTGGCCTGAGCATGAAATGCGAATACTTCTCAGATGCTGTGAATGACGGCAAGCTCACGATGAAAGCGGTGTTTTTAATTCGGGTTCCCTCGTACCATTGCAGATTGGATCAGTTGGGGTCCCAAGTAAGGCGTCTCGTTTGGAATATGCTTTCGTCAAAGGAGGCCGCCAGCGCCTTAAAACCACTACTGTGTCCACCAAGTCAAGCCCAGCGCCCCTCACGAAAAACCACCTCTGAGCGCCCGTCGCCCGACTGGGATTGTGTCTTTACTGCGGAGGGCCAGGTCATCTAGCCGCCAACTGTCCCAAGAAGCAAAAACCAACCGCTCCAGCTCAGCGCACTCCGTCTGTAAATACCACGCGGAGTCAGGGGCGCTTCCCACTGGCTTTCGTCCTAAGCGATTTGCGAAGGCGACCCAGAGGAGGGGGAAGCGGCTGGTACGCCTTTCTTCAGCCCCCATGGACATAGGCCCGACTCCCCTGGTAGCGGTGAGTGAAGGCAGCGCTCCCATTACTGTTCAAGCATTTCACCAGCCAACCCCGCTAAACACACTTTCGCATTATAACCGACGGCCCTTGTGGAGTTCGGCTGCTCCCACTGCTTAATCTGACCCCAGGTGGCAGAGGAGATAGGTCTGGACCAAATTCCCCTGGCTAAGCCCATACCATTCACCCAAATGGGCGGCAGCCCCCTCAGGAGCGAAGGACCGACCCGGTACAAAACACAGCTTGGTTCTCCTCCGTTTAGCGCCGACCATTGGGAGAAAAGTGGTTTTATTTTGGCGTAATTATTCAAACACTCCATAGTTTTGGGCATGCCCTTTGGTTATTGTTACATAGACAGGAATTCATTTGGAAAGAGCGGATCCTAGAATTCACTGACCCTCCCTGCGGTGAACACATGGTGGGAGGAAAACCGCGTCTCCTGACACACACCCCTCCCTGGCTTCCTCAGTGATTGCTCCCGATTCTATTGGCATCCCACCTGCATATCGCGGTGACCTAGCCAGAGTTTTTCAGGAGCAGGAATGCGATCAGTTGCCACCCCACAGAGACACTGACTGCAGAAATTGTCATACAACCAGGGGCTCAACTACCCAGGAGTAGAATCTACCGCTATGAGTCCCAATGAGGAGAAGGAACTCCGTGCCCATGTAGACAAGAACCTTGCTCAGCGGGTTCATCACGGCCGGTTCACCAAACCTGCACACGCTGCTCCCGTTTTGTTAGATCCAAAGAAAGATGGGTCTTCTGGCTTTGCACAGATTATCGAGGTCTCAATCGCGGTCTCCCTGTCCAATAAATATCCTTTGCCTTTGATCAAAAAGGACCTTTTTTAAGATGCACTTTCACGGCACAGGGCGCATTTTTACTAAATTGGACTTGAGAGAAGCTTACTACAGAGTCAGAATTGCTGAAGGCTATGAACACCTGACTGCGTTTAACAAAGAGATTTGGACAGTTTGAATATTTAATAATGCCATTAAGTTAAATTAAGGGCCCCGGAGCTTTTATGGCCCTTATCAACGAAGTTCTCCATGATTTACTGTACAAGGGAGTTGTTGTATGCTTAGATGGCGGTTTCAAATTTACTCACAAACCATACCGCGAAGAGCATGAAATATTGGTTCGAGAGGTATTGAAACGCTGGCTTGTGACAACTCTCTCTTTGCCGACTCTCCAAATGCTGTTTTCCATCAGACCTCCATTGACTATTTAGATTTTGGATCTCGCCCGAGGGCCAAAATGGATCCTGCTAAAATTGGCCTTGATCCTCCAATAGCCTGCCCCCACCAACGCCAAAGAACTCCAATCGTTTCTTGGTTTTGCTAATTTCTATAAGTGACTTTATACGCCAATTAAGCTGAACTGACTCTCCCTCTCACAGACCTCTTACGCACTAAGGAGTGAGGATCCGCACAATCCGCCAAGCCCGGGGCCCCCCCCTTTCCTGGTCTGAGGAATGTCAAACAGCCTTTCAACTTCTATTAAAATCTGCGTTTACCACTTTGAACCTATCCTAAAGCACCCTGACCCCAGATCTCCCGTTTGTAGTTCCGCGTGGATGCCTCGGACAAAACGCACTTGGGGCAACCCTGTTGCAGAAAAATAAAGATGGTAGGCTAGTTTATTTGTCTAAAAAGTTCTCTGGTGCCGAACTCAACTGGACTGTGGGTGACAAAAGAGACTGCGGTGACCATCAAAATCAGCACTCTCCACTTGGCGCCACTGGCTGGAGAGGGCTAAGCACCCCTTCCAAGTTTAGTCGGATCATACAAAACACAGCAGCTCTTTCCACCCCCCCTCAAGATGTCCAGCGAAACAACCCGTTGGGCCGATTTCTTTTCTCGTTTCTCTTTTACAGTCCATTTTTTCCCAGGGAAAACCAACAAACTGGCTGGCCAGCTCTGGCGCTTCCACCGAGGAGGGGGGTGGAGCTGCCATACGAGACATTCCGCGCACTGTTCTTTCCCCCTCCCAGTTGGGGCTGGCTGTCACCACGATCTCCAGCGTCAGCTTCTCCTCCACCCCCCATTCCCAGCTCTCGTCTCTCCTTTCCTCACGGGGAACTGGAGGAGGCCGGGGCTGCACGCAAACACTCCAGCGGCCGAAGGAGACTCCCAATTGCGTTTGGAGAATGGAGTTTGGCGGAGGGGGGAATGTTAGTCACGATGCCTCCCCCCCTCTGCAAAGCAGAGTTCTTGAGAGCTTGCCGGGCGGACGGGCAGGTGCGGACGACGGTTTGGCTTTTTGAAAACTCTGCATTTAGCCCGCCGGCAGTTCTGGTGGCGCGCAATGCGCAAAGACATTGAGGCATACATTAAGGGCTGCTCGGTTTGTGCAGAAGCCAAGACCATTCCGGGAAAGCCCCATGGACTGTTGAAACCTCTCCCGGTAGCCTCCCGCCCTTGGGAAGTCATCTCTATGGATTTTATTACAGATTTGCCCGAAAGTCATGGCAACACGGTTTTGTGGGTGGTGGTGGACCTATTCTCTAAGCAAGCCCATTTTATCCCATGTGCTTCCATCCCCTCCGCTCCTAAGTTGGCACGGCTGTTTATTCAACATGTTTATCGCCTCCATTCCGCCCCCGTTAAGGTGGTCTCCGACCGCGGCCCCCAATTCATCTCAAAGTTCTGGAAGGCGTTTTTGGGGTTGTTGGGGGCCGCCCCGGCCGTCGCCGCCCCCTACCACGTTAAAAGTGACGGCGAGACGGAGAGAACGAACAGAACCCTAGAGCATTATTTACGTTGTTACACCAACTACCACCAAGACAATTGGTGCGAAGCTTATTCCGTTCTGCGGAGTATGCATACAACAATGCAGTTCATAGTAGTACAAAGAAAACCCGCTTTGAAATTGTGTCTGAGTGGCTCCTTCCCGCCGTTGCCACAACTACCCGCAGCAGCTTGGGACCCCCCAGAATTTCAACAATGGAGTTCATCCCTAGCCGAGGGATGGAAATGGGATCCAGAACGCTTATACAACAAGCAAAGGACTCCCAAAAACTGCAAAGCGGATAAACGCAGCTCGGATTTTCCTCTGAGTAGTAGGCTCTAGATTGTATTTATCTGCAAAAAATCTCAGAGGCGTGCATAAATATTCCAAACTTGGCAAGAGATTTGTGGGACCTTTTCAGATTACTAAAGTGATTAATGATGTCACTGCCAGCTTAGATTTACTTTCACTCTCTTAGTAACATCCATCCTGTCTTCCATTCCAGCTTGCTCAAAGAGGAGGCTCCAGCTTCCGATACCTGGCCACGACTTCCGCCGGAGAGGCCCGCGCCGACTATTATTGATGGCCACAAGCACTCTGAGAAATTGGCGCTATCCTGGACTCTCGCTTTAATCGCAAACGCTTACAATATTTGGTCTCTTGGGTGGGATATTCCTCTGGGTATAATCAATGGGTTTATTCCGAAAATATTGAAGCCCCCACCCTTATTTCTGCTTTCCACCGCGCCTTTCCGCATAAGCCTGGGGGGAGGGGGTCTTCTTTGAGGGGGGCAGAGTGTAAAGGATTCAATGGCGTTGATGGTGAAGTAACCTTGAGTGCATTCCACAGCCGAGGCGATGGGCCAGATGCATCGGCCGAGGAACTTTATCTTTCTTGCGCGGGAGATGAAGAACCACGGTTCCCATGGGAAGCAGGAAGGGGGGATGGGGTGAATGGTGTTATAACCTGTGCTTCTGGCGGGAAGTGCCATTCCTGCCACTGCGTGTACTTGAGCTTTCTAAGATGTCTTAATAAATGGACTTTTACCCCAAAAGCCTTTTATTTCTGCTTCTATGGAATTCCTTACAGGCAGCCTTCCAAAACCCGGGACATTGGGGAAAACCCACGGGACGCGGGACAAGTTCTTTCAAGGCGTGAATGTCCCGCCAAAAGCGGGACGGCTGGTCAGCTTAGTCTGACCTCAGAGGGCAGGCTGCAGGGCTTCCTGGAGTAGATCAACACAGTGTGCAAGTTCATGGGTGAGTAGGTGGTTCTTAAGGTCTACTGATTCCAAACAGGATAGGATTTTACTGTTATAGAACTACTGGGCAATAAGTCTTGTTGACAGTACAATTCTTGCAGGGCATATAATGCCTTCAGGTTATCTTTGAACGGTACTCTTGTTCAAAAGGAGAGGCCAAACCACTTCAGCTTCCATTCATGAAAGGAACTCAACGCAGTAAAGCTTTAATTTCCACGTTAACATCTCCACATCTGCCCTGAAGATGCTCAATGAACATCTCACTGTTGAGTAAGAAAGGTGCTGATTCTTATTTCTGCATTCTCCAGAAGACAGGAACCAGAGGAAAGGAAAGAGTCAAAGCATCGCCTACTCATCATTCTTCGCAAGAGGACAAGGAACCTCTTGTAGCTGAACTAACTGCTTCGAGGGTGAGTTTAGTAGTCTCCTTCCCTGACATGGTTAATCAAATTTGACAAGTTAATTTCCAGGTGATGACAGAGAGCAGCACAAGCGCAGCTCCTTCGGAGTCTGGGTTAGCTTCCAGTTCAGATATTAATTTAGTCTCTCTTTTCAAACGAGGGCTTATCTAACTAATGAAGCCCTTTCCCCTGCCTTGTCCCAGTTGGAAAGGATGGTGCACAACGGGGTGTTTTGCCTCAGGATCACCCATTCAGGAACTCATAATGGCTCACACGGAAGACTCCCCTTGAAGGAACCATCAGTTCTCCTCTAAAGCTGGTACTTGAGGATGGAATATGTAGGTTTGCAGTACCTGTTAAGAGGTGGGACGGTAGCTGAGTGGTGAAGTACTTGTTCTGTATGCTGAAGGTCCTGAGTTCAAACTCTGTTGTTGCCGAGTTTTTTTAAATCAAGTAATAGATGATATGAAAGACCTCTATGTGGTCCTAATCAGAGCAGTCTTTACAAAGCTCAAGGTGACATACAAAACTTCTCTTACTGTTTTATCCTCACAACAGCCTTGGATAGGCTGAGACGAAGGGCAATTTCCCATTGAAAATTAAAAGTAGATTAATCCAAGTTTCAAAATGGAACCACAACTTTTCATTGCGGATTCAACATCCTCACTGCACCATTTTTCCAGGGAAGACTTATAGGCCTGCATTGGATTCGAGAAATGCAACAATCCCTGCTGCTGCGCGATTAGCTTGGCGGGTCTTGGCCGGTCTCTCCTGATTGGCTGTTGTGCCATGTTGGGGCGGGAATTTTTCTTCACGTCATCACGTCAGCCGGTGAAGACGTGAGACCGTGAGCAAGGCACCCCCTCTGAGTTTAAATATTATACCAGTGGTTCTCAACCTGGAGGCTGGGACCCCTTTGAGGGTCCAACGACCCTTTTACAGGGGTCGCCTAACACTCTTTGCTTCAGTGTTCTCCATCTGCAAAATGGATAAATGTTAGGGTTGGGGGTCACCACAACATGAGGAACTATATTAAAGGGTCGTGGCATTAGGAAGGTTGAGAACCACTGCATTATACCAAGCGTTCTCTTGCTCTCGTTCTCTCGTTAGAGAGGTTAAACGTTAGACCGAAACAGAGGAAGCCGAGTGAAACCAAACCAAACATGATGAAAACAAAAAGAAATAACTACGCACACATCACACACGGGCCGCCACGCTTTGATTGGCTGGCAGCATTTGCATCACTGTGAATGGCGGGAAATTGAACTACATCAGGCCCCCAAACCTCCCCACCAATGCGGATTGGTAACGTGTTTTGTCAAAAGTTGCACAAGCAACCAGGTACAGGAGAGACGCGGGATAAGAGGGGGGAGCAACAGAGTCGGGATTTATCTGCGCTCCAAGGTTCGGCAGTGGGGAGAATGCGACAAAACCTCGATTTTTTGAGTGACTATCCTGGGATTAATCGCCAGTGAGGAAATCGCCTAAGAGTGACCCAAGGTTTCCCTGTTCTCATGTTCACAGTCTGCCTGTTATGTCAGCATATTTTCAGTTTCACAGAAGAATGTACTTCCAAAAAGATGCAGTATCCCAGCCCAACAAAATACCCAATTCAGCCACAAGACAATTTCTGATGTCATAGCCTTATCTGAAAATCTTAACCCAAAAATTCCCTCCTGTAATTAATGTCTTTTGACCACCTTACAGAACATTGTTTCTCAACAACACCCACCCAAAACCCTCCCAAAGACTGACCTGCCAGCCCCCTACCTCCCCAGAAGCCTTTGTTCAGCACCATTGACATCTCTTTGCCTTTGCTGTTTTCCGTACACATGCAACACACACACACACACACACACACACACACACACACACACACACACACACACACGGAACCAGAAGCTGGCCATTTGGCTCAGAACCTGGATCTTCACTTCACTATCAGATAATATCATCCATCTGCCCCATATCTTATTTCTATTCCAAAATCTATTTTTCCAACCTATCTATATCTTAGGAACTCTGTGTGGGTGTTTGCTGAATTGAATCAGATGCTTGTGTAACCCCTTCCCCCTACAATAAAGACTGTCAACTTTGTATCACTTTCTTCTCTGGCCCCTTCCGCACATGTAGAATAATGCACATTCAATCTACTTTCACAACTGTTTGCAAGTGGATTTTGACATTACGCACAGTAAAATCCAGCTGCAAAGTACATGGAAAGTAGATTGAAAGTGCATTATTTTGCATGTGTGGAAGGGGCCGCGTGGATTTTTTCCTGAGAGCTAATCTCAGTAGACACTACTGTGTTTCCCCGAAAATAAGAAAGGGTCTTATATTAATTTTTGCTCCAAAAGATGTGTTAGGGCTTATTTTCTGGGGATGTCCCCCCCCCCATGATTTTGCGCCCCCCACGTGACCAGATCAGCTGCGCTGGGAAATCTGTAACTAGGGTTTATTTTTGGAGTAGGGCTTATATTTCAAGCAACTCCAAAAATCCCGAAAAATCATGCTAGGGCTTATTTCCGGGATAGGTCTTATTTTTGGGGAAACAGGGTAGTACAAAAGATTCCTTACCCAAGCCTCTTGCAACATTTTAAAGCAGTCTGCTCTAAAGCTAATTTCCCCACATTATTGAGAGACTGTGTCTCCACCTTGGGTAACAATTCCCCCAAAGAATCCTGGGAACTGTAGTTTAGTGAGGCTGCTGAGAATTCTGTGTTGCAAATCTCCTGCTTTCTTCCTCCTTTACAGTTCTCAGAACTTGCCAAAGAGAAGGAATGTGTATTAAATGAATCTAAAATGTTCCCAGTCCCTTTCCTGTTTTAAAAGGTAATGTTCCACCTTTAGTCCTTTGGGGTAATGAATTTCATCCCATCAGTCACATCTCATTCATTAAAAGTTCTCACAGTTTCCTTTCATTCGAGATTCCATTTGCTATGGCTCACCTTGCTTGCTAATGCAGCTCTTGAAATCACCTTTTCCTCCCCTTAGCTGCCTCAAATTATTTCTCATTAGAGCAGATTTTCCTCCCATATGGATGCAATTAAAGAATACAATAGCTGCAGAAATTGACATTCATTCTCCCAAATGTCCATCTTCTTTTGTGCCACAGCAGACGCCTTAGAAAATGAGTGTCAAGATAACATTCTAGGGTGGTCCCCCCCCCCCCCACATATGAATCTAGCAGCCCGGTTGTGGACTGGATTTTTGAGCCAGAAGCAATCCAGGGCAACAACCCCGATGTGTGCAACAACATCTAAGGTGTAGAGCAGGGAAGGAGAATCAGGTTCAGAAGTTCAAAGCAAAATCCTGGCCATAAGATGATGCATCAGAACAGTACAAAAGTTGGGGAAAGAAAGGGGCATAGCGAAGAGTAAGTTCAGGTTTTACAAAATCCTCTAAAGTATTGAAACACCTGAACAGTGCACATTAATAATTATTTTCACATATAATCATGAGGTTAACAACGATTAGGATCAAACATGAGAATCCTAATTCTTTTGGGGAGGCTATAGAGAGGATGAAGGATTGAATTTACTTATCCCATATCCCTACAGTTGGGGAACTTTTATTCTCCTCCGCAACTTCACAAATGGGGGTGAGTGGGGGTTAAGATAATGTTTTCCAAATTTTAATAACTGATACACACTATTTTCTGAATTAGAATTGAAGACCTGTTTAGCCCTAAAAAAAATTATTTTACAGTATGAAAGGCCTGTGATTGGAGGAACCACTCCTTGTGACCCCGTTCTAGGAGGCAACTCAAGAACAGTGACTCATGCAGGGATCAATGGAAAGTCTCCCCAGAGGAAGGGTAATTCTGCTTCCTTTCAGGATTGAGTCACTGAAATCTCCAGTGATCAGTGGGGCAGAGATGTGGCTGATTGACCCTAGTGGAGCCCAATTAGAAGGAGACATGGTCAGAGCAGTGAATCATACAGAGTTAATTGGGCAGCTCCTCTCTGGGTGGATGTTTTGGATTCGCAAGAGTCTTTCTGTTTAATTAATGTATTTATTGCTGCAAAACATTTTGGGATTTACTGGCTGAGGATTTCAACTCCCTAGTGACCAAGAATCCAGAGTCTAGTTTTTCTCATTGATTACCCCTCCCCCCCATACAGAATGAACTACCTGGCCTACTTACTTTAATTTCTGTATGAGGATGGATTGCTGTGCCTTTTATCTGCGTTGGATGGTTCCTTACTCTGCTGTGTGGATGCCTGCAGCTACAGGGGATGGGGCCCTAGCCTAGACAGCAACCCTCTACAGATATTCTGCTCCACTCACATGAACCAGACACCCACCATCTGCGCATATGGGAAACACTGCACAGGCAGCCACTGTGTCATCGGAGTGGGTAATATGTGGATTTTCCATGGGAGTGCCGCTGCTGCTGCATTGAAACTCCACATCCACAAGAGATGGCAACCATGTATATTGCACTCTCAATATGCATTGTTGGCAGCTCCTTATTCTTGTGACCAAAACAAGTCTACAGAGGGCTAGAAAGAAGGAAAAATCCATTTCACCGGGCAAACTTTATAATATTTTTCTCCTTAAAGGGATCCAAAGTGGCTTGTAACAGCACAAAACATACAGTCAAGTTACAGTAGCAAAAGTACAAATTTAAATAAACAACAAAAAACAACCTCAGAACTATATCTTAGGCCAAATGTGGAATGGCATGCAGTAGCCCATGGGGACATCCAGGGACAAATGCCCCAGGCGTCCCCTGGTGAATCACATCGGTGTGTGTGGAAAATTGCCCCCCACACTTTGACCCACTCCCACCGCCCTTCTGGCCGGACAGGCCGAGTTGGGCTGAGCGAGAGGGGCGGGGCCAGCTGGGCCTTCGGCTGGAGCCTGGGTTGCACCTGCACAGAGCAGCCAGCCAGGTCCTGGGCCCGGGGCGCCATTTCCCCCCGCTATGTCTCTCTGAGCCCAACCTTACCAGATCTCAGAAGCTCAGCAGCATCAGTACTTGGATAAGAGACCTCCAAGGAAGGCTCTGCAGAGAAAGGCAGTGGCAAACCACCTCTGCTTCTCACTTGCCTCGGAAACCCCGTGCTGGAGTTATCATAAATCCACTACAACTTGACAGCACTTTGCACACACATATATCTTCGGCCAGTCCTGAGGATGTTATAAAAAGTCTTTTGAAGAAGAACGTTGCACAGCTCTCTTCTCCAAATGATTTCCACCCATTTTATTTCTCTCAACCCAAGTTTTTCAAAAATCGCTAAACTAGTGGTCTTTCCCCCCAACCCAGGTTGAAGGCATTTCCTGCCTGTTGAGCATACAGAAGCAGGCAGAAAACACTTTATTTCTCCTGCCCAAATCCCTTACTTTCATTTTTGCCACTTGCACCCGCCATTTTGTGAGATGCAGCGGAGGTTTCCTCTGCAGCTCATCCACACATGATTTCGCTGAAGATGATTTCGCTGAAGATGAATAAAGTTTGTTTTGCCTAGTGATCCCATCATGCATGTGTCATTTTTCCTTTTGTTTTGTTTTGAGGGGGATGTCTGCGAAACGACAGCAGCACGATTAGAGAAGCTGCAATATACGCATATTTGTGTTGCCATAGCTTCGCAGACATCCCTTCAAAACAAAAGAAAAACAACACGAGCACGGGATCGCTAGCCAAAACAAACTGTATTCATCTACTTTTTACAGAAAAATTATGTGCGAATGTGCTGCAAGAAGAGGAAACCACCATGAAAAATCTTCATCAAATGGTGGAGGTGTAGAGAATCTGGGCAGCAACCTAGAAAATGGTGGGCACAACTGTGAAATGGACAAGAGCTCTATGCAGCAGGCGGGGGGGGGGGGAATCCATTTTGACTGGCAATGCTTGTGTTCTCCCTCCCTGTGGGAATACAAAAT